>NW_009258301.1:957100-991332 GCF_000687185.1 Egretta garzetta | reverse complement strand
CCTACCACGACCGTCTTCCTATTCCTATGAATGTGGGCATCTCCTTTACGTAGGACTCCGGTACTTCAGGTTGTTCTGGGAGGGCAGGAAGAGGTGGCTGCTCCGCTGCCTTTACGCTCGCAAGTGCTTCCCTGGGCCCCTTCCTCAGCTGCAGCCACTTTGATGCTCTTTAGGGTCATTTTAATAGTCAGAGGCCTAGTATCTCCCACTAAATATTTAAACCTGGCAGTTACTGCTGTCACTTTTATGTTTGAATAAGATATTTGTTGCCACAAAAATAGCATTAGTGTAATTCTGAAAGCAAACGCCAGACAACAATTTGCAATTTTTTCCGTATATAGCTATAAAAAAATGCATACACGCATATAGTTGTGTGTGTATATATATTTGTGTATACTTAAGTAAACTGAATAATTTACGTACAAAATATCAGCCATTCCTAGAAAAAAACCCAAAGCCACCCAAAAATCCCCAAACAGCAGCATAGATGCAGTAGGACATCCAGAGGATTCTAATTAGAATCTGACTTTCACACTCTCTTTTCACAACACTGTTGTAGGCAGACTGAAAGGTAAGTTAAAGGTTCATTAAACAGCATTCAATTAAAAAAAAAAACCCTTAATTGTCTTACGTGGTGAATGCACCATTACACTCTGAACTAGTGTGTCATATTTATTAAGATTTGATTTGTACTTCCTTTCCAAGTGACAAGCACAGCACAGAATTATATGGTATTTATATATTGTTTTCATTATGAGGGTTTATTTTAGTATATTTTTTCTTGGTTTATCTAGCATTTCAAGCTACAAGTCATAAACCTGCTTGGAATAATGCTGCGGATTTTGATGTTTCTTCATCAAAGTGACCTTTTGTGATGTTTCTGCTCTGTTTTCTTAACTTATAGGGGGATAAATTGTGAGAATCAAAAAATAAAATAAAAGGAAATGGTTGTAAATACTTCCCCTGACTTCTTTTATGCCATTTACATACCCAATAAAAACTAAAAAGAAGTATATTACAAAGACAAGGTGACACATCAGTCAGCTGTGTGGCTGCTTTTCTTCTCCTGTGCATTCAACCAGCGAAGCCGATCCCAAGTTGGAAGTGATTGGATGTACAATTTTGAGAGAGGATATCTTCTTGATGAAATTTAACATTAAATAATAAATGTTTCATGTGTTATTTTATGGTATCATAAAATCCAGAATCCAGCTTCCATAATCCATTGCTGTATTGGAGTTTGCTGAGAAATGGAACTAATCAAAAAGTAGCACAACGAAGGTTTGCGTTATGAGCTGCTTAAATCTTAAGACTGGGGCTTTTAGTTCAAATTAAGGCAACCAATTATGGCGTTTGTGGCCAGAATTAAAACAACCCGATTAGATTCAACTGGTGATTTTTATAAGGTTTCTTTTATATATGTCTGTATGCACGTCTACATAAAAATTACGCTTTGTGACTCAGATACAGTGACCCTTCAAGCCATTTGACCCGTACGTAAAGAATAAATACAGCGTTCTGTGACAGCGTTGAAATATTACACGTATACTTGTATTGTTGCGGGATAAATATCGCACAACCGTCGATTCTACCCTACGCCCAACCCTGCCTCTTTTTGCCTGTATCTCAGTGTCTCACCAGAAGCCACGTCGAAAGCCAGCAGTGGCTGGAACGTGCCGAGTCTCACAGCGACAGGTCGCCGATCGTTCCAGTCCGTTTGCCTTGATTTCCTTACGCCTTTACGCTTCAATTTCTGCATGTAATGCAAGGGGTGATACATCTCTGAGGTAGTTCCAAACCCTTTTGGTTAAGATGACTCCCACTGACTTTGCAGGCTGCCAGTCAAGCCTTACGTACTTCAGTATTTATCGCGGCATCTTCAACTTCTCTGGAGGTGGCGGTTCCTTTTCTAAAGCAGTGAAGCTGCTATAATGGCATTCGGGAGAGATCCTCTCTGTCCTTCATCCTTCGTTGGCCTATGTGGTATGTTAAGTAGACCAACACAACCTTATTTTTTTTTTTTTTTTTTTTATTCTCTCATTTTCATTAAAATCACTCAGTTTCTGGTTTCCCTCTGGTATCATGCTTGTATCCTGCTTCTCCGCTTCCATGCGACTCTGTTCTTCTGCATAAAATGAAGGTTTAACACGACTAACGTTTCTTCCTTGCTTTCACACTTTAGCAGTACCAATGGTCGGTGCTGATGCAAGAGCAGATGTGGTGTGTGCGTCTTTCTGACCTCTTTGTACCTGCAAAACTAATGATAAATCTTCTTGTTCACTGCTACATAATTATAGTTATTTTCTTGTCTTAGGCAACTTGTAGTTTACGTTGCTTTTTTTTTTTTTTATTTTAAGTGATGCGTTAGGAATAAGACACGGTATAGAACTTCTTGTTTATTACTGTTTCCAACTGCGGAGTGCAAAATCATCGCCAATTCAACAAAAGCTTAAATTAGAAGCTGCAATTAGAAGATCAGACCGGACATTGTTTATTCCCTCCCTCCCTGGTTTTTTTTTTGGGTTTTTTTTTTGGAAACATGTTCTAGGAGTTACGCAATTAATTTATTACCTGCTGTATCACCATCTGCTTACATGGTTTCAAAACGTTTCTGACCTCTGTGTGCGCATACACTTCATGACTTCAAGGAAGTGCCAAAAAAGCAGTGAACGTACTCAGCAGATGGACTGAGCGGCTCACGCCCTCCGAGCAGTCAGTCTTGATTGTTCTGGGTACAATTAAGTGTATTTTCTCTAAATCTAATTATTTCGTTTCAAAACATGGCAGGGAGATGTTTATTGTTGTAATAGTAAAATATTCCTTTTGGGATGAAGACCTGCTCAAGATCGTGTTTGTAGCTAAACAGTACGTATTTTCGGAGGAAGGTCATATACTATATTACTTAGATAAATAGTTGTATTGTTATCTTTTAAGTATGAAGTATTTCAACTCAATCCTTGCGCTATGCTGTAGGTAATTCTTAAAATAGAAGAAATGGTCTGGATGCTCATAGTAGGCCTGCCAAAAAGGGGAATATAGATTTCAATGCTTAAAGCTTCAGGTATGTGTTCATTTTCAGTCGTTGTGGTCTCTCATTCAATACAACTCGAATATTCAGAGGCTCAAAATTTGAGCACGTTATCCAACAAAAAGCTCTGTATAATTTCGGCTTAGAGAAGAAACTAAAGATACAAAACCTGCGTGGAAAAGGGACAATAAAATCTGTCCCCAATAAAGGAATAGAAGAGCATCCTCCCAGCCTTGGAAAGCGCAGGGGTTATTTGTGTTTGCGTAGTTACAGACAACGGGCCATGAAGATCTTGGAAAACATCCCTTGGTTCCAGGTATGACACCGAGTGACTCATGGTTGATTGGGTCATGGCTCTAGTACCAACCTGCAGTACCAGAAAACTGGATCCCTGCTAATTGAATGGGTTGTACTGCTCCCTGCTTATGAAATGCAGAGCTTGCTGCCAACACACTGGCTTTCATCTTCAGTTACATCTCGTCTCAGTCCAGTATTGGTCTTTTATTTTTTTTTTTTTTTTGAATAGTGAAAGTAAATAGTGAGAAGTCTTGGTGATCATTGCCTTATTACTTTAAAAAAACCCAAAGAAACAAACCAGAAAACAACCGTAATAATTAGATAGCAATAGAGGTTGCGATATTGATGGGAAACTATCTCTGGCTCAGTTCTGCGGGATTTAGTGTACAGTTTGGAGGAACGGAGCAAACTAATTTCCTTTGCTGCGGGTGGGGGTTAAGGAGGCTCGGTAGTCCATAGGAGGAGCTCATTATGTGTCAAGAAGAAGTGGCAATCCTCTCAAACCCATGGAGGCTAGGAATTCCACTGTGGTGCAGTCATTATTAATCTTAGGGCCTTAGTCACAAACTGGAAGTCTTAATGGGCTCATTAAATGAGAGTTCATTCTGGCTTTATTCAGCCCTGTGAAGTCTTAAGTTGCGATAGGGCCATAAGAAGTTTTTGCTCACTACCAACATTATGTAACTTTTCCAATTTCTTACTCGTTTTGCAGTCGTTTTGACCTTGGTAAAACAGATTCAAACTTGTCTTCAAAGGCATTTAAGTACCTTTTCTCAGTGCTATATTCCAAACCTCTGAAGTGAATATCCTCTCTATATTTCATACCTATATATTTATTTTTCTCATTCTCATTAATTTAATTAGATTGCAGTCCTTCTTTGCTCTTTACCGAGAGATCGCTACGCAGGACAAACACATTTTAACTTTGATGCCTAATGCTAGATGTGCATACTCGTAGGTACCTACTCAAATAAAAGTGCCCGGAGTAATGTATTCTCCTTTCCCTGCATGCAAAGTTCCCAATACAGTCGGTAAAATTGCTAGGAGTTTTTGATAATCTACATCTCTAATGAGAAAGTCATTTCTTTACTTCAATGACAACTACTTCAATGATACATGAAAGTGCTTTAGAACAGAGGTCAACGCCTTTTATCCCGATTTTGTTTTCAAGATCACCCAGCAGCTTAACAACCAGGCTGGATAGAAAATTCAGTTCTCCAGCTCTTTGTAGCAGCCTGCACTAGGTAGCAAAGTCTACGGGCATTTAGCCAACTGTCTTTTGAAGTGTTACATCCACCTGTTTTGACATTAATCCATAAAAATAAATTCCATATGTGGCCCAAATCTTGGTCTTTCTGGGTCCCAAATTACAATGGCAATAATTAAAATGTTTACTTTCATGTCCCAGATGGTAACCGTGGTAGATAATTGCATTCACTGCAATTATTTTGGGCTAAGTTTAGCAATAGAAGAGAAAAATCCAGTATGGTTTTCTAACGGTGCACAATATTTAATTGGTTTAACTGCAGGCTTATTTATTTCCATGATCTAAAAGTAAAGGGAAAATGGAAATGGATTACAGATCCGAAGAGATTTATGGGGAGCTTACAGGTTACTTACACAGAGCTGTGGCATACTGGTCCCTATGAGGTTACTGTCCTTACGTTCAGTGTGGTGGGCTTGGGGCATGAGTTTGTAATGGTTGTATTGGGGAATTTTTTGGCCAAGTGATGAAAATGGGTAATGGAACGGATTGCTTTTGATCACGCAGATTCAGACCATACCCTTTGTAATGTATAGGAGCCCTTGTATCCACATGAAGTAGAGTTCACAGCTTGATACTTTTAAAAAGAGAATGACAAATATAGATTATTTATGTAATGATTACACATGAAACATAATGCAATCGTAATGATTTTGTTTGTATTATTGTAATAAGCCTAGGTGTTTCAGGCTGCATTTGGGTAGTGTCAATATTCTGTGATAGAGCAGTGTGTTATGACTTACGGAGTTTTACATTTTCATGCCATTTGCCTGACATTTAGTCTCAAAACAGCATTACTTTTAAGTGCCGCTGAAGATAATTTATTTTTAATAATGTCCCTGTTCATAAATAAATTATAAAAGCTAAAATAGTTCACTCTGTTTCTAAATACCTTTTAATACCTACAGAAATTATAGGTGTGGATGTGTGTCCAATATACGGGGAATTCTGTGCCTTCGCTGTTGGAAAAAAAAAAAAAAGCATTCAAATTTTCAGTCTTTGATTTCTGTTAATGTACCAACTGTTTTCTAATGTCGTTTCTTGATTCATCTTAATTATAAATTTAGTCGCTCTAAATTTTTCATAAGCTTGGGTGACTTTTCACTAGAGACTGATTTTTCCCTGCTGTAAATCATGAAAAACTTTGTGCTGTGAAGCTCAGTGGAAGACGTTCCACTGTAAAAATGAGTAGATGAAGGAAGCACTTCTGCTTTTTTTTAAATGGTGTGGCCCAATCCTCCTCCTGTGGATGCTCATGGGCGTCTTTTGACTTTTTTTTTTCTTTTCCTGAGCTTGAAATTAGGTCATGTATGAATAAAGCTGATTAAGTTGTTTTGTGGGGGAAATATTCCCACTAAAAACCTAAATTTCATCAAAATGCACATTTTTTTTAGTGAGGAAATGTTTATTTCTAAGAGGAATAATTAACATGTAAAAGAAAGCAAGGGTTGTTCCGTTTTGAATGTCGTTTCTGGGGAAACTGTGAAAAATTAGTTTTCCAGTGGTGAAGTTGAAGGAAATATTCATAGAGTTGGGGGTCTGTATCCCTATTTCTATACTTTTTGTTTGTTTAATCTGTCAAAAGGGAAAGTAAGGCAGGAGAGACCATGGCCATGCTGGTAGCCACTAGGGCAATCTACACAGTTGCCCGGAGGCCTGCAGAGAGAAGCAGCACGTGAAGGACGATGGGCTATACATTTATTTATTTTATGAAGTCTTTTCTTTTTGCTTCAAGGAGACACCTAAATATTGTGGTAGAAAAGAAGGCAGGCGATGGGACTATAATTCATATTCTGGTTGAAAAATATTCGTACAATGTTGAAAATGCTCATGTAGGAATTTGCAGAGTATAATAGATGATTATAGTATTCAGAGTCAGTAGCGGCGTGTTTCTTGGAGTCCTTTTCAGAGTCAGTTATGATAATTTTTTCATGATTATTGTGTAATTGTGTCTTTGGAAATTAACTTATCAATTCTCTTCATTTTTTGGGTTGCTTTTGGAGAACATTGGTTTCTTAGTGGTTCCCAGCTCTGTACACACAGTGATTTGAGAACTGGTGATTGGGACTAGAATTGGATTGTGAATAAAGTCGATAAAAAGCTTTACACGTCCAACAACTTTGAAATTTCCTTGAAACTCTCAAGTGTTTTTAGAACCAAGTTGTCTTGAGTAGCGAGAGTTTCCATCTGTTTCTGTCACTGGGAAAACACAGCAGACAGAGCCTGAGCTGGGAAGCAATTAAATATGTTACTGCCAGCTGAAGGAAAGCCCGAATCCTGATTTGTTTTCCTCCTCCTGGCTGAAGGGTTCATTTAATAGGACCTCTTAGAAAGGAAAATTTTGCTTGGTCAAGTCTAGATCCTGCTGTCTTGTTAGATCTTTCAAGAAATCGGCACGTTCTCCATATCCAAACCTGCTTCCACAGTGAGCCCTGGTGGGAACGCTTGGGTTTCCTTTTGCTCCAACCCAAGTTATCGAAGGCTTTTTTGGAGATGCAGGATAGCAATAGCAAGGCATTGGACAAGAAGTACGTGTGACCAAATCTGAATTGACACAACCCTTATTTGTTTGTTTGTTTTGTGCTTTCTTACATAAAGATGCCACGGAGGAAGAGATTTTGTACACGTTTTGGTGACATGCAGATTGAGTCAAAGGCTGCAAAAAAAAAAAAAAGAGCCGCATCAATGAAATGCTTCATTTCTCAGCGATTCAGGGAATCTGCATCGTTCATGCGCTTCAAGGGTTACAAGTCAAGCAGTTTTTAGCAAGCTGCTAATCTGCTATGCTTGCTATATAGTTATAGTTGCTTGCTATCCCAGGAGTTTCCGGCAAATGCTCATACAATCTGATTAACATGGTTCACATACAAAGGGCGCTGGCCTGGGGACTACCACGTCTCATTAATGGAAATGAATTTTTCATGCCATGGCTGCTCTGTCTGTGTGTTAAGACTTCCATTTCTTCTTCCATTTCTGTCTTTTTTCTGTGTTGTTGGGGTTTTTTCCGGGAGGGTGTTGAGTTTTTTTTTTTTTTTTAAGCAGAAGTGCCTGTGAATTTTAACGACTGGTTATATTACAGGTTTGAGGGGTTTTTATTTTTGCATGCTGATGTTATTTTTACTAAGAGACAGATGTATCAGCAGCAGAAAAAAAAAAAAAGAGGAGAGAAATGGCATGCATTTGTGTTCATATTGAACCCTTTAGCTCTGATTGAATGCTTGGTGAGTTCAGTTTAAGGACGAGACGACTCGATCTGTTCTTGGCAGTGGTCCCGCCTCGAGAGGAAGGTTGGAGTTAGGTGACCCCAGAGGTCCCAGCCAGCACTTCTGTGGTTCTGTGAATTGTCAGCTTTTCAGTATAACTTTCCAGAATTAAGAGAATTAGGGTATCGGATGTATCATCCTGCCCTTTTAAGAAGCTGTAACGTGGTTTACTGTGACGTGAATACTGTTCTGGTTTATAGCTGAAAGCGGGGAAGGGAGGGCTTAGTCCTCTCTCAAAGCTGCTGCTTGGAGTGGTTTTGGATTAAAGTTGCTTTTTAAAGCACATGGGAGAGAGGAGGTACTAGCAGGTTATTAGCTGCTACGCAAAGCGTGCGCGGTGACTGGTCACCCACGCCTGCTGTCCTGTGGCATTTGCTATTCGAGGGGCTTGGTGTCACCAGGCCGTTGTTTTCTGGTTAATGTAACAACTCTTGAAAAGTTCCCAGACGTTTGGGACATACAGAACATCCTCGCTGTCTCGTACGGCATTTGCTATTCGAGGGGCTTGGTGTCACCAGACCATTGTTTTCTGGTTAATGTAACTCTGTTGAAAAATTCCCAGACGTTTGGGACATACAGGACATCCTCGCTGTCTCGTACAAGAATGTGTACCTGAACGTGGGTATCCAGCATCTTACAAGTCATTTAGCTGATGGTATAAAGCCAAATTTGCACAAACCATCAGCCCTTCTGTTCATGCGCGGTTCCTGCTTGGGATGAGAAGTGCCGAAATCCCTCCAAGCATCGGTTATTCCGTTTATAGCCCACTTGAACTCAGTATACTAAGCTATATGTTTCTTGAACACGTCCTCTTTGTTCCTGTGGTAATGCACACCGCTTATCTTCAATTGCTAATGGCTCTAAATCAAAAAGTACCACAGCGAAAACGATTTAAGCTCTGATAGCGATGCACAAACCCTGGCCTAGTCTAAAAGGAGGAGGAGGTTTCTTGAAGGTTTTTCTTCTAAAGCAGCTGATGTGTTTGGTTTAGATTGTGAAGGATGTATCACGCTCCTCCCTAGGGCTGCTCTGGTCATGGTCAAGAAGTATTGCGTTTACTTTTTAAGAAATTATTGCTTACAAAATGAGTACAGACTAACAGTATTAATAAGAACTGCTCAGAGTTCAGCCTAATAGCGGTCTATGGTAAATTCTGCGTATATACAAGTTTTAACTCTCAACTTGTGGGTGTCAAAAGGAACTATAGCAGGCTGCGATGGACAACGGAGAGCTGAGGCAGTCTTTAGGATAATGGACTTCTCTAGTTTATTTAATGTAATACCCTCATCTTCATACGTCTCAGCAAGGCTGAGGGATCTCTGTAAGTGATGATTGGGAGCCCATCAAAGAGCGGCCGGAGATAAAAC
Organism: Egretta garzetta; assembly: GCF_000687185.1. Taxonomy (NCBI): domain Eukaryota; kingdom Metazoa; phylum Chordata; class Aves; order Pelecaniformes; family Ardeidae; genus Egretta; species Egretta garzetta. Next base: position 982,113 of record NW_009258301.1, on the reverse strand, counting down.
CATAGGCGAAGAGCTGTGCCTCTCCTGCCAAGGCTGTGGTCACCGTTGGGTAAGTCTTGGCTGAAAACAGCATCAGATCTAGCTGCTTTTTGTGACTTAATTCCCGAAGGACTAACATCAAAGCGTAAAATTCTCCTGGAAAGCTACTGAAAGCATACGTATCACTGATATATAGAGCTTTACATATAGATTTACTTCATCACAGATCTTAAACGTGTTTGCAGAGTGAGTGATACTCAAGTAAAGGAACAAATTGGGTTTTAATTTAAGATGCTTCCACGCTGAACTCAATGCTGGCTGATGTGCAAAGGCTGTGCCAGGAGCGACAGAACTGCCTAATAGACAGGTATGCAGGCACCGCAGCGGAAAGAAGGGATGCTTCCTTTGATTTTTATCCCCAGAAATCCGCTGAGGATTCCTCTGTTGACCCTGAACTTGGATTTTCTTTTAAAGAAACTCATTTCAGCATGTAGACATCGGCGGATTCAGGATGCTGAATGTCACACCATGTTGACTATGTGTGAAATAACATGTTGTGATAAATTCACAGGAATTGTACACCATGCAAAATTACCCCTCCGGGCAGACTCAAATGACCAAACTCTGACATTTCTCAAACTCGACAGCTTATTTCAGTGGAGATTTAGACAAAAAAAAGGTCAAAGGACACCAAACATATTACCACTCCACTCTTCGCCTATAGCTATAGCAACGCTAGATCTTCCAATATTACATCTTACGGCAAATTAAGGTTTCCTCGGTTAGGTCCTAGAAACAGGAGCAATGGCTGGAAGCCTTCATGACCACAACACGTGGGAACAACCTGGAGTCGTATAGATCGTGCGTGGGGCTGCTGCAGCTGAATGGCTTCAGCGACCGTCCCCTCACTGTGCCAGGAGCGGCATCGGGGCTGATAACGCCCGAATAGCTCGATTGCCTTCTGGCAGGAGGCTGGGGCGCCGGTGTGCCTCGGCGTGTGTGTACGGGTATATAAATGTGCTTTCATAAACATGTTCCCATCTTGGGTTGCAGTAGCGGTTGCCACGGCAACGTCACTCTGTGTACTTAAGCTTTAACATTTGAGAGTTCACCCAGAAAATAAATTTGGCGTGATTATGAAGTAAACTTGCTTGTTTTCTGAATTCTTTGGATACGGATCGTTCAAAAAAGCAGAAAATTATGTTACTGCCTTACTCTGTTTTCTGCTCTAAACCATGCACAGAATCATTAAAGCTGTCATCTATCAAAATATAATAAAATTCCAATAAGGCTAAATTGTAAATGTTGCCATCTTCAGCTCCATAATATATTATTTTTAAGGGCTCCATGTCATTGTTGAAATTGATAAAACTAAATAAAACCCCACCACTAAGCAAGAAAAGAAGAAAAAAATTCTATAAAATCTCATCTGACAAAAGACATTTTTTTTTGAGTACTGACCTATTTTTCCACAGCAAGTTAGAAGACTGCAGGATGGTGACAACAGAAACAAAACACTGCGTGTATCAGTATTTTAAGTATGTAATTTGAAAATATTTTTTTTTCCCAAAAAATTATTCTTGACATGAGACATTAGGATTTCACAGTATCACATACTGATTTAGGTTGGAAAAGCCCTTTAAGCTCCCCCAGCCCAACCATTCCCCTACCCCTGCCATCCCACCCCCAAACCCTGGCCCTCAGCACCGCCTCTGCCCGGCTGTTAAATCCCCCCAGGGGTGGGGACTCGACCCCTTCCCTGGGCAGCCCCTTCCAGCCCCTGACAGCCCCAAGGGGAAGGAATTGTTCCCCATGGCCAACCTCACCCTGCCCTGGCACAACTTGAGGCCGTTTCCCCTCATCCCATTGCCTGGGAGAAGAGACCAACCTCCACCTCACTAAAACCTTCAGGTCATGTGTATCTCTGATTTCCTTGTGAAATCTTAGTAGTAGGAAGATGCGTCTTCCATAACCAGAGAAGTTTGTGAAATTCATCCCAAGCTCTGAAGACGAGCCTCGATCATCTGCCTTGCTTATCACTGGGAGTGTTGGGGTCTGTTCTGCTCTCACCCACGCCACTCTTGGGTCTGGTCCCTTCACCTGAAGCCCTAAAGCAGCGGGGTGTTAAGAGTCCTTGCCATCTCCGGCCGGAGCCATAGCTCTTCCGTGGGAACAGAAATTGTGCAGGTTTTATAGAGGAAGCCTTTGTCCAGAGATTTACTCATTTTAAATACAGATTTGAAATATTGCCTTGGTTTTTTTTAATTGCCTTAGCTCATGTATAGTCATTTATGTATCGGAGATCGTTCCGCTTGGCGATGACGTGTCCTGAAGTGTCCCAGCTGCTTAAGGGCTGGTTTGCTTTTAGAGGAACCATGAGCACAACTTACTGTCTGCAATCTGCGTTTTTACTGAAATTCGGTCTTTGGTCCTGAGCGTGTCTCACGCTTGCGGCTCTGCCTCAAGCTGCATCCCTTCACCGGGGGGCAGATCCCTTCAGGAACAGACTGGAATTGCAGGGCTGGCTCATGTCCATCTCTTATCCCTGGACTAGACTATGCCTCGGTAACCCTGCATCCCAACCGCTCCGGAGTCATCAGTTTGGGTTTTGGGTTTTTGTTCATCGCCGCCCCCCAGCAAAATGTTTTAATATTTTCATTACCAGATTTTGGCAATGATTGTTAAAAACCAGGAATGGATTCCGTGCTCATGATGAGGCCAGATTCCTGTTTGTAGCTCATCCATAGAAGGTGACCTTTTTGGGTTGTCTTTTTGTTTTGGTTTGTTTTTTGTTTTTTAAAAGACATGGCTTGAAATCACATCGAATTTTTTAATGTTGGTTTGCCCCTTTTGAAGTGTAGAAGCTTCCTGTTAGCACCGTTTCTTAGAGTCTAGGAGCCTGCAAGTGCATGGTTTCCAGATTTTTAAAGTTAAAATTACTTAATTTTCTTACAATGATTTAGATGTGATTGACTGTAATTAACAAGAAAAAAGAGATTGGAAAAAAAAATCGAAGTGAAATGTGCCCAAACCAGTGATTGGCAACGTAAAAATTTCCAAAGCAGAAATGAGTCATGTAAAATTAACTTTCTTAAGAACTGCTAGGGCCTGTTATTGCAGCTATTGCTGTCAGCATTTTCAAGTTAAACACCATTTACAATAATTTCATTTCACATCAAATTCAACTATAAGCTTAAATACAAATGCCCCAATAATAGTTTTTGTCTTGGTAAAGCGTTGTGTTTTATTTCTTTCAGAGGCAATTGTAACGTCTGGGGAAATGTAATGCAAAATATGGTATTGATGGAACCTTGAATTTGGAAAAAAATACACACGCGGGCAGAGACTGTACGGGTAGTTGGTAGGAGGAGAAATGGGGAAAAGGAAAGATTGAGGTGTTGGAGGAACAGTTGTGAGAGGGTTGCTTGCTCTGCCGGACGAGGCGGGTGGTGGCGCCCCCCCCCCTTTTTTTTTGGCCTGAGGGGCAGAGGAGGTCAGCAGGGGCTTCACCAGGATCCAGCGATGCTGCGGTTTAAACCAAACGATGGCAAGAGCTGGCTGAAACACATGGTTAAAACGTCCTCTTTTGCAGGAAACTTATTATTACTTTTTGCGACTGCATCCCTTCTGAGTGCGATTTGTTTGTTGTAATTGTATGATGTCTCCAAGTCCCTGAAATCTGAAACAGGGATGAGAATTCCAGCACTCTCTTTTTTTTTTTTTTTTTTTTTTTTTTTTTTGGAGGGATCTTTTCCCGCCCCATCAACTGTTGCAGTTCCCCGGGAAGTCAAGGATGAGATGCTGGAGCGGGGTGGGACAGGTTCTAGAGGAGCAGGGCCCGGGATGCTGGGGATGAGGATGGACAGAGGCTGGGGCAGAGGTGTGGGGAGGTGGCTGGGGCAGGAGAGGTTGGGTGGTGGGGCTGTGGCAAATGAACAACGATGTTGGACATCATTTCTTCCCCTTACACATAGTTTAAGAACAGGGCATAAACACACATCCACAACAGAACCCTCCCAACGCTGGAAGTCCTGTTTCTCTACCTGCTTTTTTGCTTTTAGAAACACGGCAATCCTATGTGATGCCCTTCCCAAGGAGAACGGCATGGCCTGAGCATGGAGCCCAAAGGAAAGATGAGTGATTAATGGGCTAAGGAACCGCTGGGGGGAGTGTGTTTCTCCCTCCCTGTGCGAGGTGGTTGTTCTGATGTTTGCAAATGGCTGTGGCAAAGAGCGATGGCTAGGAACCGGGCTGTTCCCCACCCGAACTGGAGGGAGAAGCTGTTCTGAAAATGGAGGCAAAGCGAAGGCGTCAGGGCCCAGCACGTGCCACAAGAAACGCACGGGCTCCGCAGCAGAGCCGTTTGTACTGATCTGATTACGCTGCGGTTTCGATGAACCTCCTAGGTAGGCCATGCATGTATCAGGGACGCTGTTCGCTGCTGTTCGTTCAGTAAATATTTCTGAGTTTTGTTTCAAGCAAATAGTTATTTGCAAACTGAACATGTCTGAGGATGGAAAAGATCTATGTTAGCAATACGTGCCCAGCATATTAGAGACCAGCTGAGTCTGCCTCATCTGTAGGTGATAGCTGCCTGCTGGGCGAGAAGGAGCTTCCGAGCAATCCCTCTTTCTCTGAGCCCCAGGACTTCAAAGGTTCTGAACAGGCAGCAGGCAAATATATATGTGTGTACCTGTGCACGCCTGGATGGCCCAGGATATTATAGCTCAAGTGGCTGACGCACGTGATCGCTGCTTTGACGGGCGAGGTAACTCTTGCTTCCAACCGGACATCATTGTGCGCGAGTCTTGTCAATCGAGGTGCCTTCTAGACCCCGTTCTTGCCATGTAGTCATCCTTTGTGTTAATATTAACAGCATCCTGGGCCACACGGCTGTTAATGATATAATAAAATTGGTGAGAGATTTTGAAGAAGTTAAGCTCACGCATGCCAGAAAGTCCTTATTAGTGTCATATGAAGAGGCTACTTGGACTCAACGATGATCCGTGTTCTGCGCGCCTTCTTTCTCAAGCCCGATCGCTCCGTTGCGTCTTCTCCTATGACACTGAGCTTTGTTTCAGATTGTGTTCGTCTTGTGTCAGCTGGTGAAACGTGAACGACTGGTAAGTTTTGTCATTTGGTTTTATATGGTGGCTGTGCAGAGTGACACGGAACTTAATTGTCCTGCTGTAACTGAGCTGGTTGCCAAGCCCATATCCCAAACGTGAGGGAAGGGAGAGCTCATTACTGCAGAAAATTAAGCAAGCGATGATGGAGATATCACATTATTTTTTAATTACAGTGTAGTGTAACGTTGCTGTTGACAAGGGCATCGTAATCTCTTCTGCAAACAACTTTTGTCAGGGATTTATAACTCTGAAGAAATTTGTCTAGGCCTGAAACTTGGCATCATTTCATTTAGCAAAGTATGAAATTGTTGTCGTATACACTTTAAAGACTCGCATGTGCAGTGGGTGTTGAGTTCTGCGATAAGTACAGCTATTTGCCCTTCAAACAGGTGACATTATATCTGCTTTGGGGGTTTGCCTAGGCGCGAAAAGATTACAAGGGCTTAAAGCAAAAGCAGTCTGTGTAGAGGATACCGAGAAGAAAATCAAAGTGAAAGAACTTTTAAAATGAGATTAGCCAACAGCCCTGGATTTCTGGTTTTGTGACTGTACAAAGGAGCCGCAATGCCCTTAGTGCAATTCCTGGGTGAAGCTTGCCTCTTCAGTAATGAACGCGAAATGGCCCGGGAAGGCGTTCGCTATGGGCCGCACGTCAACGCTTGCCTCTCTTCCTGCTGTGAATGAGCCTGCTGATCATCTCAGCTATTTATGAACTGGATTTAACAACTACGGCACCAGTCACAAAGAATTTACTGTAATATATTCATATTGGTCTTTCCTTTTTGATTTCCTAAAACATCCGTATATTATACAGTATGAGCTGGCCTTTCTGTTGGGGAGGTATTAAAGAGTGGCGGTGATACAGGTGCAACACCTTTCATGTTAGTCTTTATTACCTGGTTTTCAAAGGCTTCATTGATAAGGGATTCAAGCAGGAAAGCTAGCAGAAAAAAAGTTTCTGGTTGTCTCGTAACAAGGTGCACCTATCAGACGGGATGTAAATGTGTTATTTTTAAGATCAAAAGACAGGTAGATAGTTTTGAAATGGGCTCGTTAAGGCAATAACGATTGGTAAAGCTGGCTCTCCTGATTCCTGGTGTACAGTTAATTGAAAGCATATTTAGCATTGATTTGACATCCCTCTATAAACGTTCTCCCCACAAATAAGTGGAAGCCTAGAAACGCACATCTACTTCATTGGTCATCAGCCACGCTCTGTCCGGTATTCCAGACTTTATGGTTCCCTTTGCTGTCCCTATAGAATGGCTTTAAAGCTCACTCGGTGCACGTTCAGACTCCTGGCATTTTGCAGTTGCTCTTTTATCTTTATAATAAAACATGTATTTAACAACAATGAAGTGTTGAAACAGCTTGCTGGCAGATGGGATGGATTTTCTATCTCCTGAAGTTTTCAAAAGTGTTTTTCAAAAATATGTTCATTTTATGGTCTGTGTTATAGAGATGACTGAACTGGAGTATCATAGTGGTTTTTCTTGACTTCACAGTTTATCCAGATTTCTATTCTCTGTTTGTTGTTGTTGTTATTCTCTATGTAGCATTTCCTTTCTCCTTAGAGTTCCCACCTAAAATTACATTTAATACATTATCTTTAAGTCACGCCTACTTCCTTGACCCGCCAAATACCCAGTAGAACTGGTAATATAGATTACATGGCACGAGTGACTTGTGCCTTCAGAATCAGGAGATCCCTTTCTAAAATCACTGTTGGCATAGTTCAATACGCTACGGGCCCCAATCTCAGCTGCTTCGTGGTAAGATGGGCTTGTGTCCTTATGCTCAAATAATGAACTGAGCAATATTGGGGGGCAAAGTGAAGCTGCTAACTGGGGTTACTCTTGCAATCGTATTCTTTAACTAAGCCACATGTGTTGCTAAGAAGATCCCCCACCCCAAAAACTGAATTGAATATCGGGTTTTATTTTAGTTCACTTTAGTTGTTTGGGTTTTTTTTTCTGGAGTGAGGTAACTGGTTTTGGTGCTTTGTATGAAAATGGAATTGCTGAGATACTAAGCTGTGGAATGTGGTTACTACTCATCTGCATTAACAACCATTTAAAGAAATTTCATAGGATTTTTTATTATGCACTTATGTGTAGATTTAAATAATCTTTATTAATACACTCCACTGAACAATAACATACATTTTTTAAATGTCATAAATGCAGAGAAAACTTAACTACCGTGGATATGCAATGGTCACCATTTATAAGCGCAGCAAGATTAATATTTGCCATGCAACTGCATCTGAAAAACTGCCTTAATTCCTATTCTATGGGAAATATTGTAGTAATCTTTTAAGGGTTTATTTATTTGGCTAAAGCAGTTTGTTAAATGACTGCAGTAATTCTAGAGTCAAAATTATGTATTTATGGGATGCAGTAATGATTTTTTTTTTTTTTTTTGCTTTTAAGGACAAACCACTTGCCTTTAAATTAATTTCTAATAAAAAGCAGGACAAAATGGAGTTGGAAAGCCGAGGTTGTTGGGCAGTTGTTATTATGTAGTAGTGACCTCTGGCACTGATGGTTTGCAAAATAATCCCTCCACCACCAAAACAGGAGGAGAGTGAGTGAAAGGGCGGATAAATAGTTTGAAAATTGGTTAGCTCAATTTTCTAAAGAATACTAATACATCACTTGATGTCCTCCAGTTGATGCTTGATAAGAAGCTTAGTGTACCGGGGACCAATTCTGGGGCTGATATTATTAAATATCTTCCTTAACAACCCGGATGAGGAGACAGCGTGCTGCCTTAAGAAGTCTCAAGGTGATGCAGGACTTGGGGAGGAAGAGGTTGACCTGCTGGACCGCAGAGCTACACTTCAGCGGGACCTTCACAAACCTGAGGGGTGGGCTAACAGGTCCAGAGAGTTCAACCAGAATGGCTTGGCAGGCGGAAGCCATTTGTTGCCTAAACTGGAATTTAGAGACTAGCATTTCTTATCATTATTTAAATAAATATTGTAGCGTTTCACACCATCTAAGATGCTTTAGTTCAGGTCACTCGAACCTCTGTTCCTTCCACTGCATATAGAAAAATGTGGACTGCAGGCGGAGCATTGATTTGCAAAGTTTATACAATAGCTACACTTGAAACACATACCTCAAGTATGGGCTCTCTTGGCTGTTCCTAGACTGCCTGACAGTTATAGGCGAGGGATATTTATATGGCTGTACAAGGAAATAGGGTCTGTAAATTGGTTTTGTATAGAGCAAGATAGTCTTTCGGTGGACAATAGGCCGTTTCATTATATCAATGCTTTCTAACGTTTTGCTCTCTTCAGAGAGTTTCAAAAAGCTAAATTCCACTTTGTCATTAGAGTAGGTTCATCTATTATCTGGCCTCAATAATGATATCTGGAGGTAGGGCTTAGAGAACGAAAATGCCTTAAAATGTAAAATTGGAGGGATAATGTAGTGTTGTGGGTGTCAGTCCAATATCCATCACTGTGAGAGGTTTACTACCTTTATCTTCATTTTATTCTAATTGATGAGTGAGTCTGATGTTTGAAAAGCCCTAAATTACAGATGCTTATGTGATGGAATAGCTATTGTCAAAGTATGGAGGCAAGCGGCGCCCTATTGTTGCAGCCTGTTAAAAATGATTTGTTGAAAATTGACTTTGAGTGTTTGTGCTGGAGGTCAGAGTTCCCTTTAGAGGGCTCATACATCTATAGAAATATCTAGAATTGCCACAGGTATGCTTTGCTATTAAAGGGATGATTTTGATATAAATACTTACCTGGCAGGGCTTTTGATTCATTAGAATGGGAAAAAGAAGTGGAGCAAAACAGCTGGGACAATTTCTAAGTAAATTCATCAGTCATTCAGGAACTATGCATTTAAAATACCTATAAATAATAGAATGCTCCATCTAAATAGAAGCCTTTTATTGATGTGTAAGTACAGTGTCACCCTGAAATTTCTTTTTTAACTTATCATTTCCTCGTGTTTAGAATAAGATCAGGGAAGTTACATTATTTCTGCTTTTTCAACTTTATTTTAACAGCATTATTTTGCATGGTGTATGAAATGAAATTGATACACACAGTTGTTAAGCTTTAAAATTACTTTCAGGTAATAAATAATCGTTTTGGAACCTCTTTGCTTTCACTCAATTTTTTTAATATTATCCTGGGGACTGACAAAATAATAGGATAACTTTTGTGGTTTGCCATTGGCACTTGTAAATAGCCTTTATTCACATTCTTACAATATATTATTTTCTTTTAAGTATCTCCTTTCCCTCTGATGATGTTGGTGGGGCTGCTGATCCTATGGAAGAGGACAGAATGACGGAAACAGGGAGAGCAAAATACCGAGAACCCAGCTTTTGCTTTTTGTTATATATGTTTAGTTCTCCCAGGTTTACAAAGAATAAATAAATTGTCTATGTGCACATAAGGAAACACAAATTTAGTTTGTTTGTTTTAATTTTGTTTTAATAGATAAAAAGATGGCCTACCACAAAGTGAGCGCAGACCAGAGAGCCCAGGGGCACTCCCCGTACCTTGACAATGATGAGCTCCAAGCCACAGCGCTGGAACTGGAATGGGACATGGAAAAGGAGCTGGAGGAGCCCGGCTTTGACCATTTCCGACTGGATGGTGCGGCCCAGCATCACCTGGGAAACTCGCAGAGCCCTGACCTTGATCTCGAGTCCATCCAGCCGTCGTCTTCTCCAAAGGGAAGATTCCAGCGCCTTCAGGAAGACCCCGACTATATCTCACACTACACGAGACAGGCACCAAAGAGCAACCGCTGCAATTTTATTCAGATACTGAAAGTATTTTGCACTGCTTTGACTTTATTTATTTTTGGAATTGTGGTAGGATATTATGCACGCAAGAAATGCCCTTCTCCCCCAACGTCTCAAGAACCAAATAACCTTCATATCTACCACGAAATTCTCAAGGAAATCAAAGCTGAAAATATTCAACAGATTTACAGGTATGTACCTGGACATAGTTTTGTCTAAATGAAATCAGGTGCCAACGTTAAGACTTCTTGTGGTTTTTGGGGAATCTTGACTTTTTCTTCGTTGTCAGTTTTCTCATGATGCTTGGGAAGCCTTCATAAACAGATATGAAACTAGGGTAATTTTTAACAGTGGGGATTTGTGTTAAGTCATTATAGTTTTGGCTTTAATAACATTCTATTGCTAAATATATTAATATTAGCTTTAAAGTACATGGATTGAAAAACAGATAATTCAAAGTGAATAGAAATATAGACGATAGACCAGCTGTCCTAGATCCAGTTGACTGCCAGGTAACATTGTCAAAAAGCAAGATTTTAGATGGTGCTTTGTAATACTTGGTGCTTTAGGAAATCCCCATCTAGCCTCTGGCAACTAAGTGAACCCTGGCTTTTGTTTTTCAGTCTGTATGGTGCAGTAAACTCTTAGTCTGCATGGGTTTAGGCAGGAAAATTGAACTCTGACAGACTGTGATTTTTTTCTTTTTTTCTTAGTACCTGTTTTATGAATATAAAATGTTGTAAAATATCTACTGACTTAGGTTTGATTTTAACTTCTTTTTTTTAATCTGGAATCTTTTCACTGCTTTGAAAGTTTACATAACACGTTCGTATCGGAGTATGATCACTTTTCTGTAGCAGTGAATGTGGAAGAAACTAGGTTTTCCTGCCAACTTTTGAAAGTTATTTCTGTTTGAGGGGAGAGATGAGCTTATTTCTGGCTTCTGGAACTGCAAGTTCCGTTTTAATGATAAAGGAAAAGCGTTGGGGATTTTTGCATCAGTACCAGTTCAGAAGCAGCAGAACTTACGTACCTGAGGTTAGCAAGGATCGTTGTCATGGACATCCAAAGAGCTGGTCTTGAGTAGATCACAGCTACATTGAAAGTAGCCACAGAAGTTTTCTAACGTAATTCGGGTTTTGTTATATTTTCTAAACTGATCCTGAAATCCTGAAGCGGTTATTACCGTGTTTTGAGCCAATGCTGTTACCAAATTCAAGGGAAAAAATAGGTATGAAGGATTTGATTGTCAGTTTTCATGTGATGAACTGACTCTGCTTAATCCAAATCTAATTATTTTCATAATGTGAAAGGGTATAGGTGATGAAAAATGTTGATTTTGAATGGTAAAAAATTAGCCTTCTTGTCTTCTCAGAGAGCAAATTGAACTGAATTCTGTCATTAGGCTTAGTCATGAACTAAGTATTGGAATAAGCTAAGCCCTACTGATTGGGTGTTAGACAAATTATGGCAAATTGCGGAGAACGCTGTCGGTCTCAGGATAATACTTCGTGTTTGGGGACTGGGAATCGCTTGCTATTCTATTATTTGAAAGGGTGGTTTAAAAACCTCCCTTTTCAAACCTTTCGTCACTTTTCAAGCTATTTCAGCTAGCTGTTAGGATATTGGTGAGAATCTGGTCTTTAGGTAAAATAAATTATATGAATACTTTGAAACATAAAAACCTTAGGTAGTTGCTCTCCTTTAGTTCACATAGTTCTTAGCATTTGGTAGGTTTTTTTTCTACATAATACCATGATTTCAACAAATGTAGTCAAGCATTAATTTGGCTACCTATCAACTCTGTATATAAATATATAAGCAATGCTTTTAGTGTACCGCATTACCCACAGGGTTTTTCTTAACCCAGTGTTTTGATCTGAGACAGCTTTTATCCCATGTTGTGTTAAGTTGCTTTCCCTCAACATCTGTTTGGCAGGAGCCAGACCTGCTGCAATGGAACCTGCGTCCGTGTAGCCCCGCAAATACGGAACACGCAACATATGTTGCTTGGGAAAAAAAAAAAGCCCAAACCTGACAAAATCAATATATGTTATTGTAAGACTTCTTTCAATATAATATACTTCGAGTTACTAGGAATAAGTGGCAGCTGCTTAGCTTGCAACTTCTAAATGTTACTGAGAATGACATTAATTTAATTTTCTTCGCTTACTACTTAGATCAGACTCAATAACGGTAAGGGATTTTGCTAACAGTCCTGATAAAGGACTGAGGAGAAAAATGTGTAAGAGACGCAGCAGTGCCAATGACATTGCCCAAGCAGGCATCGCCTTAATATGCTTGGAGGCCTGGAGTGGGACCTTCCTATTGGGGTGAAATCTGCCCTGAGCACTGGGACCTCTGGGCTTCTGAAGAGGTTGCGGAAGTGAACTGGGAACTTGTGTTGGTTTTGCTGGGATTTGGACGGGTTTCTCTGCAGGTCGAACGAAGCCTCTCTCAACACGAGTGTTGTGGTTTAACCCCAGCCGCCAACGGAGCCCCACGCAGCCGCTCGCTTGCTCCAGCCGGTGGGATGGGGGAGAGAATCGGAAGGGTGAAAGTGAGAAAGCTTGTGGGTTGAGATAAAGGCAGTTTAACAGGGAAAGCAAGGGTTGGATGTGCAAGCAAAGCAAACCCAGGAATCCCTTCCCTGCTTCCCATGGGCAGGGGGGTGCTCAGCCACCCCCAGGACAGCCGGGCTCCATCATGCGTAATGGTGACTTGGGCAGACAAACGCCATCGCTCCCAACGTCCCCCCCTTCCTCCTCCTTCCCCCAGCTCTATGTGCCCAGCATGACGCCGTACCCATCCCTGGGATATCAGCCCTGTGGCCGGCACAAATCCCAAACACAGCCCCGTACCAGCTATGGGGAAGAAAATTACCCCAGCCAAAGACGGCACGCCGTGTTAGGAGCGGAGGACCAGGTAGGGTAACAGCAGTCTGTCTGCCCAGTTTGCTGAAATGGGAGATCCAGGCGTTCCCATCCGGCTCCTCCACTGACGACTCATGGTGAGAGCCCCTGTGCCGCTGCTCGTCAGTCCTGGCATCTCCATCGGCCGGGGCCGTGGCAAGCGTTTTTCCCAGCAGACGTGCTAGAAGTCATTAGGTAAGAAAAGTCCCTGTCTTGGCTTTTATTCCTTCAGCTTTGCACCTTGCTTCTTGTAAAACATGAGTGCTACGGAAGTTCAGTGCAACTTAGCACCGTGTAATTACGGGCTGCTGTGGTTTAATCCGGCTGGCAACTCAGCACCACGCAGCCGCTCGCTCACTCCCCCCCTCCCTCAGTGGGATGGGGCAGAGAATCGGGAAGGAAAGAAAAAGGTTAGAGCCGAGGGCTGAGATAAAGACAGTTTAATAAGAGAAAATAATAGTAATAATGAGAATGATAACAGAATATACAGAATATACAAATCGAATGATGCACAATGCAATTGCTCACCACCCGCCGACCGATGCCCAGCCCGTCCCGAGCCACGATCGCTCCCCGAGCAACGAGCAGTCTCCCCGAAACCAAACAACTGAGTACCCCCCCCCGAGCATGACGTTCCATGGTCTGGAATAGCTCTTTGGTCAGTTTGGGTCAGCTGTCCTAGCTGTGCTGTACTCCCAGCTTGTTATGCCCCTGGCTGAGCAGGAGAAGCTCAAAAAAGTCCTTGAGTAGTCTGGGCACTACGTGGCAACAGCTGAAAACATCAGTGTGCTATCAACATTCTTCTGGTACTAAATCCAAACCACAGCACTATGCCAGCTACTGTGAAGAAAATTAACTCTATCCCAGCTGAAACCAGGACGCGGGCCTTGGCCAAGTTGCCTAATTAATGATGCAGCCTGAGTGAATATTCTCTCTTCAAGCCTTTCTGAACGCCTCTCCCCACCCCCTGTAGGGCAGTGCTTACAATGTTGATGATAAAAAGTAGAAATCGGGTTACTCCTGATGTTTCAGAGGTTTCAGGAGGAGTGAAGTTGTCAGAGGTGCCTGAAAGGGGGAGAGGAGTCACCACAAAAACCTGAAGAGTTTTCCTTACCCCACTCATTGCAGGGTTTTACAGGCTGACAAAAATTGGGACAAATATCGTTAATAGTACTCAATCAGCAAATCTAACATTTTAGGAGTCTGAATACTAAATTTGCTCAGATAAATATTTATAAGAGGAACATCCTGCTTCATAAGACGAGCAGAGTCAGCACTGGTAAAACCAGGCGTAATTCTGCAAACATCTCTGAGCTGATAGGAATCTAGCAGTATTATATCTGCTTGGGCCGTGAATATCACTTCAGTTTTCTTTTGGAAGATATGTGAAAAGGTTTTAGTTTAAGTCTGGTGTGACTTAGCTCCCATGAGCCTTCAGGGTGAATATGAAAAGGGCATAAATCCCACATCCAAAAGAGAGAGCAGGTAGAAGTCGAGATACAGAATACCTCAGGCACTGTTTAAAATTATAGCCGTAACCAGCAGAATTTACCAGGGCAGCACAGATGGGACAAAGCTGGTAAAATTTATAGGCTGGAAGCAGGCTGTCTCCTGGGAGAGCTAGGTTGAGACTCCGTGGTGAGATTGAGTTCTCGGAGCCCTGTTGGAGGGCGCGTGTCAGGAGGGCAGCGCTGGAGAGCGGTCATTTGTGCTTTGAGTCCACGCTCTTGCTCCCTGTGGAATGTGTCTGCGACTCCGGGATATAATCGTTAGAATAGGAAAAGTCCTGTTTTCGAAAGTGATTAATGTGTTTAGATGTGGAAGTCTCTAAAGTTTATGATAAATGCTTAAGGTCGTAAGAAGCAGGCTTTCAAAACTACAGAAACACCCAACGGTTTTGCTAAGCACTCTGTTGAATTCTCAAAAGTTAACGAGCCCAATATTCAATGAGAACTGACATTTTTAAGCTACTTCTCAAAATGGGATTCAGATTATCTAATATCACTTAAGTTCCTTGAAAATTCAGCTGGTTTTTACTTCTCACCATAAATAAAAAGTGGAATGCTAAAGACGTGTATCTTTATCCTGTCGTTGTGCATCTGCTAGATGTGGGTTAGAATCATAGAATGTTTTGGGTTGGAAGGGACCCCTAGAGGTCATCTAGTCCAACCCCCCCGCAGGAGCAGGGACACCGCTAACTAGATCAGGCTGCTCAGAGCCCAGTCCAACCTGGCCTGGAATGTTCCCAGGGATGGGGCCTCCACCACCTCTCTGGGCAACCTGTTCCAGTGTTTCACCACCCAATAATTAGATTGGTTAGATATCCAATGAGTAGATTCTTATTTTCTTTGTCCTTCCCCAAATTAAAGGTGAGTGTGCCATTTGTGCTGTGTGGTGTCCCCTCTGCCTCCTGGGTGATTTTTTTTTTTTTTTTCTCTTGCTGTACCTTCAGGAAAAGACAAGGGGAAAAAATCTGAGACACCCTGGTCTGGAGTTAGAGGGGGTGTTGTCCCTGTATTCACATTACCATCGCTAACCGCCAAGATTTTGGTCATCACGTGTTGCTAAGCTTTTGTATTTTAGAATGGGAAACACTTGAACTGGGTGCAAACTGAACTTTGGTGAGTGTTTTCAGTTCAGGTTTGAGTTGAATATTATTAACACTCTAAAGGGACAAGGTAATGCACAACAAGTAGCAGAAATGCAGTCTCCTCCAAGGCCTCTAATACTGCAGTAACTACTGCTGTCCAATTTGGTGCCACCTTCTTAAAGAAAATACGTTGTGTTGCGTGTTTAATAGTGCTGAGCATTCAATAGGGGAAATACAAAAGGTGGTATTTTTATTTTACATGAAATTATTTCAATTTTGGTTTTTCCACAACCAGGTAAAAAATGAAACAATCCTAATCTGTTTGGAAAATGTGGGGCTATCATATTTATTTTACAGGAAGTTATAATTGTGGCGTTGACTTCTGTAAATTAAACATAAAACAAAGATTCCTGTTGAATAGTAAGTGTAAAGAAGAATGGAGAGTTGTGTTGATGTCTGATAACTCTAGCTATACCTTATTTATGGGAACAGTTAAGTCTCTCAAACGCTATTTTAAAAATTCTAGTAGCCTTATACCGTGTAATTCCTTCCAACAACCGTACGTCTCGGTTACTATCAGATTCACGGTCCTCTTGGATCCATTTTTCCATGATTAAGACTGGGGAGCCACAGACGGACGAGTCTTTGCTTTGCTCTTCATCCAGTCCGTAGGGCAGCTCCTGCGTTTCAGCTCGGCTTTTCACCCTGTACGTAATACTCAGATGCCTACTTCCCTATCATTTTTCTCCCCCCTCGAGCAATGGGGAGGTTTAAATCCCTTCGTAATGCGTCTAGTTGTAACTAACTGTCCTTCGGAGGCATAGCTGTTCCTTCTTCCAGCTGGTAATATCACCTGCAGAATCTCACAAATCCATCTCTGGCAAGAATTGATTTGTCACCGGTGCCTGGTGCCATCTGTAACTTCAGCGTAATTCTTCAAAGGGCTTTGGGAGAGTAGACAGCAACTGCTCTCCTACGTGGCCACAGCCAAAGACACAAAAGTCTCAGTGCGGTGAGAAAAGGAGTTTACTTGTTTTTTTCTGAAAGTGAGAAACTTCCATACCCAAGTGTTTCTTGTCCCTGATCAGTTGTAATTGGTATTGTTAAAACCCTGGAGCTTCACACCTTTTTGTCGGGTAAAGCCTGTGAAACCCAGACCTAGCAAGCAAAGAGAGCCCAGAGCTTCTCGGAAAATTTCAGTTCTGGAGATTTGGGCTGGATTCAACTTGCTGCTTGGCAAAATTGACTTTGCTGTCCCAGGAATGAGAAGTCGTGGCAGGAGCAGAGCCTCTGGTTCCAAAGGAAGGGTACGAGGGGAGGAAGGAGGGCTCTGGTGACTGCTTCCCTTGGGAAAAACCCGTTTTGTCCCTATTCCTGTTAACAGCTACTGTTCATTGGTAGCTACGTACGGGCATCTGCACGGCTGGCGGTAGCAGTCTGCTGGCCTAGACCCCTGCTCGCGTTACTTGTGATCTGAGCGGTGGTCTCGTGCCCCCCGGGCACAAGCAAATCCTGGTTTCTGTCATGCTGACTGGTGAAAAATGCATTGCAAAAAGCAGATCTCAGTGGGAACTCCTCCTATTCCCTCCTGCCTATCAGTCTCAGATATTTATTGTATTGCTGTAAACCCCACAAGTATTAAATCTAGTTAGACCGAGTCTGAAGTCCTGCCTGCTGAATCTTTAGGAATGGATGTTGGCATGTTCCTGGGTAAGCGGGAGCTAAGCGAGCTCTCTAGAATGATTTCATTCCCACGCTCTCTGTAATCACTTGGGATTCTCTTTATTCACATGATAATTTTGAATGTGTATTTATAAGTACAAAGCCCCTTTGGAAAGGAGATAAGAGTAACATCAAACAAGCGAAAGTTCCCGCTCCTCCTCCTGCTCCCTCCCCGGCGAAGAATGGCTCTGAGAACATGGGGAGGCGCCTTTTGTAGGAGAGAGATGCCCCAGTGACCCGAGCCGTATCTGTGGAACGGCGACTTGAGAAATTTAGGCTCCAGATAACCACTTCTGTCAAATACGTTTGTTTTTTTTTTTTAACAAAAAAATAGGTTATATCTGTGCTTCAGAGGTTTTAACAGAAAGCCTTGTCTGTTTTATCGCTTTCTTTGGTTTCGTTCAATTTGCCTCTTTTTAAGAAAAAAAAAAATAAAAATTGCCAAACGTAGCTCTTTCATTTGTTTTTCTGTAGATGAAAGAAGGAAACCATACATTGCTATAGTGCTTGACAAGGAGGAGGTGTAAATTAATTCCTGTTAGGGTCAGTTACAGCATATGCTTACAAAACTCTTCTTCCTTTTCGAAGACATGTCTTAGCTTATGGTTTACTTAATGTTATAAGGACATGTTTCAAGTCCACCATGTGGTTCGCTGAGAACAATTTTTCTTCTCGGTTGATTATTTTTTTAATGGTGCCCATAAAAATACATCGATTTTTAGATGTTTGATTTGGGAAATCATTTACAGTGAAGTCTGATTTTTGTATTATAACTGCATCGTTTGTAAATGAAGTACACAGCGTTGCCTTAAAATAATTTTTCTAAGCAATACACCAGTGATATAGTAATGAATTAGATCTAATAAGCTGTATATTCACATTGGCATAATAAGTAATGAGCCCCTTGATAAATCTCCTTATCTGTCACAGCCCCCATGAATGGCTTCTGTCTCACTGCTCCTCACTCAAAACCAACATACAGTTCTGTGCTAGGGAAGAGAGAAAGAAAATCACAATTGGGCCAACTCACCAGTTAGAAGCTCTTTAAAATACAAAAAAAAAAAAAAAAGTATTTTATTTTGCCTTTGAGATACAAGAAAATAAAAGAGAGCTTGCCAAACCTCTGAGACCTTTTCTCAGAAGAAGGGAAGTGGGGAGGATTTGTGTGTTGTATGCGATGTCCTGGGGTGGACATCGTACGTCATCAAAGTGAAAACTGAGAATGATGCTTTTCAGTATTTTAAGTGTATGTGTATTTTGTGGAATAACAAAATGCAGAGATGAGCTAATTAGGAATTTTTGAAGATTTTTTTTTTTTAATTACTGTTTTGTTTGTTTTTTTTTTTTCATAAATAATCCCTTTTTTGTGGTACAGCATCTGTTTCAATGCAACGTTCACAGGCTCAGGGTGGAAATTTGAGGGGGGAAGATGGGGACGGCTCAGTGCTGCTGAGAGGTTACGCGGGACGCCGGGGACTGAGGGTCGCAGTCCTGTTCTGCGTTAGCTGGAACAGGACCAGACGCCTGAACTTCTCCGGTTGGCGTGCTTTCCTGCGCCCCGTCTGCCTGTTGGCACAGCACCTCACGTTTTTGAAGAAAAAGGAACACTGGTTTGGGGTAGGCTATGGAGTTTAAATTAATTTTGCTCTGATTACTTATTTTTGGATTGCATAATCTTGCAGCTTTTAGAATTAGAGATTACCTTGCTGACATTGCCTCGAACTCGTCATGACAGAAGTGTGGTTAGGGTTTAGAGAGAGAACCAATTTCCGTGGCCATTAGCTATCTACCTCTTTACCACGACTGCTGAAGAGCGTGGGGCAATTTAGTCCCAATTAGAACAGCAATTCTGAATGGTGACAAGTACTACTTTTTCTAATAGAGGATGAAATGAGCTGTGCCAGCATGGGTGAGGGAGTAATTTGCTTTTTAAAGGTCTAGCGTACCTTGTTGTTGCCTGCTTGGGCTAAGGGAGGGATCAGGGAGGGTCTTGACGGTCCCTTGAATTTTCCTGCTTGCCGGGCTGCCCCCAGGACACCTCGCTCTCCCCTTTGCCTGTAGCTGTTTGGAAAGCTCAAGTTTTCAGGGGTTTATTTCTGTTTCAGTATGACAAATGGGAACAGACGGTAAAACATCTATGGATTTTGAAAAGCGCTATCTTTTAAAAACTTCTGGTGAGTGGTAGGCTCTGTACTTGACGTTACCTGAGAAAGAGAAATACTTGACTAGACATTTCTGAGTGATTCTGACACTAATGCTGGCTAAAAGGCAGTATTTAGAGGCAAGTGTCTTATTTACGTTGCCATCCATCAGTTTTATAGATGTAACCAAACCGTATTTCTTCTAGCAGAAAGAATCGGAAGGCAAAAAGCCACGGCCTGCTGAGACGACATCCGGGTTTCGTTTTAGGCCAATTGCTTCCCATGGGGAAATACCAGAGGGTACAGGAATTGGACAAAGCTGTCCTTTGCTGCCAGGTCCTTGCAAATCAATACAAAGAGAATTAGCAATTTTGGCTAGTGGTCCCAGCGACAAAGATACTGAGGAACAGACCTTCCAGAACGAAACCCCTTAACAGTTTAATTAGCAGCACTAGATAAGCCAACGATCTACTAATTGCCTGAACAACCATAAGAGTTTGCTCCTGCTGAGTTAACTGCATTGGCTCTCAACTTCTCAGCCACGCAGTCTGCTTAGAGGGTGGCTCTTTTCTCCGAGGAGATGGTGGCACAGGCCAAAGAGGTCTCCTATAAAATTTCTTAAGCACCAAACTCTCGTGAATTCCTGTTTAGGATGCATCTCGTCAGCAGAGTGTAAAACTGAAGTCTGTTGGTACTCTTGAGATAGGGCGTTGGAGTGGAGTGCTGCAATTCCATGGTATGCGCCGCAACAATTAGCAATTAGTTTCCTGCCTGTACACATAAATCAAATTAACAAAGCCTCGAGGTGAAAGCGTTTGCTCAGCCCTCTTTGGTGGTGCTTTGACATCCAGTTCCCTACAGTCAGCACCTATGACAGCTGTTTACTGGAAGCCTGCTAATAAGTCAGACGGTTACCAAATTTACTGAGAGCAGCAGGACTGCAATTTGTTGTGCAATGTTAAGTTACTGTTCATGCAGCGTTCGTAACTGAAGGCTTCTAAGGAGCATTGCTAGGAATCGATCAGAGATAATGAAATTGATATTGTCTGAATAATAATCCATTTTAATAATAGTCTTCTACAGTAGTCTTGCATTAAGGGGCTTCTATTCTCAGTTCAATTCTCTTTGAAAGCTGATGAGTTTCTGAAGTGGAGCTGCCACGCTGAAACAAATATGAAATGCATTGAAAAGTTGGGGCTTTTCCCAGTAATATTGGAACTTGTACATTGTTAGACTTTTCAAAATTAAACAAGTTGGTTGGCTTTTTTTTTTTTAATTTCTAGAGTATTCTTTATGGACAAGAAGTTAAATAAAGCAGGAGGCCTGTATGTATGTCTGAATGTTCAGAGTCTCAATAATGGGTGATCTGTCAAGACGCGAGAAGTCCCATCCTTTATATAAGCTGATGTTTCCTTTGGACACCTATAACTGACACAAATTTACATATATATGATTTCCTGATGAACTAGTTCCTGTCCAAGTTAAAATACTGACTCATACTCCGCTTATTTTATGACTATTTTTTCCAAGGGTGAAAAGGTTGAAATATTCCAGTTAGATGAAATTTTCTTTATCCATTATGTTTTTTCTTCTAGTAAAATAAAAAAATTGAAAATTGGATTGAAATGTCACTATCTAAACAAAGTGTTTAAGAGGTAAAACTGTTTAGAGATCTTGTCTCTTGGAAGCTTCAGGAGTTTTATTCATAGAATCATAGAATGTTTTGGGTTGGAAGGGACCCCCTGCAGTGAGCAGGGACACCGCTAACCAGATCAGGTTGCTCAGAGCCCCATCCAACCTGGCCTTGAATGTTTCCAGGGATGGGGCCTCCGCTACCTCTCTGGTAGTTGGGGAATTTTGCGTATGCGTTGACATTTTCTGCCAAAGCCATTTCTGGTCCTCAACCAACTTAATGTCTTTGTTTGGCTTTTGCGAAAACTGTTACTTAACAGAATGGAGAAAATTTAAGAACTTTCATCTTTTCAGCTGTTGTGATGTTTTTCTTTCTTTTCTGTAGTTTCACAGAGGCTTCCTTGTACCAGTGCTGTCAGATTCATAAAAGCTCAATATATGTAACAGACCTCAGATCTTCCACTGAGCAGATGATGTTTGAGGGGTTGGTTCATTTTACTTTCTTCGCTAGGCGCTCAAACTCCATTAGCCAGCAGGCTAATTAAGTGGCTTGTGGGAGGCTTAAGGGAAAAGGTCGCTATTACTGTCGGGGTTAGGACCCCATCAAAGGCTGACTTCTCTCCAGCAAATTTCAGAAAGCTCTTCAGAGAGGAGTTTGTATGAATTGAAGTATTTTTGCTGAGATCTGGGTCTGGAGAAAGGAGGTAACTTGGGACGACTTTCCTCTGGAAGTTAGGGTATAGCTGACAACCGATGCGGTAATCCTCCTGTATAATACAGAGTTGACCAAATGACCAAAGATTTGACGTATCCTACCTTGACTCAACTGTCCAATACTTGTGCTATGCTCTCTGCAGTAGCACATTTTGGATCTGTTCAAGTGACAAACTGGAGCCTATGAACGGGTGAAACCCAGCAGTTCTCCAAAACGTGAAGAGGGGAGCCAGTGGGCAGATAGTTAAAAATAGATAAGGAGTCCATGAAAATGTCAGTACGCCTTTGATGGAAATAGTTTTCCTTGTTCCAACAGGGCAGCTGTGATTTAGCAGAGAGCTCGCATATTTACAGTTACGCTGGTGGCCGAGGCAGGAACATGTTCCCAGCAGTTCTGGAATCTGTTTCCTGTCGGAGGCTACGGGAGCCAGAGCGGATGCAGCGCAGATTGAGACCATTTAATTATTTAGATAGCTGGCTGAGTGCTGTTTGTGAGCAAAAGGTGGTAGCTCTGGGAAGGTGCCTGCTTCATGGCCATTTGTTAGTAATAGTTATTGAATGCTTTTATTTTTAATAAATGCCAACCTAGGTGATGGGCCCTGTGATGTGCATTATTAAATAAATAGGCACGCTTAGAAAAAGGCCATACGGTCATGAATAAAGTTTCCATTCCCTGTCAAGTTATTTAGGGAACAAAGCAAGAATCTGAATTATTCATGATATGCTTAGTGCAAGGCAAATGGAACCTGCCGCTGTGTTGCTAGCAGTGCAAACAGTGACTTAAAAAATACAAATTATTTTCTTCTGTATTCTCATGCTTGTTTTTCTTTGCTAATATTCCTAGAAATGATTTAAGAAAATTAAGCCCTGTGACAAAAAAGAGTTAAGTTTGCATAGTTCCTCAGAATCCTAGCACAGACCCTGTGGGGGAATTTGTTTTTAAATTACTTAGTTTATGTGCTAAAAAGATAGCCAAGACATTGTGTTTCGGAAATCAATACAGGTATTCCTTTTGTTCTCATGGGGAAAAAAAAAAAATAAATAAGTTTTATAAAGACTGTCTTCCAGAGAGAGAAATATATATGTATTTATATAGCTGTCTGTTCAGTTATTTATGGGGTTTTGTGCATATGTGAATCAGTAGATCCAATTTTGCATAGCAGCTGGAGTTCTGCAATTTGCACCATACTTCTCCAAACTGCCATGTACTCTAGTGCTCCGCACCGCTTCTCCCTCCCTCTGGTCGTGGCTGGACCCAATTGCCATTCCAATCCCAGGGCCAGAAGTACTTCTTGTATTCATAGCTCCTTTAAAACTGTAAAAACTGGAAATGCTATGAAGTCTGTGTGTTAAATGCCCAGCGAGTTATTAAGGACACAGTTCTGCACAGAAGGATGGGCCTCAACTCCAAATAAAGTTACTTGCTTAGCATTTGATGAGGAATTAATATAGGTTGGGGGGGGGCTTTTCCCTTTCATATTGAAATAAGTATTATATAAAATAAAAAAATTAAGTTAGTTATCACAATACAGAAATATTTCCACATGCAAATAGATACCCGGGCTTCTTAGTCTGGTATGGGAATAAAATGCAACAAGAACGAAAGGCTAAACATTGAATTAAAAATAAAAGTGTAGAGCACAGATAAGGTGATGAACAGAAGAAATTCCATTATGACTTTGTTACGTTGTCGGATGTTCCTTAGCCAAACCGTTGTTACAGTGTTCAACACAAAATAGGTCTGTGGCATAGAAAAGGCGAGGTGAGATGATTTAGTGGTTTCTTTCTAATGTTTTTTTTCCAATCTCTATTTCATCAGTCTTTTCAAAGATTTTATTGAAGCACACTGAGATCAGTCAAATTTATTACGTGTACAGGAAAGATCTTGGGGTGTAAGTTTGAAAACCAGTAGTGCTTTGGACGTGGAGCGAGTTCCTCAGAAGGTAGCGCTGTTCATTCTTTTTCCTAATCATAGTGCAAAGACAATGTGAAAAATTTTCCTGCTTTCAGATACAAACCCAGAATACGGATCCCCTTTTCTGAATTCCTTAAAGGAATAGGATTTTTTTTTTCTTTTTAAATGGGATTTTTTTTTTTTTTACCAAGAAAATTAACTTTGACTACATCTTAAAATTGCAGTTGGCATCTATGAACTGGGAGTTGGTGTGTAGCCCATATGCTTTGGTGTCCATACGCAGAGCAGGAGATGGCCGCTGGAGGAACACAAGAGGCAATTCCTACATGCGTTCTGCAGCATGTGTAAAAAACTCTTCTAGATGGAAGCGATTGCGTTAGTGCAGCCTATGCCCAGCCTTGTTACATTCTGGGTCAAATAAACCAACAAAAACCTTAAAAGCAGATTGAAAAGATTGTGTTCCAGTCAATCGTCCTGGTGGCAGTGGGGCCCTGTCCTGCTGTAACCGTCCCACTGCCTTCACCTGGGTTCCTGGCAGAGAAGAAAGCGGTTCTTAAAATATGCTTCAAACCTGCACTGATGGCCCCTGCCTCTTGTCAGCTGTGGTCCGATGAGGTTGGATTTTGCAGTTCTTCATCCATTGGCGTCTACAAAAAGGCAACGATAAGCTCATCTGATAGAGGACACTAGCATTAAACTAAATTTTTGGACCTACCACTTCTCTTCCTTTCTCATTGAGCCAGTTTAGCTAGGGTGCCTGAGAGGATTTGGTATGAATATTCTCTTTTGATTAATAAGCTGAACTAGAGCAGAGGATTTGGGCTTTGGCGGTTGCAGGCGCCGAGTGCTGTCGTGGGGCTGCTGGAGGGCGTGCGGAGCCGTTGGTAGCACCGCAGGGCGGCCGGGCGTTATCTGGGATTTGCAGCTCTTTGCTGGCAAAACTTTCCTTTTTGTAAACAGACACTGTGAAAACAAGAATCATTTGGTATTATTTTAGAAGTACAAAGATAAATAAGTTAAATCTTCCTTTGGTCTTACGGTTTTGGAAATTGGTTTTACATGCTTCACGTCGCATCCCGGCTGGATTAATCCAAGTCTCCTTTTACAGTTTTGCCAGCCTTGCGGCCGCAGGAATCACATAGAGATTGCAGCGGTGGCGACGATCAGTGGCTCCCCGAGGAAGGGCAAGGCTCGCAGAGGTGTCGGGCTCGCTTCCGTCTCTCTCATTTTCTCCTGACTTTGCATGTCTGGAAGTTAAAAAGGTCTCGCTGCTTGGGAAACAGTTAAAATTGGATCAGGATGAGTCATACCCAGGATTAAATGCTGGTGGTACCATTGGATGCCTTCTGCTTAGTTAAAGTAATTAAGACTGACATTAAAGATCAACTTATCCCTTACCAAATTAGGCCCTCAGGTAAGTGAGAAACTCCCGAGGGACGCTGCGGCCTAGTGCTGTCCCTGCCCCGTGGAGGAGGCTGTGGGGGCCACCGGCCGCTTTTC
>NW_009258301.1:932490-956895 GCF_000687185.1 Egretta garzetta | reverse complement strand
TCGTTGAATGTTTCCAGGAATGGGGCCTCCACCACCTCTCTGGGCAACCTGTTCGAGTGTTTTACCACTCTCATTGTAAAGAATTGCTTCCTTAGATCCAGTCTAAACCTCCCCTGCTTCAGTTTAAAGCCATCCCCCCTTGTCCTGTCACAGCTGACCCTGCTAAAAAGCTTGTCCCCCCCCTTTCCTCTGGGCCCCCTTGAAGCCCTGACCGGCCGCACTCAGCTCTGCCCGCAGCCTTCTCTTCTCCAGGCTGAACACCCCCAACTCTCCCAGCCTGGCCTCACAGCAGAGGGGCTCCAGCCCTCGGAGCATTTTAGTAGCCCTCCTCTGGCCCCGCTCCAACAGGTCCGTGTCCTCCTTGTGCTGAGGGCTCCCGAGCTGGATGCAGGGCTCCAGGGGAGGTCTCACCAGAGTTGTCATTGAATTAAAATGATTTTGGGAGGGAGTGTCAACATTTTTCTAGCAGGACTGCGGAATTGTACATACCCAATCTAAACATCTTGCTGCTTGGCCGCCTTTCCTCGGTTACCTTCCCCGCACCGTTGGAGGGCATCCCTGGGTCCTTCCAAGGCGTCCCGGCTGGGCTGGGCATGCTGCTCCCGGCATCGGGCCTGATGCCACCAGTGTCTTCTGGCCTTGGAGGGGCTTCATCCGAGCCGTCCTCACTCCCGTATCCTTGACTTCTCCAAAATAGCCGGCACTCTTTGAGATCAGGTCCTTTTAGCTTCATCTCCGATAAGAGCAGCTGAGGTTTCTGCAGCACCTTTTGGTAAAGGACGATAAATTTCTGTACACACTTACTCAGAAATTATTTTATCCTCCAGAGGGTTCAGGATGTTTGCGTTTGAAATGCGGTTACTGCATAATCCAGTCTACCCAAAAAGATTTAACATTAAGATTAGGTTATATACTGGATCTTTTGGTGCATAAAGACGTCTTAACACCTTTTATTTATTGTATGTTAAGGGATGGCTGCTGGCTGCATCGCTTTATGTGACACTTTCAGCAGAAGTAGAAAACAAATGTATCTAAAGACAAGTCTTAAGTATTTGTTACGTGCTGTTGTGGCACTCATGAAGAGCAGCTTTGGGATGAGAGTGGTGATATTCCACCAGTAATTCAAGAGCTATGACCCCAAAGGAAAAGTTGTTACTTTTTCTAGAATGAGGGGAAAGTAGTTTTATGTGGAGAAGGACAGCAATAATTGTCATAGGGCTTACTGTAGTCGTACAGAAATGGGTTCCTAGTTTCTTAGGCCAGACCACGATACTGCATGTAAATAGTGCCTCATAAAAACAGCAAAAAGGTAACTTCAAAGAAAAAAAGTGTGACCTTAGCGAGAATGGCAGGGCAGCTATTCCAGAAGCAAGGAAAACATATCCATAGTCCTGCCTGTTTGTGCTCCTTTAAATAGATGACTTGATAGCAATGAGAAATTCATGTTCTTTTCTAGATTCACCTCCAGCTAGAGGATGCGTATTTATGCTTTTTTGTCTTGCAAACAGCGTGTTAGCTCCTCTTTCAGTTGTGAGTGCTATAAAAGTTTGCCAGAAAAGCTCTTATTTTTTTGCCCTCACCAATGTTTCAAATCATGGAAACATTAGAATGTATTCAAGATTTGTTCATTATTATTATTATAGCTGAGAGGGAGATAATCGATGTCTGTTAGCGTATTTTGAGACAGTGTTTTAACTGTCCTGGGAATATTTGAGAATACATAGTAAAATCAAATTATTTTTACTTACAGTATTATTTGAGCACTAACTTTGAGAGAGACCATATTCTACTACATATGGAAAATTAAAGTGAATACTTGCTTACAGGTAATTACATGGCTCTGGTTGTACGAAATGGAGCTACGCTCCGTGGAAGAGTCCTTATTTGATCTTGAAGGCAATGTAACAAAGTTTTCAGTTGCTTTTCCCTGTTTACCAGAAGAATTTCAGACCTACTGGAAATACTATATCTTACCAGCCTGGAATATGTGGAAACGTTCAAGTACAGCTTCACAAAATAGTTACCTCTATAGATGAAAGGTTGAATTTTCAGAGGAGCCTTACTTATTTAGGGACAATGAAGATTGGATGAAGACAAGAAAGGCTCCTTGATGGTGTTCTACTTGCATTCCTTTCAGAATGTGTTTTCTGTGATAAAGTTTGGATTTCATAAGATTAATTACCTATATTAGATTTGTGGATTAAAAAAACCCCACAAACTAAACAAAAGACAGGTGTGATTTGTTAAATGAGCATTACTATGCACTGGGAATCAAAAAAGTGTAAGTCCATGCTGTTTGGACCCTTCTTTAAAGAAATAATCAAATATGTTACTTTAAATACCTTTTTCCCTGAATATCATGTAGAATTTTTCTCATCTTCTCATTTCATCAGATTTGAGCAGAAGGGAGCAGTTGACTAAAAATGGATTTAGCCATGGCTGGGTTTTATATTACTATGGTTCCAGTTATAGACAGAAAGAACTTAAAAACTATAATAAAGATGAATCATGAATTAAAATGAATTATAAGTATCATTTTAAGCAATATACTGAAGATGAGAAAATGGAGCTGTGGTTCTGAGAGGAGTAGAAAGCCATATGATGAACTCAGGCAAATGATATTCTTTTTAAATGCTCCTGAAATGCTTTCCCTTGGTTTTGTCACCAAAAGATAGCCCCCCTTGTTTGCAGCTGCCTGTGAGGTGGTCTAAATATATACCAAAGTAGCATGAATTTACCTTAGTCCTCTTTCAAAGCAGATTTAAACATTTGTTCTTAATTCCAATTTCAGGTTTTCCAGTGTGCACTTATTTTCCTGAATTTCCCAGGGTGGTTCTGAATTGACAATTGTGTAACTCAGTTCAGAGTATTTTATTTACATTTTAATTATTTATGGTTAACACTGTGCCTATTTTAATATTTTCTTTTTGTTAGGTGAGATGTCTAGCGTGTCTTGGCACACCTGAGCGATACGGAGTAACACGCTGGCATTTATTTTTTTCTACTTGAAAAAAAAAAATAAAAATTAGCTATGGCTATGCATAATTTTGAGACAGGTCCCCAGAAGATCAAGTTAGGTTGCTCATAACATTTATATGCACTTGTTTTTTTGAAATCTTTTAAAAGAAATACTTCTGTGCATAGAACAGGACCAAAATAAGCAAGACCATGAAAGTATGGATTTTAAAGATCTGGTTTGTCAGGTGTGTAGGCTGGAAACTCTTTGGGGTGGTGAATGCTTTTATTAGCTGTATATACAGTGGCCAGCATTCTGGAGTCTTGGGCTCCAGTTCCTCTGTTTTGAGGCACTAAAATGCCAATAACCAGTGGTAACATTGCCTTTGTTCTCCTAAAATTAATGCCTGTACGTGTAGCTTATGCTACTTAAATTTTGAATGCACACTTAGCCATAATGGTATAAAATGAGAAAATTGTAAGCCCAGAATTGGAGGGAGGGTGAAGCTACTGCTGCTAATGAAACCGTGATTGTTGAAGTTGACGTTAAAGGCTGAATATTCCAAATTGTATCAGAGACGGCAGACCCCCTAAAACTTCCTACTTATACCATTTAAAAATTATTGGGCACTTCAGTTTAATTTGCGTGAAGGTGAAGAGCTTGTAAGACATATTTGAACCTAGAAATAATTCTGACAGCTAATTTTTATACGCATGGAAAAGAAGTTCTATAGTGGAAACCTTGACTTTTAGTACTGTAGAGCTAGAGTCCTGCTGTAATAACGGCCCTAATGATTTCTGACTTAATCACGGACCTGAACACTTGGGCTGATACACGTTCACAGCCCTTTAGAGATTCATATCTAAGTACCGAATATTGGATGCGCTCTTTGGCTACGAAACTGGCTTTACTTCACCTCTCTGGCTGCATGGCTCTGCTAAGGTCTAGGAGATGGATTCTGTTCTTGTTAGTATTTCACATCTAAGTTAAGCCTCCTCCCCGCGCCTCCTTAATTTGTAAATAAATGGCAGCGGCACATTAGACCTCGTTTGCTGATGGTGTAAAATGCTTCGTGGCAACTGTTAGGAATAGCTTTTCTGTATTTGTAGCGAAGTCCTTCTACATGCTCGTCAGTGCCGTAGTCAAGTGCTTCCTAAAATGCTTTTGGAGCCCTGGGGATCCACAGTGCCTTGTTGAGGAGGAGGAGTCTTGCAACCAGGTATCTGCAACCCTCTTAGGTGGCAGGAGAGGGGTGCTGGGACTGGAGAGATGTTGTAGCAGCCAGAGTTGCCCTCCGGAGCGCTACGTGCCTCTTCTGGGGAAGGGGGTGTCCCTGGGGAAGGGGATGTCCCTGGGGAAAGGGTGTCCCAGGCTGACCTGAGAAATGAAGGGAAGTGTGGCCAAATAGGACAGGGCAGGCTCATCTCTGGCTGGTTGTTGAAACAGAATGGTGAAGGAGTTGTTAGTACAAAGACACTCGTTCTTTTTACTTGGTTTTGTATTAAACCCGTTGGTTTAATAAGTGAGGAGTGCAGCATCAAAAAGGTTCTGCATCAGAAGTGCTTCGGGCACGTTTTTGAAAGGTCGTTACCCTTCGGCTACAGTTAATTCCATTTTAAGTATGTTTATTTTCACTTAGAAAGTTCAGCTAGGGTTTGGATTGCTTCCCTGTTGAAGGTAATTTGATTTCAGATTGCAGCAGTGTAGAGGTATATCGATAGAGGAAACAATCTTCCATAAAAGCTGCGCTGTGTCTAAATCATCCTATTCAGGCAAAGAGTTTGGAGCTAAATTTCAAGTTATGTCTTAAGTGCGGATGATTCATGGGTTTGATACAATCCTTCAAAATTCTGCTGGACATGCCTGGGTTTTAGGAGCTCATGCGTCATCCAGCTGGCGCATATTATGTCTATGTATGGAAGTGAATGTTGACGTTAAAATGACTTAATGGAAATGGGTTTTCAGAAACATGTCGTGACATTACTACGTTTTCTGTTGGACATGCTAAAACTGATCCGAGTTCTCCATAGGGTCGGCAGAAACGTCGGTCTCAGACGACGCTGAACCTGTTTGGGTATGATGCATTATTTGCTGATGCTGTTTTCTTGTTTACATAAGTGAATTTGCATGGCTTGGTGCTCCGAATATTGGACTACTGAAAGCCACCTGCATCTGCCGAGGTATTGAGACAAAAACTCTGGAGGCAGGCCAGGTTTCTGCAGTGCTTCTGCTTACGTGGTTGACGGTAACATCTGGTAACGCAGATGTTGAGTTCTAGAGAGCCGTAATTATTTTGAGAGTAGGGAGAAGTTGTCACACGTAGTTATTATCATGCTACTATCACAGGTATTAGAATCAAAGAGATGATTTTGTTCTTTGCTGACAGCATATGTTTTCTCAGCTTTGGAGATGTGCTATTTTGCTGCCATGCAATATGCAGATTAAAAATTATCTTTTTTTTTTTTTTTTTTAAGCAGCTTGAAGGTTAAAGAAGAGCAAAGAGACTGTAAATGCAAAATGTTTTGTTTCTTCAGAGCACCAGTTTCATTGCAATTGTGATTGCTGCCAAAATACGCTTCCCGCTGTGCCCTGGAGCCCCTCGTAAATCAGCCTGTTGGAGTTTGTGCTCGCGGAAGGGAGGCGCCTTGGCTCTGTTCATCTCAGGTGTTAGGGTTTTGGGTTTGCTTCGGTTTGGGCTTGGGGGTTTTTTGGGATGGTTGGTTGTGTTTTGAACTCCCTGAATCGTTTTCAGGCACGGTATTACTGGAAGGAATAAGACAGCTGAGACGTTGGGAATTGTAGAGGTATTACAGAACAAATATTTGACTCTCTACTGAGAGTTTTAAACTCTATTAATAGCATAATTCTGGAAATTTTAATTCAGTTGGCCAACCTGATATTGGGAATTAACATCTGTTTTCATAAGAAGCATCTTTCATTGAAACAGGAAAAAATTGTTACTTCTTGATTTGTTTACAGTAAATACTGAGTTTTCATCTTAAAGCTCTGTGCATGGACACCTGCACAAGTGGAAATGAGCATCTTGTGAAATCGCTCAAGTCTAGCCTGATGTGCAGTAATATTTTAAAATTTTTTTCAAAGCTTGTGTCCATGCACAAAGCTTATGTTCGCAGCAATAACACTTAAAGATGTCTTAGACAAGTTTCTAAGGTGGCTAGGAACAAACTGCAGGCACTAGCGAAATCTCCCTTCTCCCTAGGTCTATAGGAGCCCAATCAAATGTAGTTAAAAATCTTTGCGCTGTCTAGGGCAAGGGTTTTTATCTTACACCTGCATGTGGTAGATATGAAGAGAATTTGAGTAAGTGGGACCAAATATGAGTAAAAGTCCCCAGGTAAGAACATAAGTACCATAAAGTTCTCCTAATGTCTTATTCTGCGCAGTCTAAATCTGAACTTAGTAGTAAGAATAATTTTATAATAATCTGTATTAACGCAGCGTTAGAAATCGGTGCTTTGTTTTCTTTAAATCATATCTACTTGAATCATATCTTACTAAACATGGGTATTCTTTATTTGAATGCCCGAATTCTTTGTCTGAAGTTACTTAAACGTGTGTCAGTATTTTTCAACCCCACCACCTTTCCTACCCACGTAGTTTCGCCAGTGCCCAGGCGGCCGAGAGGAAAGTGAGATCGCAAACAGGCAATTCATTTAGTTATTTCTGAAATTGTCTTGTTTTGCTCTCCTGTCCTCTGTACTTTTAACGTGCTTCTGTCCTCAGTTTGCATTCACATTTTAGGCTGCCTGATGAACACAGCGAGCTGCTGCCCGCGCTTGGCAATCACTAAAATAATGGAATACCCTTCGTCTTGGGGGATGATACTTTTATTTCATTAAGGTGGTGTTCTCCCTGCTTTACTGACTAACCAGTGCCCCCGGCCCTTGCTTTTCCTCTGCGGTGCCTATACACTGTTTTACTTTCTGGCGGCTTCGCATTCCTCTCGGAATAGTTTCCTCCGTCGCACACCGCCAGTGCCCGAGTTGCCCGGGGTGAGGCATTTGTGGGTTCCACTTGACTTTGATGCCGGCGCTTTATTATTTTGCGACGTGCTGCATAGGAATGGTTACCATGAGACACACATTTCCCAATTTTCTGATATGGTTTGTTGAGGCAACAAGCTTACGCGATTTGGCGTCATTTTCTGCCCTCTAGTTTTACTGCTGCTGGATGAAAAGGTCTGTTTAGTTTTATTCTCCCTTTTTTTATTTGTCGAGCACCTTATCTTTGAACTGCACTTACACAGTGCACTGGGTCAATTTTTACTTTCAGATGCTTCTCACTTGCCCTGATATAACTATATCAGTTAACCCTGGACAAAAGCTCAGATCATTTTTACATCCTCCATGGAACATTTTTCCCTTCATCCTATTACTGCCTGTAACCAGATGAATTCCCATGCTATCGTCTGAGCTGATGTGTCAACACCCTCCTGGCACTATTTTCTTGCCCCAGTCCATTCCTGGCATTCTCTACCAGCTTTTTCTCCCTTTCTTACTCTCTTCCTGAAAATAATCAACATTTGCTAAGCTTCTACATTAATATTCTGCAGATAATTCCTATTCTACCTTATTTGACAATATCGCACTTCTTCAGACAAACAGGAAATGGTTTGCATGTTTACACATGATTACGCGATCATATGATAATAGCGGCAGATAATTTACACTTTAAAAGTGGGTGATATCAAACCATCGTTCCTAATGTGGTCCTGTGAATTCCAGGTCCTTCCAATTACACTGGAAACTTGCTTGTGACAGTAGGATTCAGATATCTCTCTCTCCCCCCCGTTTCCTTTTTCCTTTCTTCTTAAATTTGGTCTTAATTTCTGATTTCGTGTCTGAAATGTTCTTTCTGCGGTGGAGGAAGGATTGGAACGGAGCAATGCAGCAGCCACCTTGCTGGTGAACTGCTCGGGCTCTCTTTGCTGGGCAGCTCCTGGCTGTAATTCCCATTTCCCCGGACAGACGGCCGAGTAGATGGATCTGGAGCAGTGAGGCCATCCTTCAATTTGCTTATTGGGTTGTTTTGACCTTTGCCTCTTCATTGTAGTCAAGAAATTGAAGCCTTGGCGTACTATCAGATACACTTTATGAACTGGAGACTTCATTTGTCATTACTGGTGAGCCTGACTTTCCTACTGGACATCTACATATCCTTATGAGGAGCTGTGCAACTGGGAAAATGTGATTTAGAAAAGAACCTGAACTGGGCAGGGTTTTTGTTCTAGGATGGCACTTACTGTCTTACTAACGTTTTTCAAGATAAAGTAGGAGTTGCTGCATTTTCACGTACGCCAGAGAGTATTTGGGAGCTGTTTTTAAAGACTAGATTTTGCCGGCCTTGCTGCGGTGGGTCTGCTCTAATTTATCAGTTGGCCTCCCTTGGGGGTGTAATTGCCAGATGCTCTCTGATGCTCGTTAAAGTGGAATCAACATCCTTATAAAAATCTATAAAGAGGGACTGTAATGCTGCTCCTTCAAACAGGGAAGAAACCCCTATTGTCAGCACCTCAGCAGCGGCTGTAGCATGCCACAGCAGACATCTGGATTGCAATGGTCCTCTGTGGAAAAAAATAAGGACTAGGGAAGAAAAATGACGTTTTCCAAATGCTAATAATATTTTTGCCTGCTTAATTATAATGCTCATAACACTTCCCGCTTATGTCACGTTGATGACGTAAAATATTCCATTTGAGAAAATGTGAACTTATATTTTCAACAGCAGCAATATATTGGGCAACGTAGTAAATTCTGCCCCATGAGCATTAATCTTGGTATTATGTCTAAGAGAAACGTATTAATTACAATTATGGAAGGTGGGTTCTGCATGTGATATAGCAGAACAAGCTCTCCTGAAGCCAGTTTTTAAGTTGTTTCTCACTTAAAGGGTGTTCTGATTTCAGACAAATCATAGAATCACAGAATGTTTTGTGTTGGAAGGGACCCCTAGAGGTCACCCAGTCCAACCCCCCTGCAGCGAGCAGGGACACCTTTAACCACATCAGGTTGCTCATCCAACCTGGACACCACCAAAGGTTGGGTAAGAATCTTAAAGCTTAAAATATAATAGAAAGTTGAATTATGTCAATATCAAACACTTTTAAAATACTGTACTTTTTTACATGAGACATGAGGAAAAGACAAAATTAGTGATAAAATGTGAAACAGTTATTTCATGATTTAACTTTGCTCAATAATACAGAAAGATGTGGGCTCCAGTTTAGCAACGCATAACACCGTTAATTAATTAAAATGAGCAGCAACAAAAAGCAAGAAGATAAACAGCAGGCATTTCCAGCAGCGTCTTAACTTTCACAGCTAAGACTGTGCAAGTTAGCCCCACTTCTGAAGATCAATAAACTTCACAGATCAGGCATGTAATTGAATTAGTTTACTGCCTCCTGTTCCATGCCAGTGCCAAATGCATCAGAGCGTCCCGTAAGAATTCACAGTCAATAATTATGGCTCAGTTAATGGTTGTATTATGCCTTGAGGTAAAGTGTTTCTGACTCCTCTGCAAAAATTTTGATTTTCTGTAAGGCAAATGCGTATTTTCATTAACCATCTAAATTCATCGTTCCTTCCTGAATGTTGCCTAGCTGCTCTTCACAAGATTTTTATTAAAAAAAAAAAACGCAAAAAAACCCCCAAAAAACCCAACAAAAGAAGCTTTCATCCATCATTTTTTGTGATTATTCTGCATAAAAAAGGAGTTTAGTAGTTGGGTGGAGAGGGGAAAGAGCACACAGCCACTTGTGGTGGCTGATGTGACCTCTCTTGGGCCAGCAGCACCTTGAAGTGGCCTTGGAGATGCTTCCTTCAGAGAAAAATTTTGGCCTTCTGTCATAAGGAAGTTTTGCCATTTGTATAATCCTTTTTTTTTTTTTTTTTTTTTCCCCCCCAATTTTTATATTTGTCAAATCTTTCGGAAGCAAAGCCAAGCTTACATGCAGCCCGGGTGTTCTTGGAAGCAGCACGAATTGAGCTGTGTCTGCAGCAACAGGAATTATTTTAACATCACCCTTAAGTCAAGACAGATTTCACCCGCACAGTAAGCCCGGGAAGAAGGTGGAATACGCGACCAGTAAGACCAGTTGCTCAGAGGGAAGCGGGTGCCTGTGGCTGCTGCCTCGGCATCCCGGGGCCGATGGTGCGGCGGCTCCCTGCTCCCGGAGCGCCCCGCTGCTTGCGCCGGCGTCCTGCAGGCATCTGCTCCAGGGAGCGCCCCAAGTGCTCCGTTCCAGAGCTGAGTCGTTTCAGGCTGTATTAACGATACTGCTTGTAGCCATTTCCCTTGGCTTTCGCAAAGGAAGGTTGAGTAGCAGATCGTGTAGGATCACAGTTTAATAAAGAACGTTATTTAGTAAACCAAACTTTTTTTTATCGCTGACTTGTACTATGCTATTCCTTTAATAAGTAGCTGTTCCCTTTTGAATTCATAGTGATGAGTTTATTAACGCTGATTTTAAAAGGACAACAAATACGTCTTGGTGTTCTCTTTAAATATGGCTACAGCTTAAATTCAAACAGGTTACTTAAAAAGAAGATGAGAGGATATTTATTGCGTCTTCGGCTCATGCAGCGGAGCTCTGGGAGCCTTGCGTTAGTGCGTGCCAGGGCGATCAGTGGTAGAAGTCCCGTGCGTTCTGTCCGAGACTGGATTACATTGTCACAACGTGTATGATGGCACGTGGTGCATAAAGGCACAAACCCGTCTGTTGGAAAATAGAGCATGTTTGGTGTAGAACAGCACCTGCGTTTAGGGCGAACACGATTTTTCAAGTATTTGATTGCACACACAAAGGCCAAGAGACTGCTGCTTTGGCAGACACAACATTTATCCATGATATTGAAATTTTCTTTTAAGCTATTTAAGCATATTTACTTTTATCAATATACATTAGAGTTTTATGGATTTCAGAGGGATTTGATTTTATTTTGTAGCTGATAATGTAACTGCCTTTGGTGATCAATAGATCTGAAAACCAGAAATGTTTTCTCTCCTTTTCCTGCCTTTAGTAACATTAACATTATTAATTAAAAAAAAAAACTCAGCCAAACAAAAAAACCCAAAAAAAAAACCCAAACCAAAACCCCCACTTAGGTTAATGAATCAGCCGTGCTCAGGTGAGTAACTTGGAAAATTATTGGCAAAACACGTACCTGATAATCAGTTGATACGCTGTCGTCGTAGTATGGACATTTGAAGTTAACATGGTATTGATAAAACCTAGGTAGTTTGTTGCATGCCCTCTTCCAGTTTTAACCATAACCTCTTCGTGTATGTATTATTATTTTCTTCTGGCATTACTTTTAATATATTGTTTGTTTGCAGCACACTTATTTAAAGCTTTATTTTCATTTTATTTTTCAATATTTGATTGGTGATATTGAATGAATCAGCCTGGCAGCCCTAGGAAATTACAGTCTCTATTAAAATTCTCTGAGAGGGTTTATTCCAAGTCTCTGGCTTTTTTCTGGAAGAAATTTTAGCCATCAGGAGGTTTTTGGTAGGTTTTTTTGGTTTGTTTTTTTTTTTTCCCCCCCTGTACTTCTTGTTTGACTTGTGTCTGGCTGATGGGTTTGTGAACTTCATGGACAACGGAAGCCATTTTGCGCTGAATTAAGACAGCCGTGCTTTTTATAACTTTTTGGTGGCATACTGATATCCTAAATTCTTAGATCGCTCTTTGGTTACCCTGGAGTAATTGCTAACATTTTTGGTAGACCTTGTAAATTAAATGTGGGGTTTGGTTTGTTTTTTGGTTTTTTTTTTTTCCTTCCTAAGACCATTTGTGTTTAGGTGGTTCTGAATTCAAATGAATGCTTGTTATAGTGGAAGTAGGGGCAGAATTTGGATGGAGGAGCGCTGGAACTCACAGCAGTTAGAACCGGAGCGTTGATTGTTCAGCTCCTTTTCGATCTCCTGGGTTTTGAAGTTAGAGTCTGGATTTTGTTTTTCCCTGATTTTTCTGTTGGGGGGAAAAGCTGATGGAAATTTTCAAAATTTACAGTTTGGAGATGAAAAAAGGGTAACGTGTCCTTTTAATAATACTCGGTTGATATTTCCATTTCGGTTATTGACTGAAACGAAGACTTTTGCCTACCTCTTGGATCTGTACTGACCGACTCATCCGCGTTTTCTGTCCATATAAGATTCGCTAGGTTGATAACTAACACCCACTGATAGGTCACCATGGAAATCTTTGTATAAAAGTAAAAACTTTTGCCGGTTATGGAGTCCTTAGGCACGTTCCGATGCAGTTGTGTGTGTCTGTGGTTGCGACGCGCTGTCAGCGCCGGTGTCATAAAAAGTGAGGCCAAACCTGTCAGACACACGTGCCGAGGATATATCTGTGTTTGAAACGATCAGTCTGGAAGAGACTGATAAGATGACCAAAAGTAATCTTGGGTTGAGAAAAGAGAGAGAATAGCGGGATTTAAGATGATAGGGGAGAGGTGTGATAAACAAGACAGGCTTGGGGATGACAGGTTTGTACGTTTAGTGTTAATAAATAACATCCCACCTAACCCAGCAAGGTGTACGTCTGGTAATCCTGCAGTGACATCCTGGGAGCCCGGCTTGCCTCCCTGCTGCTTTGTCCCTAGTGGTGGCTTACTGTTCTCCAGCCACCTTGCTCTCTGGGGATGGGAGACAAGGCTTTTGGTCATCCCTATCACACACGGCACCGTGTCTCTGCCAGGCGTCCCTGCAGCGTAACCTTGAGCGTGGGGTCTCTGCCCAGGCTCTGTTCCCTATTCTCAGGCAAGAGACACCCAAGCAGAAGACACGAAGCTGCTGTTCGTATCCTTAGCAGTCATTATCGTATCGTAGAATCATTGAGGCTGGAAAAGCCCTTTAAGCTCCCCCAGCCCAACCGTTCCCCTACCCCTGCCATCCCACCCTCAAACCCTGGCCCTCAGCACCGCCTCTGCCCGGCTGTTAAATCCCTCCAGGGATGGGGACTCAACCCCTTCCCTGGGCAGCCCCTTCCAGTGCTTCACAACCCTTTCAGTGAAGAAATTTTTTCCTGATGTCCAACCTAACCCTGCCCTGGCACAACTTGAGGCCGTTCCACTTCTAAACCATGTCCCTAAGCCCCTCGTCTACCCGTCTTGATGATGGTTAGAGAAACAAAACCGTCGTCGTCATCATGTACTCGTCTGATCCTGGCTTGCAGCAGTCTGTGACACCAGCCCTGGAGCCAGTTTGGTAGTTGGAGCTCTGAGGCAGGGCTATATGAGACAGTGATATACGTGGCACCTGTGTTCCAGGTACCTACTGGAATTTGTAGCGTGGATGAGGACGTCTGGCAGGTCCTGGGTGGGTGTTCATCTCCTACTTTGGTACCAGGAGGAGTTCCTTGGGTTCTTCCTTGTAGATCCTGAACCTACGGAATGGCTCAGATGTGTGACATTCACCTAAGGACTGGTTGGGGGTTTGGGCGGGGGGTCAGGTTGTTTTGTTTTGCTAGTTGAGTTCTATTTTTCTCCCTACCCTTTGCTTAGTACTTAAAGTATTTCTCTTGTGCTTACATTTATTAAGTGACTGGTGGTGAGCCACCGTCTCGCGCTGTCCTATCACACCTGTTAAAAAATTACACCTGTTTCTTGTAGATAAGGCAAGAAACAAATTACTCCAGGGTGCCTTTCTCTGACATTTCATTTGTCTTCCAGATTGTGCAAGGGTAGTTACCTTCATGCCAAAATTAATTACGGACAACTCTGGAATTGCTTAATCTGTCAGAAGCAACAGGAGAAGAAAACATCCGTATTCAGTGCTGAAGGGCTGGGTGAATAAGGAATAGACGGGAGTTTTCCGGACATAAACTGGAGTTTGCTCACTCCTGGGTTCAGCTGCTTTCCAGTTAAGTTGTTGTAATTTCTGCTTTCATCAGAATGGCTTGGCAGAGTCTTAAATTAGCAGGGTCCCACCAGCAGAAGGTTGAAGAGTTAAACTAGTTTCCCTTTTTTCTATAGTAAATTTATTCACAGCATACACAATGCTTACAACAAAACTATACCCGCCTTGGGCTACTCTGTTTCTAGAAGAAAAATGACATTTAAGAGAATAAATCTTGTATTAGCTGGATATCTTCTTCTAATCTAAAGAGGGTAACTGCTACTACATAAATTACTGTTATATTCTCCGCGCAGTTTCAGCTGGATGACTTTATTCCTCCTCAAACCATTCCTGTATGTCCCATCACCAGTAACGGTGTGCGAGGGACCGCTCGCTCTTGCCGTACGCTGCTATGCCGAATACTCCCGGCAGTTTAAGTGCAAGACAGTAACTTTAAACTGTATTTATTTGTTCGGCATGAGTCGAAATCAGTCCGGGGGGTTGTGGCTTGGCTTGGTCTTTCCCCTGCGAGTGCCACACGATGTGCCCTCCATCTGGTGGCAGGATTACAGCGGAAAAGGAAAGCGTTAGGACTACATTTAGAGGAAGACATGAAATAAAAGCCTGTTCGCTGACTGTTGATTTAACAAGGTAATACCTCTGCAGTCAGAAATGAAATTGCTAGCCTGAGGTTTTTCCAGAATAGGCTTCCTGTTTTGTAGAATAGTTTCCCTTATATTATAGCAAGCGAGTGGGGCTTAAACATACCTTATTATGTCCTTTGCCTCTCATCAGCGTAAATCTGAGCGGGGTTTGGCTCAGTGTTTGCAATACTCCAGACCCCTTTGGTTTTCTCCATCTCTTTACAGAAACCCAGCTCCTACGGTGGGGCACGCAGCACCCACGCGGTGAGCATGAGGTGGAGGCTGTTTCTATTCCCTATACTGCTTTTATTTATTTTCGCTGTCATCTCGTGCCTGGGCTAGAGGAGCACAGCTGTTCCCGGCAGCGTCCCAAGCCCCGCGTGCTTTGAATATCTCCTGGTGGGTCTGTGCTTGCTGAAGCCTCTGAGCTGCCACCCCGCTCCTGCGAGAGGAGGGACCCCAAAAGCGGCAGAGCTGGCCAGCGGCACAGGGCGCTTCTGAGAGAAGGGACCCCAAATGATTCTGCCCCTGTACCCTGCTCTGGTGAGACCTCCCCTGGAGCCCTGTGTCCAGCTCTGGAGCCCTCAGCACCAGAGGGACATGGACCTGTTGGAGCGGGGCCAGGGGAGGGCTACTAAAATGATGCAAGGGCTGGAGCCCCTCTGCTGTGAGGCCAGGCTGGGAGAGTTGGGGGTGTTCAGCCTGGAGAAGAGAAGGCTGCGGGCAGAGCTGAGTGCGGCCGGTCAGGGCTTCAAGGGGGCCCAGAGGAAAGGGGGGGACAAGCTTTTTAGTAGGGCCAGCTGGGACAGGACAAGGGGGGATGGCTTTAAACTGAGGCAGGGGAGGTTTAGGCTGGATCTAAGGCAGAAATTCTTTCCAGTGAGGGTGGTGAAGCCCTGGCAGGGGTTGCCCCGAGAGGGGGTGGAGGCCCCATCCCTGGGAACATTCCAGGCCAGGTTGGCTGGGGCTGTGAGCAACCTGATGTGGTTCAAGGTGTCCCTGCTCCTGCAGGGGGGTTGGGCTGGGTGGCCTCTGGGGGTCCCTTCCCACCCAAAGCATTCTGTGATTCTACGAAAAGCAGCAGAGCCAGCCAGCAGCACAGGGTGCTTCCGAGAGAAGGGACCCCAAAAGCGGCAGAGCTGACCAGCAGCACAGGGTGCTTCTGACTGGGCCCCGCGCTGCGGGGACGGTTGGGTCACGCCACTGCCGCTTGCTAAGCATCGGATCAAAGAAGTGTGCAACCGCCGTCCCTCTGTGCGACTGTCTCACTGCCTTATTTTTTTTATATCACATAAAGCAGAATATCGCATAAAGCAGCATTGCCAACACCACATGGCAAAATGATTCATCTTCTCTCCATTGTTACTTGCTCAAGCAATGAAAGTAATTATATTAAAATAGGAATACTTTTAAAATTTTTTATCTGACTGCTGAGTGTTCTTGGGTCATTTCTGTGACATTCTTCTTTGTCATCCTAAGAGCTAAAATATTTTTTAATAAAAGCAGAAAATCTGACATGATCACAGTATTCCAGGAGCTAAGACTGGAGATAAATGCAAAATAGATTTGCATGGCGAGAAACTTTTTATTTGTTGCTGTAGGCATTTCTATAGGAATTTGAGAATACAGCTGGGGAAGAGGGCTCGACTGTGAACCAAGCATGACATTTCAAGTGCCATTTGCTTGTCTCGGTAATAGCAGTTTTATTCTGTAAAAATCTTGCTGATAGTTTATCACATTACAGTGGTGTGCCTAAAACGAGAGCTGTTAACAGGCAGTGGTGTCTTGGCAGCTTGTTGCGTCTTGCGCTTTTGCTCCTCCGCCCCAGCTTGTGTTTAAGAAACCGCTTTAAGCTGTATTTTATTTGTTTGAAGCACTGACGGGACGTTTTTTGGGGGGGGATGTGCCAAACGCATTCTGGGTGTTGTAAGTAGTAATAGCATTAATGCAGTCGAGAAACCCCAAACCCTTCTGAATTTTTCTGAAGGTACTGCTCTTTCCTGAGTGTGCCCACGTTACGGGATTGAAAAAATGGCAGTGTTAAAATTCCCGTGCTGTTGATATTCTCCCTCTCTCCAGAATAACTCCTGACACACATTGACTCCTTACGGTCCTATGTATGATGCCCTATTTATTCTGCATTCATCAGCTGACAACTGCAACCATTAATTTTAATAATGTTTCTAATGCTCGGCTTAGCAGGAATTATTTGATAAACCGAGCTGTAATAATTGGCAATACTTGCTGGGAGGTGGGTAGTCACGTTATGTTCATCTGTCTGTGTGATCAGGCTCTTTATGGAAGTGAATTCTGTGGTTTTGGGTGCATTATTTTTATGTTTTCATTAGGTAGGGAAGATGTATGAAAGCTTAGGTAGGTGTCTCCTGAGGGAGGCTCCTAGAGGAAAAAAATATTTTAGAAGTCACTGGTCTGCCTGTTTTTGGAGGGTGGGCAAAGTACTGGTTTGGTTGCTCGAAAGAATTTTGTACATTAACGGGTCACAAATTGTTTTCTGGTAGAAACAGGCATCTGTGTTGGCATTCAGCACGTCTTAGGAGTAGCGTGCAAGGGAGAATCGCCGGTGTTCTTCAGCACCAGAAGGTTTTTGAAGCATCCTGCAAATAGCCCTTTCCATAAGGGCTGGCACTGGGTAGGGTTTTGTAACGTGAGCGTCTGTGTTGCGTTGTGGAGCTGATGGAGATGAAGCTAGAACGTAGAAAGGCTTTGATTAATTTGAGCTTTACCCTTTGTATAGTACCGTAACTTTCTGGGCTTAAATACAGGGGCACAGCTTTGCTCTGTAATTAACCCAAAGAGACAGAGTTCAGTGTATGTGAGATATCCTGTAATTTTTTGTATCTTAGGAGCTTACATTATATTTTTGACCTTGTTGGATAGTGGGATTTTATTTTTTTTTTTTTTTTTTTTTTTTTTTGTGGCTCTGAAAATGCTCCTGTAATCATCTTATTTCCGAAAGGTACTAAGGAGCCATAAACTG
Source organism: Egretta garzetta (assembly GCF_000687185.1). Classification (NCBI taxonomy): domain Eukaryota; kingdom Metazoa; phylum Chordata; class Aves; order Pelecaniformes; family Ardeidae; genus Egretta; species Egretta garzetta. The sequence continues at coordinate 939,431 of NW_009258301.1, read as the reverse complement.
AAATACCATCGCCAGGCTCGGTCGTTTCTCTGCGTCTTGGCAAATGTCTTGGGTATGTTAAAATCCTGATACTGAAGGAAGAATTAATCCTTGCAAATGGCAAAACCAGGTGTTGCTTTTGTTTACTTCAACTTTTTAGTTGGTAACAAAATGTCTATTTTTCTCCCTTTCAATCTTGTTATGTTTTGGCAGCTGTGACCCTGCAGAGTCAAGGGGCCATTTCCCAAAGCAAGCCAGGAAAGCAGGTGAATATGTTTACCCAGCAGGACAGCCTCACGTATGGGTTTTTTCCCCTCTTTAAAATGGGAATGAACAGCAGCTGAAAGCTGTTGTGGGGCTTTCTCCCAGGCTTTGGCGAGTGACCCTGCCCGGTATAGCCGCGTCTCCTGGGCTTCATGCTTCCCCTAGCAGGAGACAAGCTGAGCTGTCACTGCCCGTGTCCGAGCGTAGGAAACAGGTTGTGCTCCAAACGTCGTGGTTGCTTGCTGCCATCGGGAGTCGCAGTGAAATCTTCTGGTGTTTCTGCAATCCGCCTTTCCGCTGGAAAACAGCCGCTGCAGGTTAAGCGGTTGCACGCGCATGCACGCACTCGCTCTCGCCCGCGTGTGGGCATGGCTTACCAGTTACGCCTATAGGTTTGTGTATATTCTGTATATCTCGCTGACTTTTTGAACAAAGAAAATGCAAGTGTTTAAAATTTGCTTTTAAAAATTTGCTTTCAAAATTACACATTTATGTAAGAGACCTGCACTTTTATAGGAAGAAAAGTAGGTATTTTCTTAACTTAACCTGGTTTGGGGTTTATCCTTCATTTGGCAGCATGTGGAAACCTGTATATTACCAATCATTATTTTATGCATCGTTGTTCTGGAAATCTGAGTGGATAGAAACAATGTGCCTCGGAACGCCTTTACCTACACCTTTTCTATTCATTCACCAATGCAGATGTTCCTTTGTACTGTAAAAACCTCTGTCGGTTATTGAAAGCTGCTTTAGTAGGAGCCGAGTCTACTTCATTAAGCAGAGACCGCTGTGGTCTCATTTCATGTCATCTCCTGGCTACTGACTGAGTTTTGAACCTGGTTGCTGGAGTCCTGCAGTTTATTTTATCTTATTAATAGCACACCTTTTAAAAGGTCGGGCCCGTTCAGCTCGACGGCTTTGATGTGGTGATTTCATTTGGGGAAAGAGAATAGCTGGTGGCTACGGTGGGTGCTGGAGAAATGCTGGAAGTGGACTTTGGTCGGATGGTGGCTTGTTAAAAGATTATGATTAGTCTTAGGGAGAGGACTTGCTGCAGAAAAAAATATTTTGGTAGCTAGTTGATGAGCTGGATTAACAAATATAGAGTGTTTCAAATGTGGAAATAACCCCAGCCTCTTTTGATTGAGGTGGGTTCGTTGTTCCATTAAGCTGAATAAACAGTAATTGTCAGCCGGAGGGCAAAGGGGCTGGGGGGTGCTTGGGGCAATAATCCCGTTAGTGGAAGCAGCTGCAGCTGGAGACGCACGAGTTTACGGGGTGAATTTCCAGGAGTGGAACCCCGCAGCATGTCTGGAGGCAGAGCGTTTGCGGTGACTCCTGAGGCTCAGGGCTGAGGCACGAGGTGGGGTAAGAGATGAACCGGTTGGGTACCAAAGGGTACGGCACGGCTGGTCCCCAGGAGCACAGCGTGTTGCTGACTTGCCTGTCTTCTATGGAGAGATTTTATAACTGAGGAGGAAACCGGCTTCTAAACCACTGCTTAAGCCTTTAATAAAGCTGCTACATATGTGACCTAATCGTTTTTAATTCAAGATTTTATATGTCTAAATATGGATCCGGGATTCTGATGTTAACCATCCTTTAAAAAGCAATGAAATCTTGGCCGCGGGTAATTTGATTAATTCCATTTTCCCAATTGCTGATAGGTATACTAAATATATATCTAGAGAGGGTAATTTTGTTGATGATTTAAGAAATGCATCCTAGCAACGTACTATACAGTCAGCTATAAAGCTATTGTTGTTTTCATATAAATGTGTCATTAAACCGCACATCCTAATGGAGTGGCCAGGGTGAACGGAAGATAAGATAACGCAGAGCAAGATTATTCTCATTTCTTGTTTCTCAACTCCGTTAATGTTCCCTGTGGCCTCTGGATAAGAGTTACCCAAAATCTTCTCACCGCGATTCCCCCCTCCAAAAAAGAAAAACCCTCTTATTTAAGTTGCTCTTTTGTTCCTCCAAAAGACGTGGCCTATATGTCATGATGTATCTGAGTAATATTGTCAAATAAAACTTAGAACCTAATTATCAAGGTGGAAAAAGATTTCACCTGTTTTTATAAGGATCTGTGCCTTTTGCTAGCCTGGAGAGCAGACTTGGGGACACAGGCTGCCAAGTCGGGCGACATCACTTCTATCTAAAATTTTAAAACCCGAGTACAAGGTGGCAAAACACTTCCCAGCAGCGAGGCCATTCTTCTCCCCGCTCACCATCTGGATATTGTGAGTAAATTACTTTTATAAGCCGACGATTCTAGAATATTTCCTCTTTCTCTTGTGATGTGCAGGACTAAGGGCGGGGGGAGGCGTACATGGTCCAGCTCCCATCACGTTGAATTCTTTCTTTCTTTTGCCACTCAAGGTGTGTTTGCCTCTTGGGTCATTTATTCCATTCCAAGGCTCAAATACGTTATATTATTCATTTGCCGAGCCTATCAGCTTAGTACGTGGAGTAACACGTTATGGTGGAATAGTGGCCTGGAGTTGACTAGGGACATTTCGGGTGTGAAATGTGGTAGAGAGCAGATGTGAGGCCATCAAAGGCTGAGCTTACCAAGGGACAGTTTGTAGTGGGAAGAGGAGGAGGATGAGGAGAGGTGGTAGAAAAACCCCAGTGAAGAATGTTTTGGGTTTTTTTAAAAAGCCCCCCCCCCCCCCCCTCCCCCAATACAATCCAAAACCCAAAGCAAATCAGAAAACCTCAGGAAGAAGAGGAGGTATAGGCAGGATTTGGCAGCTTTGACTGTCTAGAGTTCACTGAGAAAGGTAAAGAAGCAAAGAGTTTTCTCTTTGAAATAGCTGGTTTCAAGGACTGTATCTTAATTCACAGTGACTGGCGGATATTTGGGTGACCGTAGCCTTTTTGCACTCCTCTATATATACACCAAGACTGGGCGTTTACATAGCATCACTGTCGTTCGCTAAGGAAATTTGCTGTTTGAAACATTGTATAGGAAAGATGCTCCCACGCACATTTCAAAACAGAGGCTTAAGTCTTTTTGCTTTCCTAAATACTGTGGGAAGATATTGCTTACATAAATATCACAGCTAATATTGTATTTTGTTGACAAAACTATTAACTTCCCTGAAAATACGCTCAGCATCTTCCCTTGTGTTCTGTGTTACAGTGATTTCAGATACAGTGCATCTCTAAGCTTAAGCACATGTGATATTTATTTTAATTGGCGATCAGATTGAATAAAATCCACAATTTGTTTCACTCAATATTGCATCCATTTCCGGATCATTATTTTCTTCATTAGCAAAGCTCACAGTAATGTAGTTTTCCTACTCCTTTTTGCCTTCTAACATGCCCCGAATTGCTCAGGTCTTGCAATAATGGTTGCTTATACTTAAAGTGAAGTTTTTATTAAAAGTAACGTGATTAAGCATCTAAGCAAAATTCAGAAGTCAATAAGCGCTATCCGAGTTGTCTTTGTCTCTTCCTTGGAAGAGATTGAAGGAGTTGATCTAAATTTTGGGGCGTGTATTTTTGTTTAAAAAGAGCTTTCTTGGCTGTAGTTTTGGTTGGGGTTGGGGGGAGCTTGCAGTTTGCACTGGGGGACACGTTACTGCTTCGTGGCAGTGGACGTAGGGAGACCGCTTGTGGGCAGGCTTCCAGCCAGCGTAAAAGGCAGAGAGCTGAAAGCTTCTGAAGATTTCCCATGAAACAGAACAACTACGCTAAAATCATGTCCACGTTTGGATTTGCACTTGCATCATTTCAATCAGTTTATCGAAATAGATGCGTGCAAGAATTGTAGCTTGCCATTGCGTGTTGCTCTGAGGAGTAACCTCACGCGAAGGGTTGAGTCTTTCACCGGCGTGGTTTTCTCTCTTTGCCAGAATTCTGTTTGCAGGGCAGGCATCGGTCGATACGCAGCGATGTGGGCCGTTAATCTGAACCCTTTGGGAGGGGGGCAGAAGTTGAAGGATGGGCCCGATACGCATTAGGCTGCAGCGAAGCCGTTACTGTGCTCCCGTATTTACTAAGTAAGGCAGATTTGCTTTCTGAAGATTTCCAGTAAAACTCAATTCAATTTATCTTTACTTTCTCAAAACCGCAGGCTTTACGGGTTCCTGTGCTTTAGTGGTTATTGCTTCAGGTATAGTTATAGTCGTCAGCTTTTACTTTTTTGTCTGTTTATACGTTTTTGACTGTAGCTACACTGCGAAAGCTGTGGGTTTACTCCCCCCCCAAATTAAGGAGTCCAAAGCTGCTTTGCGTGGTTCAGTATGATTACATACATCTAGACTTCCAACCCCTTATTAGGTTTTCCATTTTGATATCTATCCTTTCTGTGTGTCAGTGAATGTGTCATACGTGGTAACCTCGCAGATTTTTAAGAAACGGGGGGTGAGATGTTGTGCCTGCGTAATCCACGTAGGCCGTTGGTTACCGAGCACATGAGTATTCCTCTCATGTTAATAACAAATAGGCCGTCTGCCTCCCCGAACTCCTGCGGCTAGCAGATAGCTTAATAGATCACTTTGTCTCGGCAGTAGATGGAAGAAGCAGTGCAGGATGACCACGGCAATGGCTTTATTTTCTGCAGCGTAGCTACACGACCGTGTTCTGTACGCGTGTACCCAGTGAAAACCTGCGCCGCTGCTGCATTTCTGAAGCCCGTTTTGTGTCCTCCTGTCTGTCCGTACCTTCCTTAACGCCGTGTTGAGAGGCTCAGAATCGTCATATCGTTGCGGGAAGAGAGACAAGGACTTGACCGTTGATATTTAATCATTCTGCTTTTCTTTTGTTTTGGTTTTTTTCTTCCCCAAAGATTTAATTGATACTGCAGCTTTGGAACAGAGCACTTCCCTCTTTACTGCCTAGCAACAGCCCCCCCCCCTCCCACCCCCGGCCTTCAGGTTGAAGCATGGCAGCCCGTTTGTACTTGCAGTAAGCAATTCAGGTGATTGCACATTAAAGTCATTAAAGTACATGGAATACTAGGGGGCATTTTTCAGCCTTGATTCCAATTCCTGAACATCTGCATATTGCTGTTGGTTCTGTCTTTTATTTTTGCTTTATTCGCTTAAAAAGGGGGCTTTGAAATTTTAGTTTGATTGTAAGAGAGCCCGAAAAGGAATTAGACTGTTTAAGTATTACTCCATGAAACCACCACCCACTGTTCCTGGGACGCTTTGTGTGATTTATTGTATTTTCGGATAAAGAAGAGCCAGAAGTCTGAGGAAAGTCTACAACAGTCAAGAAAAAATGGGTAAATAGATGGGTTTGCGATGAGAGTTACACATTTGGGGTTGCGAAGTGAAAGGTGGGAATGTTGTATACCAAAAAGTTTAAAGGAGGAGGTGGAGGAGGAGCAGGTGAGGTCCCTTCCCCATCGCTTTTGTAGAAGACTGCACTGCGATGCCTCTGGTTTGCCCCATAGGCGTTGTAACGTGGCCCTTGAGGATGCACTTTACTGGAGCTCTGTGGACTTTAGAGAGCAACCGGTTTGGATTTTGTGGCACGGAGACTGCTTAAGGAGATGAAGTGGGTAGGTTGGCCTTGGAAGTGAAGAAGGAAGGATGGTTTTGTATGGACCTGAAGTGGACTCTGCAGGTTGTTGCAACAGAGAGAATGCGACTGCAAATTTGCTGGACTGCGAGCAACCTTACGGGACTCTCCTTGCAAACAGAGCGGTGTTTTTGGAAGGCGAATCTCAACGCAGCTCCAGGCTTGAGATTGGTAGATGCTTGGAAACGGGTGAGGAAATACTTTGAGTTTCGCCTGCTCTAAAAAGTTTGTCATTCTAGTTTAAATCCTCGTAAAATTTACTTTTTGAGTCAGAGCCCACTTGATGTCTTGGGAGGACTAACATCAATAAAAACAGAGAGCTCTGGAAGTCTTGCCCTTAAGCTTAATTATTTCTGTGGGCACTGTTTGGTTTTTTTTTTCCGTTCTTAACAGTGGATTCTCAGCGCTTTGAAAATCTGACCCGTTTTGTACAGCACCTAATGGTGTGCTTGGGACCGTTCCTTCTTGCAGCAAACGAGTGGTGAAACGAGGAGGCTTCTTGGAGGTCAACAGAGCTAAAGGGCTCGGTGAACTTAATGGAGAAGCACGGAGGTGAGATCAGGATAAAGGACAGCAGGGGAATGATAATTGACTTTTATGGAGAGAAACGATAATTGGATGCTAGTCATTCATTTTCTGTGCAGGTGGCATATTTGCAGTGTCCGTTTGTTGGAACTGGTTTCAGGAGGGGTGGGGACATGCTGGAAGAAGGCCAGAAGAGACCGGGGAGGGCAGTCAGAGATTTCAGGAGCAGGAGCTCTGAGGAAATGGATGAAAAGACTTGAGGGCGTTTGGCTTACAAGATCAGATGAGGGAAGGCCATAAGAGCAATCCTTGAGTATGTAAAAAAAAAAAAACCTGTGGCAAAGAGGAAAAGATCGGTCTGCTCGCAATGTCAGTGGTGAAAAGGAGAAAAGAAAGTTGTGCCCAAATGCAGCAGAATACGTGGGGCGGTTATTTAGGACAGAGGAGGAGTTTCTGCGTTTGGAGCAGGGCAGGGAAGCGTCTGCCTGGAGCGGCGGCCGGGGGAGCTGAGCCTGCCTTGAGCCAAAGCATCTCCCGCGGGCTCTTCCCGAGCCGGCCGTTACAAGGTTTTATGCTTGCTCCTTTGGAGAGAGCTTTTTGTGTCTCCCCAAGCAATTTGATTTTCGGTT
>NW_009258301.1:931782-932480 GCF_000687185.1 Egretta garzetta | reverse complement strand
CAACACTGTTTTGGTTATCAGTGCTGATTTCCTCAGTTGTATATTAGAACTGAAGGGTCAGTTCCAAGATGTCAGTATTTTCAGATAAAAACAAACTCAGCCGAAATGCAGTTCAGCTGGCGAGATGGAGATTATCTGAACTAAGCCGCGTGATACGACATTCATGACATTTTCCTTGCATAAATATGTAGAAACGGTATTGTATCCTTCCTCCCTTCTTTTTTCTTTTCAGCAGTTTTCATTTTAACTAATACACCTGACTGAACTTTTAAATATTTTTCATAAAACATCTAAGCTTGACATGTCAGCTAGAAATCTCTCCAGTTCCATTAGAATGGCACCGCTAAGTTAACACGTTGGTACAAAAATGAGACTGGTAACAGAAAGGGGATGCGTCATCGTCTTGTGGCCACCCTAGGCTTTCCTGTGTCTAGGGTTAACTTTTTGAGATTCATGAGATAAAATGAAGGATTTACCTTCTTTTTAATTTTAAAAATTAAACATTTATTTGGGGATTTATCTAATTCCAAATAATCCTAAATCTTCAAATAATAGGTAGCTTTTCTAAGCATTGGGACGTTTTTCTAGGATTTCAGGTTAGCGTGCCCTCTTAATTCCTCAGTGTCCCTTGGGAACTGAGATATTATTCAAAAGTTGAATCATACAGTTCAAATAAAGATGTCCAGCGCTGTCAGGAT
>NW_009258301.1:929069-931769 GCF_000687185.1 Egretta garzetta | reverse complement strand
CCATCTTATTGCTTTTCAGTTCACAGTGTAACCTAGTGTTTAGCAATGGAAAGGCATAAAATACTGCCACTTGGGCAGCGTTGAGGTTGGTGGTTGGTTGGTTTGTTTGTTTGTTTGTTTTTTGATTAGACTTTCTATATAAAAAGCAAGGTTTCAAGGGGTTTTTTGATCAATAGGTTTTTCTGTATAGAGAAGTGTTGGTGAAACATCCACTGCTATTCCACATCCATCCAGAAACGGTCTCTTGCTGGAAGTAAACATAACATCTCCGACAGTAAGAGGTACCACTTGAGCTTGATTATGCAGCGGGTCACATTTTATTGAGAAACGGACCTATTCCCTGTGGTCTGGGGAGCAAAGAAGATCATATCACCGTGGTGCGTGGCGGGGTCAGTGCTCTGCTGGGGAATGCGGGGTTATGTGCAAACACTTGCAGGGTGGGGGATTGCCTTTTGGTGTTCCTCAGCCGCGGCACGCGTTGGCCTCGGCATCGTAACCTGTTGGAAAATGCAGGGCGCAGCTGTTTGGAGCTTGGGACCTGGTTCCTTTCTTACATTAAGAGAAAAGAGCAGTAAATCCCTTTGTTAAATCGTTAGACCTTTAAACTTCAAAGAAAATTGCTGTATTTAAAACAGAGGCTAAGGTATCATTGCACGTCCAAAATAAAGGTTTAGCTTAAGTCATACAGAGCGCTTTTACATCCTCGGACACAGTACAAGTTTATTTAAAATACTTCAGGTGGAATTGTGCAAGGGTATAGGTTGTGATGTTCTACACACACACCATCCTGCATGCCATAGAGGAAAAGCTGTCTTTTGAGTGAAATTTAGCAACTGTGGAAGTTAATAATAAAAAAAAAATAGTGGTGGTGATCTTCTTGATTTTGAAAGAAAATGGCATCATTTTGAGAGATTCTCTTGCGAACAAGAGATTGTTTAATGAAAAAAAAAAAAAAGAGGTTTCTTGTGTGGATATCTCCGTTCTCTACGTATTTTGAAAAAAACCTTTTCTTACAGTCAGTTCATCTGTTGAAAACAGTTTGTTGTATTAAAAAAAGAAAAGTATGAAGGAGTAGATGGGTCCTTCTTGTAATAAGCCTATGAAGACCAAGAGCTCAATGTTGGGAAGAGGCAAGATGTGCTTGCGTTCCTAAACTGAGAGCCTTGCACCTAAACCCTCTTGTAAACAAAAAAGAATAGTGAGTCATGGCGATGACTTCTTCTGCCGGGTCTCCTTTGGCATCCGGAATGAACAGTCTTTGGGATTTTGAAAAATAGCCCATTTGAGGGTCTGGAGCCGTCGTTCTCCGTATTGAGGTTTCTGTGGTTCATTAACTGTTCTGAAAATGGATAATGATCACCATCCTTTTTTTATGTGTCTCCAGAATGACGGGGGAGAAATGTGAAATGACATTCTCATCTGTCTCTGCACTAGATAATTAAGCAAGGTGTATGTCACTGAAAAATGAGTGTTTAAAAAAAAAAAAATAAGGATGATTTTAAATAAAGTGTAAGATGCTTTGCTAACTGAAAGCCACGGGTGTGAATCGGGCGATCTGGTTTCTGCTCCTAGCGCTCTCATTGCCTACCTGTCTGCCCTTGAGTGATTTGCTTATACTAAGCGTTCTCAAAAGCTTCCACAGTTTTGTGGTTTTCTTTTCTTGGGCATCTGGTTTAATATCAAAGTCAGCCGCCTTTCAGATTTTGCCTACATGATTGGAAATGATCAAAAAGCAGTAATTTAACAGGTTATTGCATGACAGCAGAACTTCAGCTGGTTGCACACGCTCATGGTCCATTGCAAATTAACACGTTTGAACAACCTTCGCTTTGGCCAGTGTGTTTTAGTGTACTTTTGTGCTCAGTTGATAAGCCAATTCATTCAGGAAGAGCTGTGCTAATGTTGGTGATTTGCCACCCATTTTCCATACTGCAAATAAACATTGTATTGAGGTCTTTATGTTTTAAAATCTAATGTATTCAAACCCGTTCCTATCACATTTACAACCCAGATAACATAGTTTGCATATGTTCAAAATCTTTTTGGCTGACTTGCAAAGGATCTGAATTAACTAAACTCTTCAGTTCTTTGCCCAGCAGTTTTTGGACTGGAACACTGGTGTACATATGCAACACTTTTTGGACCTTAGGTGAGGGATTTTTATGATGGGCACTTGCAGATGCTGCTGATTCATGAAATAGTGAGAGCATGCATCCCGTTGCTTTGAAAGACCACATGCAGAAGAATGAAACAAGAGCCTTCCTTGTGCTGGGATGCAATTTATACCTGTTTGCTTCTGAAATTATGACTTCTAATAGCCGGAGTTACTGAAAATCACTAAAAGTATTCAGATTCAGAACAGGTAAAAACTCAAAAAAAATAGAATCATAGAATCATTAAGGTTGGAAAAGATCATCAAGTCCAACTGTCAACCCAACACCACCGTGTGTACTAAACGCCGTCCCAAAGTGCCCCGTCTACGTGTTTTTTAAATCCCTCCAGGGACGGGGACTCGACCCCTTCCCTGGGCAGCCCCTTCCAGTGCCTGACAGCCCCAAGGGGAAGGAACTGTTCCCCATGGCCCACCTCACCCTGCCCTGGCACAACTTGAGGCCACTGCCCCTCGTCCCATCGCCCCTTCCCTGGGAGCAGAGCCCGACCCCCCCGGCTCCCCCCTCCTCTCAGGCAGTTGTAGGGAGC
>NW_009258301.1:924637-926975 GCF_000687185.1 Egretta garzetta | reverse complement strand
GGGCAGCCCCCCCAGTGCCCAGCACAGGGGCACGGTCCCTGCCCTGCTCCTGCTGGCCACACCACTCCTGATACAAGCCAGGATGCCGCTGGCCCTCTTGGCCACCTGGGCACCCTGCTAGCTCATATTCAGCCGGCTGTTGACCAGCACCCCTAGGTCCTTTTCTGCCAGGCAGCTTTGCAGCCCCTCTGCCCCACGTCTGTAGCGTTGCGTGGGGTTCTTGTGACCCAAGTGCAGAACCCAAATTTCTATGTGGTGAACATGTACTGAACTACTTTTCTGAACATAATGTATTTGCAAGATGGCTTGCTTGTTGACAGATATTTACCTTTCAAAACTTGGATGCCTTGGATTCATTGAGGTGGTCTCTACAAAGGTCAGTTGATGATTTGTTGGTGGATCTGGCCATGTACTCTGTGTTGTGACAGTTTAACTCATAAGTCATGTGACTGCTTCAGTTGTTGCACTTATATCATTCAATTACAGTTTTCAACAATTTTCTTTCTCCATTGATAATAAGACATAATCAGTAGTTTTCCATTAATAAACTGTTAAAACGTGATGGGCTTTTGAACTTTGTGTGAACATACAGAACGTAGTATTATGTTAACGCTATGTTAAAATACTATTATGTTGTGTCTGTGCGTGATGTTAGAATGGGTGAGGCTTCTGGTTTTAGCGTGGGTGTTTGTTTCCACAATAAAAGATTGCACAACTGGAAGAATTGTTTATTAAACAAATAGATCTGAAAGAGCCTTTTTCGGTTTAGAATGGCATGTTATTGCTGAAAGGTAAAGTGAATACTCTCTTAAGAAGTCACAGATATTCAGAATTATAAATTTTTCTCAAAAATCTTTTAGGCTTAAAATAGACTAGAGGAAGAATTGAGGAATTTTGTGTGTGCTTGCCCGGATTTTACCCTCTTCTGGGCAATCATTTGATAGACCCTTGTTGGAATTTGTATTGGTGTTCTGGTATTCTGATGCATTTGGATGCTGGCTGAATGTTAGCATAACTGACATCCGAATCTCTTAGAAAGCTTTCGAAAGCTCACCTATGGCCAATGTATGACTTTGCAGTGTTTAGTGTGGAGGAACAAGGTATTGCTTCTTTTCCAATAAACTGTGGAATCAGCATGAGAGACTCCATCATTTTTCAGTGCCCTCCATCAGCTGCCTTGAATGAAAGTTAGGCTGGGCATCCTGATGTGGGCAAGTGAGATTTGATCGAGCCTCTTTAGTTTTATATAAAATAATATAAAAGGCATTTGACTGTCTGATGCAGTGGGTAGTAGCAATATGCTTGGTAGTTCTGTAGCGAACAAGAAAAATGTATGGTATAGCCAAGCCTGGAAGCTGGCATGGGCTGAGATCCGAGGGTGTTCTTCAATCCCATGACAAAGAACTTCTCAAGAAAATGAGAGGTTTGGCCTGAAGCTGTTGTGCATGTGATTATACCATGGCAGGAGAGGGTACGCATGGTCAGGTACCCCCGCGAAAGTCTAATACTCGGGTGGACCTAAATGTAGTACAGAAATGCTATGAAGTTTTGTTTAAAAATACTTCTGTGCCTGCTTATGGTATGGTTTTCTAAATGGAAGACTTGGGTCCCTTTTTATGGAAAACACCCAAAAGCCACAGTGCACATAACGTATATAAAAAAAAAAAGTTCAGAAACATTTTTCTGCTAGAGCACTGTGCAACCAAATCTAGAGCCGGTGTTGTGTTATCTGATGTTACCTATTTTTTGTGGTTTCAGGCATTACATTTATTCTATGTCTGTGAAAAGTAAAAGCTGCCATAAATCATGCTGCCTTGTGTTAATAGTATGATAGCTATATTGCAGGCACCGTGCGGCATTCGTAGAGATAGGCAAGTGCAGAGCTGTAAATGCTGCCTTTGATGGCAAAAGCGCTATGTTGTTACGCTCGCCCGAACGGGGTTTAGCTTTCCCAGCATTGGGCCAGGCCAGGCATTCATCCCCGTGTTCTGATCAGCCACGTCTACGTGTTTCCATCAGGCAGAACTGGATGACAGTGAGGGGCTGGCAAAAAACCCTGCCGCCCATGAGAGCCCCATCTCCCACGGAGAGGCTGCTGCGGGCGGTGAGACTGGCTGGCCAGCACCCAGGCGAAGGGAAGGAGCAGCATCGTGCCGCGTGGTGGCTGACCCGTAGCTAGTGTCCAAACCATGTGTAAGAGTTTGTTTTTAACCAGAGTTGTGTTTAACCCTCGCTACAAGAAAGACGTGGGGTTGCTGGAGCGTGTCCAGAGAAGGGCAGCGGAGCTGGGGAGGGGTCTGGAGCCCCAGGCTGCTGGGGAGCGGCTGGGGGAGCTGGG
>NW_009258301.1:896377-924525 GCF_000687185.1 Egretta garzetta | reverse complement strand
GGGTGATTAAACAGCCGGGCAGGGGCGCTGCTGAGGGCCAGGGTTTGGGGGTGGGATGGCAGGGTTAGGGGAACGGCTGGGCTGGGGGAGCTTAAAGGGCTTTGCCAACCTAAACAAATCTATGGTTCTGTTCTTTCCATTGCTTTGATGCTGTGAGCCAGTATTATTTTATTTGTTTATGATTTAACATAAGTGCTAGTTTTGGTCATTACTAGGGTTGTTGTGTGACACGAATGAACAGAGTACTAGATTTCTTGTGACCCAGGTCCGCCGCAAAATTAATTTTAATATCAGTGCTAAAAATATGCCCTGAAGAACCAGAACATGTAGAGATTGATGGCAGATGTGACAAAGGACAGGACACCGATCCTCTTTCTGAAGCGGTTGCTGGAGGCCTTGCAATGTAACCTGAAGATCCCAAAGTGGTGCTGGACCCTGTCCTGCTCTACGCTGCACGTAGTCAACTGTTTACACCACGAGAACATTTCTCTTGCATATTCTAACCTCCTGATAAATATTTATCCTCTCTTGGACTCAGATTTTATTTTTTTTTTGATTCACTTTGGAATCAGCAGATTCGTGGCAGTCGGTTCAGACCACGGGAAATCCGATCGAGCAGGTTGGAGACCAGCCAGCTGAGCGCCCTAATTAACAGGAACATGTAATTAAAATTTAAGCAGATGTGGCTTGGGCAGGTGGTATTTCCTGAACGCATTTAGTTTGCTGTGTGTACACGTTATCTGCAACTGCGAAAAGTCCTTGTGCATGTGCTGAGCAGTTGGTGTGTGCATTGCTGAAGCTGCTGCATCTCAGCTCCTGATGGGCTGGAACGAGTCCTGAAATCCTGAACGTATGCAAACATTTGTAAAACTCAGCCTGGACAAAGTTTGTGGGTAGGAAAAAGGAGACACGTGCATGGAAGCCCATAAGTGGAATAACCCCATATGATGTGTTTTCTGCATTCCTTTTTGATTATCTGCTCCCAACTACCATTGCAAAGGGGGTGTTGGACAACATAACGCTTCGATCTGGTGTAGCTTTGCAAAACAGTGCTGTCCGGTGAACTCATCGCCACTCCCAAAATTTGAAAAGAAACTACTCAGCTGAAACATTGGCCCATAAAAATTCTGAAATAATATTTGTTCTTAGTTCTTACCTAAAATCCCAGTAATTGCTTTATCAACAGTTTCAGTGAACTGGAATAAAGCAGAGACTAAAAATTTACACTGAAAAATTGGATAAATTTCTAACTCTGCAAAAATGGAATTCAGGGTTCGTTGTTTTTTTTTTTTTAAGAGGACAGCAAGTGTAGGCCATTTCCAACTGTCATTGCAGTGTAGGCATTACATCTCTAAAGAGAAAAAAAAGGCAAATAAACCACACTTTGAAGTTCTTCTTAATTGAGGGAAAAATCTGTCCCTGTAGATTTTTGAAATTAGATCTGTAGAATACTACTGCAGTTTTAGATTTGTTGGGGGGGGAGAAGTTTAGCAGTTTAACAGTATTGTCTGATAAGGAATAGTGTCGTAAGTTAAATTATTCCATCTTTTGACTGTTGGAGTGACTTGTAGTTTTTCAGTATCGTTTGAGCGGTGTTCCGCAGTATCCCGGTGTCTCACCAGCAGCGAGCCGCCGGGTTATTTGCCCTACCTTGTCGTCGTCTTCAGCCAGCTGCGTGGAGAAAAGTGCTGTCGGAGCAGATGCCTTTCCCGTAAGCTGCTGCAGCTCCATGGTCCCTGTGGTTACCAACTTAAAAATGAAATCTCTTGATTTTGTATTTGTGCGTTTATCCTTTATAATCATCTCTTACAGATTGGTCTTTTGAAGCTGCAGTGGCTGCAGAAAGCCCGGCTTTATTACAGCTGTATCTTTGTCTTATTTCACATTATTTTCATAGCTTTACAACTTTGAACCTTCAAGAGTCACGGTCTGCTTCTTGTCCCCGGCTGGCACAGCCCGCTGGGCAGGCAGGAAAATACAACTTAGGAAATCTAGGAATGGGTCTTCATAAACATTTTCTTGATCTTGTCATCATATCAAAGTGGGGAGACTCTACCTTATTCAAGTGAAGTAGGGTATGCTTTCTGAGTTTTAAGTGCAATTTATCTGATTTTTTTTTTTTTTTCCATTCAGGAACCAAGTATATTTGAGATGGGAGCAGAATATCCCCAGTTTTTATGTCCTGTTCCGATAAACATTAGTTTAGTATCTGATCTATATTAGAAAGTAAAGTAACTTGTGGAAATCTCTTTGAGAGCATCCAATAAAGGCACAGTATTATTCAGACTGTTATTGTTGTATTTATTAACGTTGATTCTAAGTTGAGACCAAATCTTAAGTCTGTGGTGGCTCCACTTCAATAAATGAAGCAGGTTCACAGCAACTGAGATGCGCCCATTACCTTTGTGGTTATTCCCATCGACTGAGCCTGAACAGGTAGCTGAATAAAACTGTCTTTTTAGTGTGAGTAAGGGAATCAAAAGTTTGGCTGACGTAATTAAAGGCAGCATTGTAAATGGAAATTGCCAATCGCATTGGTATCGTATTCCTACTGAGCATGCAGCCGATCGCGAAAGTGAGAAACATAACCATCCCAGGGGCCCGTTTCTTTCCGCTGCTTTAATCTTAGTGCCTTGGGTCTCAGTGCCTTGGGTCTCAGTGCCCTGGCAGCTTTGGAAGCAAATTCACGGACAGTTTGTAAGGAGGGACTGTGAAGTGCATGTGAAGTGTTGGAATTTTTCTAGGATGGACTGACAAACAAACGTCATGCTCTTCTGAATTTGGTCCGGTTTAAGAAATACTGTTTTTACGTGTAATGCTTGTTATCCGTAGAATCATAGAATGCTTTGGGTTGGAAGGGACCCCTAGAGGCCACCCAGCCCAACCCCCCTGCAGGAGCAGGGACACCTTGAACCACATCAGGTTGCTCACAGCCCCGTCCAACCTGGCCTGGAATGTTCCCAGGGATGGGGCCTCCACCCCCTCTCTGGGCAACCCCTGCCAGGGTTTCACCACCCTCAGTGTCAAGAATTTCTTCCTTAGATCCAGTCTAAACCTACCCTGGTTTAGTTTAAAACCATTACCCCTTGTCCTGTCCCAGCTGGCCCTACTAAAAAGCTTGTCCCCCCCTTTCCTCTGGGCCCCCTTTGAGCACTGAACGGCCGCAATCAGGTCTCCCCGCAGCCAGCATGTAATAAAAATAATGAGTTAAATTACCTTTGATTTTTAAGTCCATGCAGTCAACAGAATTGTATCAACAACCAAGTGCGATTCAGTCATGGTAAAAAATCTGCACAAAAAAATGGTAGTGGTGGTGTTCATAAGATACATCAAAGTAGTCCAATACGTGCTGTTTTATTATAATATAGCATGTGCTTATAATTCACAATTTGATTTTAACATGCTGTGAAGAAGTTACGGAGTAAATGGTGAGTGTGCTCATTCCTTTAACTCAATCAGAGATGTTGTCACAAAAGTTTCAAAGACACGGTTATGTAATTACGAAGTGGAAAGTAACTTTACTTCTGTTACTAAGGGAGCAATTTGCTTCTTGTATCTTCTTTAATTCCTGTTATTGAAACTGAATACTACTTGTTGCAATGTGCCATAACCTTATCGGCCCCGGGCTAAGTTTCTTGCAATTATTTATTCAATTAATGTTTCTATCACCTGCGGGAAAGGCGCATATTCTGTTAGTGACTCTGTTAATCAAACCACTTTCTGTATTTCTGCGCTGCCCCGGTTTAGGTCATTTCATCAGCAGGCACAGGAGATGGAATTGGCAACTTGTAATATACTACAGATTGGATTAACGCCTCTGTTTTCTGTAGACTCCTCAAAGACTTACTTTAGATAATTTAAAAAAGATTAAATCTGCAAGACAGTTATTCCTTCTGACGGGATCTCTGAAGTCTTTAGCATAAGTCCGGTGTTCTTGTAAAGATTTTGAACTTTGTATGCTAATGACTTTGCTGTAGCAATGCGGGCAGGGTACAATATATTTCTTTAATCAAAGAATTTTTGCAATTTTTTTTAAAATCCTTTGGATGTTGGATTAATTATTTCATCCATATTAATGTGATGATGGGCATCAGACATTTGATGTAGCATATAATGTTGGAGCCGTTTCCAGGCTGTACCAGGTGTTACAGCTTCCCTCTCTGACACCTTAAGGTTTTGATGTCTGGGCAGTAGACGCTCTTTTTTTTAAAGGTCTGTTGAACTCAAGGATAGTTTTGCTGGGGTGGAGAAGGGAGTCTTTGTGCTTACTTTCCGGCATGAGCTTTCCTTGGCGGGGCTCTCCTGGGGTTAGCACAGGCCCCATTGGAAGCGGCGCCGGTACCTTCAGCCGGGAGCATCCTACCTGCAGCCTCCCGGTGGGGTTCGGAAGGGCACAGGGTGCCCGTAAAGCACGTGGTGGGATGCTCACGTGCCTATTGCTTGCCATAATGGTTTTTAAAAGATGATGCATTATTCAGCCAGTGCTTTTGATGTGTGCCAGACAGGCAGGGTGTTTTTAAGGTTCTCTTAAGGACCCTAAAGCATCTAAATATAATGGGCCTTTTTGCGAAGAGAAGGTTGAGAATAAGAGTTTTGGGCAGCGTCAGTATCTCTGTGCTTGGAAATCAATACCTCTGTGATCCTCAGTCTTGTTTTTCAGTCCCGAGAGCTTCACGAACCAAAGGAAAAAAAAAAAAAAAAAAAGTAAATCCTCACAAAATTCAGCAAATTGTACTTCTTGTCCTGCATTTGGATTGGGCTTTTTTTATTTGAAGAACGGCGCTTTTTATTTCTACCCTGCTTTGCTTACATAAGTGCTCGCCTACCTAAGCAGGGAAAGCCTTTAGTTGTCCCTCCAGCATGTCTGTCCTCTAAAGTTACCTTTAAAATACTCTCCACATCCGGTAGCTTTTGGCATGAGCTGGGGAGGAGGACAGTCCTTCAGTGCCGTCACCGTGTCCATCCTCTGGCCCATCTGGCAGCCGATGTTGAACAGCGATACAAACCCAGCCGTACAAGCCCTGACCATCCCATCTGAAATCTCAGCTGGCCCGTCTGGTAGGCATGGCCAAAATAATGTCCAGGCTCATGCCACATGCTTGCCAAGCTGTTGGCTTAGGTAGGAGATCGGAGGAAACCTTTCTGACAGCTCGCACAATGTTTGGGGCAACAGTTCCATTCTGTTTAGCAAATTTGCTTTACTTGATGAATTTAAGCCAAACATATAATTACAATTAATTTTCAGCCTCGTGCCCTCCCTGAAGTCCCTGAAACGTTACTTCAGATTGTGTTCTTCATATTCAGTGGTTGGTTTAATTGGTGCTATATCAGAAACTTTGAGCAGCACCAGAGAGGTGAATTTTGAAGCAATTACTGCGCTAATTTCTGCAGGATTCTTTATGTTTTAATTGGATATGTTTCCTATAAATATTTTTTCTTTATTTCCCAAAAGGTGGTTGCTTTTGTCTCACAATTAGTGAGAAATTGTTTGCAAAAAAAATGAGGGGTTGGTTTTGTTTTTTTTCATGTTTGCTGATACATTATGAATAAAATCATGGACTGATTCGTATTAAGGTACAAGTGTCCTGGTAGGAAATAAACAAAAACTTTTCTTCTGTGTTTTTTTTCCCAGAGATTTGTTGCAGTTCCCTAGAGAAGATGATGTAGACATTGCCATGAAAATTCTGGTTCAGTGGAGTTCCCAAGGCCTTGAAGATGTCCAGCTGGTAAATTACTCTGTTTTGCTTGACCTGCCGGGCTCTTCTTCAAACACAGTGACTCTGAAGAACAGTGGCGAATGCTTTTATCCTAGTGGACAACAGTGCACCAGAGAGACCAAAACGCTTCATAGCCAAGACCTCCTGTACTCGTACGCGGCTTACTCTGCCAAAGGAACTCTTGAGGTAATACGACTATTTGTCTCTGTCATTTGTGGTGAAATAGAGTTAGAAAAACATCAGCTTTTTGTTGAACTTGGCTGCAAAAGTACACATGGTGACATGCCCAGCCTTAAAATAAACATATTTAGGTAAAATATGGTGTGGCTAATCTCAGTTCAAATTTAAAAATTAGTCAGACCTGAACGCTTCATATGATTTTTTTATTTTTTATTTTTTTTTTGAAGTACCTGAGTTTATAAATCGGCATCTTTTGCTCGGGTGTAAAAATCAGAAAGCTGTGTCTAGAGCTACATTTTATCCTTGTTGATGTATAAGTGCTACTGGTTTGAGGGATGCCTGTAGGAAGGGTGAGGTGAGGTTCTCTGCAGTGAGGTCGGCGGGAGTGTTGGGCTAATACCTGGAGCTCCTGAATTATGGCCGTGGATCTCGTATACTTTCTTCTGGGGCATCTCAGTTGACACATCTGCTCTGTTTCCTCTTGAAAACCCCCATTTGTATTTTTATCTTGCTTTAGCTTTTGTTAGGAAGTTTTGTCAGCCAAAGGATCCTGCCTGTTGGGATTTGTTACTTGCCAAGTGAAATAAGATCTCGGATTATCTTGCTTTATCCTCTTTGCTGTCTTCACTGACTGCCTCCCTATATTTGCTTTCCAAATATATTGGGGGTGCACAGCAGGGTCATCATTTCTGTTTACTCTCCTAGCTGAGATACTATAAATCTCAATAAATATTTCTGAAATATAAAAAGTGTAATTTCACTGCTAACTGCATTACTGTTGTCTTTCTCCTTTTTAAAATATTGTATGTTATTCCGATGATGCAGGGGTTTCCCATCTTGGTTTCTTTATTGTTTAACAGATACGTTGGTTTTCGTGCCTTAGAACAGTAATAGGCTATATAGGAACAGATTGTGAGTGGCTTTGGGTTTGGAGGATGCCTCTTTCAAAACACCTTTATACTTTGTGAATATCTTAATATTTATAGCATATCAGTTAATGAATTTCAACAGTAAAATTGCAACTGTTGTGCATTGTCCTTTTGCTTGTGACAGTGTTTGCCCGTCGGGTTTATTGATAGCAAGTGGCGCGCTGTGGAAATCTTGTGAGTAGTCAAAACGGGGGAAGTTGCATGATGCTAATTAACCCATTTTATAGACTGTTAATATAATTTCGAGTTTTGTACTGTAGGAAATACGGGGGCTGGTAGAAAGTCAGATCCTTAAGTTTCTCATCCTGAAGTTCACAAGCTTCGGCTTCTCTTTCTTAAAAGCATTGAAGCTTTTTAGTCCAAGGGATTTATCCCAGTGAGGAGAAAGGAATGGAGTTCTTGTTCTCCTTTGGGGGAGAGGCTTCTCTCCATCTCCTGTTTTTCTGTACCTCACACACCTACTTTCCACACTGAGTCTCATGGTCGCTATCTCCATACAGCCTCTGTTCTGGGGCTCTATCAAGCTGACAGCTTCAGGTTAAAGTTTGTTGTTAAGCAGTGAAACGAAGCAGGCAAGGGTAGGTCCTAACCTGCATGACGTATGCTTTAACTTTTCCATGGGCAAGTAAAAAGTATTAATGAATGGGTTTGGCTTCTCACATTTATCACCTAGAAACTCAATATGTAATATTATTTTCTCACTGTAACTTAATAAAAGTAACTGTAATGAGATGAAAGTACTGTCGTGGCCTTTGAGATTGCTTTCATGAAAATAAATGTGTTGCTAACAAATTCATCAGATTAAAGGAAATCCAGTGTTCCTGGAAAAATCATTGATGTTTTTCCCAGCAACACATGTACCACTTTCAGTTATATTTCAGAGCAGCTTTATCTATGATTGAGTTCTGCGGAAACGAGGACCACACACACCGTGGATGTACCTTGGCTTTGGCAAAACTCGGAGCTTGTACTTGAGGCGAAGAATGAGGCTCTGTGCACAACTTTACAGTCAGATCTCTGAGATACCTACACCCTCAGAAAACTTCAGATGTTTTCTGTTCCTCTTCAGAAAGTCTGCCCAAAGTGTCCTTAGATCTGGGGTTTTGCCTGAAAGGGAAATTTCCTTTTTTCTTTAGGCTATGGATGAATTGGTAGTGGTCTAACCTCCCTGACTTTCAATCCTAAACAGTAATCTCTACTATTTAAACTAACAGAAGTAGAAAAACTTGAAATGAGAAGTAGCAGGTGGTGGCTGTTGCTGTGTTCGGCCGTTGGAGGGTGACTTGGTTGCTTGCCATGGAGCTAAAAGTTGCGTGTTTTGAGTATGTTCCGGTGGGTTGTGATTGCAAAATCATGAGGCTTTCCCTGTGAAAAGGTAGTCTTGTAACAGCTACTCGTAATCTGAACAATTTTCTTTCAAATGTGACGCATCCCTAGTAGAAAATTTCTGTTGTGTGTCACATAATCAGGTTGAATTGCTAATACTGCTTCGATGCTGCTGCTTCATTGTGTCTCGTTTGTACATTGGGTTTGCTAGAACTACAAGCAAATAAAACCATTAAGTTATTGCAGCCTGGCGACCAGCAGAGCTACAGTTCTTCTTTCATGTTGACAAGGTTATTTGTAGAATAGCAAGACTCATTTTCTTTGACCACCTGTCATGTCCATTCATCATATGGCCATTGTATATGAGCCATCCAATTTGTGCTTTCTGGTAACAGTCTAAACAGCATTTGTGAGTAAAAATGTGAGCATTCGTGATCTAAAATCTACTTCAAAAACCTACTTAGTGCCATTGTGATGGATGGTGCACTTTGCGACTTCCCTATAATTCATCAGGGCCTGCAAAGGTGACACTGTTTACCCATCGCGGTGACAGGCAGGGCACCCGGCAGTTCTGGAGAGAGCTGTCTAGTCGGTTTGGAAATAGCTATTGCAGGAGTTATGTAAATAATAGATCGTAGGCTAGGTCGGTCTAAGGAAAGAATTACGTACATGAGATATATTTTTATTAAATCTTAAAGATCAGCCACCTTTTGTAGAGTTTAAACCTTTCGTCTGCTTGATGAAAACAGGAAAGCCACTCTGGCCAAGAGAGTACGATATAAAGGGAAATGGCATCGCGTCAAATTGATGCGTGAAAGCAAAACGCGTTGATCAAACAGTATCTAGCCAGTCCCCGAGGGAGTCTGGGGTGGTGAATCCGAGTGTGCTCCTCGCGGCACGCGGTGATCTGAGCGCTGTGGCGCAGCGCAGTGGAGGGGTGAGCTGGGGAACCATCGGCGAGAGCCGAGGCGAGGTGTGTGTGAACCCCCAGAGCCCCAGCGTCCTCCTTTCAGTACCGCCTTGGTAAGCCATGTCCTTGTCGGTGCCTGCTGCAGCCCCACCGGTCGGCGCGCGCGCGGCGGCGATCCCCAAGCGCAGCAAAGCGCAGCAGAAGACAGGGTGGTGCGCGGGTCGCGGGCGGTTGGTTTAAAGCAGACCCACTGAGTACCGCGAACATCAGGAGGAAACGAGTGTTCAGGTTGGGTGTCGCAACGTTCGTCTGCTCTGTTCCCTGTTTCTTTAGCAACTGTAAGGAGAAAATCGTAGCGGAGGTAACGATTGGTCTGTTGGGATCAACATTCAAGGACAGACTAATTAAAGGAAAATGAAGATTGTATTTACTTTGTATTCCCTGATTTTCTGAAGTTATGTTTGTGTGACCTGAAGTTTTCCTCACCTTCCTTTCACCTTAAATTTATTCACTCTTTGCTTTATTGAAGTGTTTAAGGAGCTTTTGGCAATCCTAAATCTGCTTTAGGACTTTAAACAGAGATGCTCCCTGGTGCAGCGTTGCCTCGTGCTATACAACGCTCCTCTGCCAATTCAGGAGTAACTGGTTGCTGAGTGCACCGAACCCCTGTCGGTTCTTTCACTGTTGCTCTGTCCTTTCCTTTTGTCATCGTGGACACCCTCAGCAAGTCCAGTAGAATATCACTTTTCTTTCCCGGACCTCGTACACTGAAAGCACTATGTTGATTCATGAACTGGGAGAGGATGTACGGGAACTGGGGGGGTTGGACTAGATGACTTCTAAAGGTCCCTTCCAACCCAAACCTTTCTATGATTCTAGGAAAAGTACAAGTACTGGCGTGTTCTTGAAATAGGAACACATATGCAGGCAGGGATTTGATGGTTTCGTGGACAGAAATGAATCCTCCCCATCTCCACGGCAGTTCTCCCAACACCTGACCATGCCTCCTTTGTACTTTGACGCCTCCTCTGTCCCTGTTCCCTGACTGCTTGGACTCCTCCATTACATCACCTCACTTCCCTGCCATCGTCCGCGTTCCCTGACTGATTCTACCCATTTCTGTGTTCGAAGTGTCTGCTGATTTTAGGCATTTATACTCCCAACTCAGCCAGCGATATCTTTGATTAGTTTTGGAGGGGCTGCAGGGAGCAGACAAGTGAGGATGCCGACTGTTTGCCTCTATCTACAATATGCAGAAGAGATTCTCTACATCTGTTGGTAGCATATCAGCCTGCTCCGGTTCATTTGTTTTGGTGACATTTTCTCAGCTAAATGAGAACCCACCGCAGAGATTAATGCAACCTGAAGCAATATGAGAAGCACAAACCCATCTGTTAAGCTCACTCAGTGATCTTCCCACCATTCTTCAATCTTGGCAAGATGGGAATAAGGGAAGCGGGACTGGGATTGCTGTCAGATCATCTTTCAGAAGGAGGGGGGGCTTGCTCGCTTCTGGTCAGATACCCTGTTTTCTTACAGCTGTGCTCAGATGTCTCCTCTTCCCGTCCATCCCCTTCTTTCCCAGGTCCTTCGCTCTGCAGAAAGATGGGAGTCTTCCTCCCCTCTCCTGCCTGTTCCCCTCAACTCTCCCGCCCATTGCAGGCCCCCCACTTGTGCGCCTTAGGGTCCCCTCCCCTCTCTGCTGGCTCTTTCCAGTACCACAGCACTGGGTTCCTGCAGTAGCTGCGGCTCTCTTTATTTCTAGCCCTGCACCGGGAGGTTACGAATCCCTCTGGAGGGAAAATGCATCGGGAAATCCTTGACCCAACAGCTTGCTTTCATTCGATTCGCTTTCGTTGTGCTGGAAACGTGATTATCTTTTATCTTCCCTCGAGTTAATCAGTGGTAATTTCCTTAACAATGTTTCTGAATTAAGATTGGTGTCAGCGGGTTGGTTTTAGAAAATTTTTAAATCTTCCCAGGTTATTTTTATCCCTAGGCAAAATTTCCAAATGAGCCTTCTTGCAGCACGCTCGCTTGCACATCTCGAATTCCAGAGGCAGAGAGTGCGTATAATTCAGATTAAATAATCACAGCATCTCACCCAAAGTCTTTCAGTCATTTTCAATGGCACATTGGTGCAAAATATCAAGCTAGAGGGAATCGTGATACCTGTGTGTATTTAATTCTTTTAGGCACGCCAATGTAGTTCATTATTACCTTTATTATCATTTTCTAAAATTCCTTCTCTGAAGAGACATGTACTAGCGAAAATGAATCCCTAGCAACTGAAATCGGTTTGCAGATGGTTAGGGCTATAGGTTGGATAACACATGCACGCAGATGAGAAGAATCATGCGATTTTTGTAACATTTAGACGTTTTAGAGGAGCTTTATTTATCTTTTATTTATAGAAGAGTTTCTCAGAAACCTCTTCCACAAATAATCATAATTTAGACCACTGCTCTGCATACCAAGTAGGCACAGCAAATTTTCAAGACAATCTCCCTAAGAATATGGATTTTAGAATAGACTTGACCTTTAAACAGAAAACAACATTCAGCATTAACTACAGCATAGCTGCCACTCCATTATAATTACATATAGAAAGCTGCGAAATGCAATGTGAAGGTTATAGAATTTAAAATTGCAGTCAAGGACTACAAGAAACAATCACTGGAGAGATGTCCTGCAGAACATCCCGTCAGTTTGCTGCCATATATCACATCACCGTTCATAAATAAAGCTGTACAGGTCCCTACAAATAATAGTAGTTCACCATGCACCAAAGCCCGGTTAATATTGCTGCAAGATTTTTATACCGTTGAAGGGCAAGGTTTCAAAGATGCAAGTGGCTCCTGCTGCAACCCCTTTTTGCTGTTTTATAATTGCGAGTCAATACCGTGCTGATGTTTTTCTAATGAAATATTAGTAATGGCATTTTAGTAATAACGTCGTTAATAATAAATGAGGTTTTCTAAATGCAAAAAAGCAAAAGGTGAGGCGCCTTGATATCTAGAGATGTAACAGATCAGTGAGCGCTTCCGTGCCATTGCACAGGATCAGCCAAAGGCATTTTTCAGTAAGGCCTCTAGCATATTTGAGAGGGAACAGTGTTGAACCAGAAACGTTATTTATATTCCAGTCACGTGGCAAATGTTAAAGGGTGCAAGCATTGGGAAATGGATTTGGGGCTTGGTTCAGGTTTTAATGCAAATAAAATTCATATTGTAATCAATGGGAATTACATAATTTTTAACCAGAGTTGAATTTTGTCTGCTAGTAGGCGCCGTGAGAGAATGCAGGCGAAGTGGCTTCTGTAAATGCATGGATCTCCAAGAAATATTTTTCTCTTTAATTATTTTATTGTATAATCTAGACCAGGCAAGTTGCAATCACCTGTGTGGTTCAGTAGATATCTGCGCTGATACCCTCCCAGTTTCTCTTCATTCATTCCCACTTTCTGTTAATGGTACTTGGAGCAAACCTGAACACAGAGGTACTCCCAAGTCGAGTAGAAATCTTTCTGCTGAATCACAAGGCACGTCTTGCTTAGGTTGTGCTATCTTATCGTCTCCCTGTAATTTCTTTTACATCTTCTTAGTAAATTTGAACCTACCAACAACATACCTGTGTTTTTCCTGTTTAAGTATGCACAGGCCGTATCCTCCTCAG
The DNA here is from genome assembly GCF_000687185.1 of Egretta garzetta. NCBI lineage: Eukaryota > Metazoa > Chordata > Aves > Pelecaniformes > Ardeidae > Egretta > Egretta garzetta. The sequence continues at coordinate 911,788 of NW_009258301.1, read as the reverse complement.
AGGAGGAATTCCAAGCAAAAAGCTGCTTCTGCTGTGAGCTATTTGGTTTGGGGTTTAGGGATCTTTTTCTTTTAAATTTCTCGAGTATTTTGAAGGTTTAAAACTGCCTTGAAGGGATCTTTCTTACATAAAAACAAAAGCAAAAATTTCCTCCAACAGAGAGACTACAAAGCATGCATTATCAGCTTTTAAAAAATTGCTGGGATGAGAAAAACGACATAAAAAAACCCTATAACTAAGATAATGAGAACAATAACAAAACATTTTTGTATTTCTAGAATACTCAACCCTTGTCCTTAAAACTATTTATATAACTTTACTGTTAAAAAAAAAAAGAAAGTTTTATGCATAAACAATGAAGAACTTGTTAAAATGCTACTCGGCTTTGCGGTCGTTATGAGTGACTGTAAAATACAATATTGATTAAACTATTGCTCGTTCTCATCTTTTTAGTTTATTTTTGAGGATGAGAAACAAGTCCTAAAACCTTTTAAGGAACATCAGCAATACAGAAGCGTCTGTATTTGGAGGCAGGTGGCATCTTACTGTGCCTGCCCATCCTGTCCCCAGGAGCATGGCCATCAGATTCTGACCCAGGCACTCCCAGGCATCAGGCAGTCATCCATGAGAATATGGGTTAGAATTGCTGTACTAAAATAAGGTGTGTTTTTTTTAAAAAAAAAAAAGAACAAACCACTTTTCTGACATACTGCACTTGATTATTTTTGAAAATAGAGGAAAAAGCCTAAATAACGGTGATGTCTCTTGTGAATTAGAGCTGGCAGCTGAAAAGAACCAGGAGCAACGATTTTAATCTTCGATGCAGCGTGATAAATCTTATCAGTTGAAGCCTTAGCAATGGGTTTTGTCTTCGAGTTATCTGTAGCTACCAGTCTGACTTTTACAGTCAATATTGGACAACATCTTGTCAAAATCTTAAAGATTCATTTCTTCTAATGTAATAATATCAGCTTGTTGAATGCTTTTCTACAGGACACTTTGGGGTTTTTCATTGTTAAAATCTTTTTAATATTTCAAAATGAAATTTTGAAAACCCCAAACAAGTCTGAAGATTTCCTGTCTCTGTTAGGATGTGGCAACACGAAGTGCAAATATGATCTTCAAAGATGACCGCTTTGAAAGAGCGCAAATAAGTTCTTAATAAAAAAAGAAAAAAAAAAAAAACAACTAATCTAAGGTAGTTGAGGATAAAGCTGCCATTATATGAATAATTTGTTGAGGACAGATTTTTAACGGCTTGTCTGATTTCTTTGTTGAAGAATTTGGTGTAAAAGAGCAAAGGATGAACCTCTCTAGGGACGGCTTTGAGGAATGCTCTAAACCTGGACACAGAGCCGTAATGGTAAGAAAGACCAAAAAGTGAAGGAGGCCTCTCTGAGAAAACCCTTTGAAGTAAATGGCTTTTGAAAGCCTTTCAGAGCAGGATGAAAAAATGTGCAGCTGTGATACAGCTGGTTGAAAAATACATGAGAACTGAGTTCTTAAAAATGTAAAAAAGAATAATAATAATAACAATTAAAAAAAAGACCCAGTTACAAACCATCAGCAAGTCTTAAGCTTGGTATCCAGGTGCGGCTGGCAGAAGTGCATTGGGTTTATATGTAAGCTGTCAAAATGCCAGAGCTTGTTCGCTGGCCGGATGAAAATATCCTGGAAAAAAGCTTTTGTTCAGAATTTCACTTTTAAGCTGGTTGTAAATGCAGCACTTCTGACGGTGCCCACCAGTTGCAATCCCGGGAGAGAAGTATCCGCTCGTCGATAATAGAAAAATCAGGGCAAACTAAACAAAGCTGGAAATACATCAGTCTTCCCTTTTTCTAGAATTAGGCATTCCAAGTTTTTTCTGTCTGATTTGCCGTCTCTTCCTCTAAATACAAATAAATCTCATGTCTAACACGTCATGTAATGAATATTAGTTACTGTGTTTATCTCATTCATTACGAGGGCTTTAATGTGAATTAATCATGAGATATAACAGTTCTATTCTCATAATTATTCCTTATGCTCCTGTGCTCTGCAGTTCCACGAGAAGGTGACTAATCAATCACCGGCTTGTGACTGGCCCAAGAGTAGGCGTGCGGGAGAAAGAAGATGCTTCAAGGAATTTATCTTCCTTCCACTGAATTATGTTACCATACAGAGTTAGTCTTGTCTCCTGTAAGATTCACTGCTTCACACTGATGTCTTCGAGGGGCAGACAGAGGTGAATAAGGATAGAAGAGGTCTGGCAACGGCTTCAACTACCAGAGAGCCAAGCTGCTTAAATATGCAAGAACGCTCCTGCTGCATTGTCATCCAGGAGAGATGTTCCTCCTGCTGCAGGTCAGCACTTGCCAGGCACGATCTTTACTTGGGGAGTATTTTAGAGGATGAAGAAGTATGAAAAGCTAGGAGTTACAGTACTGGCAAAGGAACTACTGCATCATTCTTCTAATCAAAATATTTATTCAAAAAAATTTTCTCATGTCTTTGTCTATCTTGTCCTTTTACCCATAAAACTCTTGCATCTTAAGGCTAAAAGGAAATATTACAGTCATGTAATGACGCAAGTTAAAAATCTGGAATGAGAAATTGTGTCAGCACGGACAGTGTTAGGCTCAGGATTTGATGGGTAAGACTGGCTCTTCCAGTTCAGATCTGTCCCTGATGATCTTATTGCCGTTCTAATGCCTGCAGAGTTGCTCTGCCTGCAGTAAACGTTCATAATTTTTCAGTTTTCTTTGCAATGAAGATAATTTCGTCACCGCATACAGTGTTTGTAAAGTTGGTAGCAAAAATGTAAAGACAAATGAAGAAATACAAAGGGAACCCCTTCAGCAGCTGATACAACTAGTGAATATTTTTAATGATGACCGTTGTGCGTTCTTTGTCTCGTCTATTGAATTTAATTTCTTGTGTTTGTTGAAATTCAGAAAAGGGACCAAACTTCTGTTGGAAGATGGACCGTGAAGGAAATTTGTGGTTGAATCAGAATTTATGAGAGCACATACTGAGCTCCGTGATTCTAGTTTCTTTTTGTTGGTTGTTCAACGTCCAGGGAAGGAAGGATCGTAATGGGGGAAGAGAAAGAATTGGGGGCAGATTTCTATAGTAACTGAGAGTTCTGTAATAATGTCCCTAACTGCTTTTACTGGAAACTGTACCATAAAGGACTATGGCTCCAATAGTACTGAGCGCTTCTCTACTGCTGTGAAGGAGGCTGACCTGGATTTGAGGCTGTGCGGAAGATGAGGGAAGCCCTGTTCGGAGCCAGCTCCAAGGCTCTTGCAGGGTTGCAGTGATGAAGTTTTTGCGTTACGAGTGAAATCAGTTGTCTGATGTTGGAGGTCAGATTACTCCTTCCTCCCCATCAAGTTGCCAGATGCTGGCATGCTTTCAGACTTTCCCATACATTTTAGATAATGCCAGCCTTGTTCCAGCTTTCCTTTTGAGATATGATTCAATGCGCTGCCACTGCACAAGGTGAACAATTCACTGGGCTCTTTTCTAAAAAGGAGCAGTTTCTGTCCTTTGCATGGGATTTCCTCCCTTCCGCCAGGATTTTCCAGTCCTGCTGAGAGTACAGGAAACAAGCTCACAAATTGTCCGTGGTGTTTCTGCCAACACATAGCAGAGACGAATGATGAAAATGTCTGTGTGAAATTTGGGACAACTGGGGAAAAACTTCACCCTAACCTTTGGAAGGACTTAGGGTAAAGGCGAGCTGCTGATTACGCTATAGCAATGATACTTGGCAGGGCCCTATCCTGAACTTCCATTAAATCCTTGCTGTTATTCATAAAAATAAAGCATTTTGAAAATTAAGGCTATTTCTGAAAGAGAAATGGTGCTGCCATATAGAAACCTCTAGATGTCTAAGCAGTGCAGGTACAGTATCACAAGTAATGACCAAATGGCAATTCCAAAATCCTAAGTGCATTTTTAAAAACAAAATTTGAAAGCCTGGAACAACAAAGGACTGGATTTTCTTCCTGGTACAATTTTACCTGAACCGCACACTACATGTCTCTTGTAAGATAAGTCTTCTTTCCGTAAGGTTAGGTGATTGAAAAATGGAAATATCTACTTGTTTAATTCCATAGAGCTATGCTGTTCTCACATACAGCCTTCTTTATATCTGTCTTGGTCAATCGTTTGGGCACTTGAACTCGTTCTTGCTCAAGTGTATTCCCTGTTTTCATTGGTGTCCTTTTCTTTCATCCAAAGGTACTTGTAATTTTAGAATGCATTTTTCCTTATTCCTTTCTCTGAAGAGGTGATGTGGAGACCCATACATCTGTGTGATGGCTTAAACCAACAAAATTCACATCAGATAAGAAAGATGCCATTTTCCTTTTCACACCTGCATGTTCACTTGTCCAGGTCTGATAAAATGCCGCTTTACCACTCAGAGTTGTGTTTACAGCACTACATGGCTGGGCATCTCTCTGATTATGTTCAAGTGCATGATGTTTGGCCAAGCAAGGGCTATAAGTACTCTGTGAAAGAGCATTTATTGTACTCTGGAAAATAGAGTTCTCTGACATTTCTGAAAGCTCAAGTGTTCTCATGATGCAGTGGGTGACCTCCTCTCGTACGTACGCGGGATTATTGGCACCTTTGAGGTAGGTGTCTGTTTTATCTTTCTGTATCTACACAGTAACAACAGCATGTGTTTGCATAGCAAGCGTGCATAGATGTACAGCCAGCCTGCATATTTTGGTGCACTGTGCAGGCACTAGCATGAGGGTGGATCGGGAAACAGGCTTCTCATCCTATGAAAATTGCGCTGTTTCAAAATGTGTTCAGAATTGTGGCAAAAATTAGAAATCTGAAAATTGTAAGGCTGTTTTCCGAGGTATTTCTGTTTTAACACAGGCAGACTAACTCTAAAGGTGCAGAGGTGAACAAAGTTGAAATGCTACCCTCTAGAAAATTAAGATATCAAATGTATTATAGTTCTAAACTGCAATATTTCAATTTTACTTGAAAAGAATCAAAAGCACTTCCATGTAACATTTCACTGCAGTGGACACACATCTTCTGCCTTTGAGAAGAAGGTGTTTGCATTCACAGGACATCATTCTTATGACCTGTCATTTCAGATGGGAGATTACTTTCCTGCTCTGGATGTGTAGGTGCAAACTTGTGTTGCGTTGCCCCGGCTTCTGCGTTGCCCCGGCCTCTGCATTGCCCCGGCCTCTGCATTGCCCCAGCCTCTGCATTGCCCCGTTTTTCTTTCGTGTTGCCCCGGTGTAGGTGCAAACTTGTGTTGCGTTGCCCCGGCTTCTGCGTTGCCCCGGCCTCTGCATTGCCCCGTTTTTCTTTCATGTTGCCCCATCTTTCTTTCATGTTGCCCCATTTTTCTTCCATGTTGGCCCATCTTTCTTTTGCTTTGCCCCCTCTTTGAGGTTGAGCCTACGAAGAGGTGAAGGGGAATGTGCCCGGAGCCTTTTGGGAGCCTGTCCTGCCCAGCTGAGATGGCTCCTTCCCTCGATGGCCGTCTAGCTGGCAGCTCCTGCTGCAGTCTGCAGAACCTAGTTGTACATAAAGCGCTTCCAGGCGCCTTCTGTAAGGTGCAAACATCTTCTCCAAAGACAGTTGTAGCTACCCTAGGGGGAATGCCTGTTTTTTTATTCAATATGTGATAAAAAGGCCATTGAAGGAGGACAGTCTGCAGCCTCTGGATGTTTTACTTTCGTTCTTCATGTCTTCAGTCTCCGTGTCCCTGCAGTCCGGCCTGGAGAATTTGTTGAGTTCTGACATAGTGGGACTGGATTCTGGAATCAAGTCATTTCACTGACGATTTTAAAGCCGGGTTGAAATCACACCATTCTAATTTACTATGTACATATGTAGCTTATGATTTATTTTGTAAGATGTCGCATTACAGCTGAACAATTCTGGTTTTGTTTAGTTTATCTTTAGTCTGTGTAATCTATAAATGTATGTTTGCATGAATAATCACCACTGAATAAGCTAAACCAAGTAGGCTGGCAAATACAGACTACTGGTTCTGCTTAGGAAAGGGTGCTCAATGTGACTTTATGTTCTAGAGACTAACGCCACTAAATGTCTTCGCAGTAAACTCTTACGAAGAGGAGGATATAAATAATATTAAGCCTATCTAAGGAAGAATCATTAGAATTCAGAATTTTGTCACTGGTGAGCTTTGTGAGATGGCAAATAATCGGCGTCGCTTAAGGAGAGTTCAAAATTTCTGATAGGATTGTAGGCCCCGAATGATGTCGTGTTTTATAACCAAAGCAATGTTCTTGGAGACCTTAAAATAAATAAATATCAATGTAATATGACTGAAAATAAGAATGTTTAATTTCAGAATACCTGAAAAACTAGATTTACATTTAAATATAATTAGAAAAGATGAAAAAACTAGGTTTGTTGATTGGATATCTCATTGGATAGCCTGAATTGGGAAGGTACGCTCGAGTATTAGTTTTGCCTCCTGCTTAAGGGAAACTTGGAAGAATGTGAATTGGGACAGAGGGTGGGGGGAAGCACGAATGAATTAAAAGAAGGGAAAATAAAGTTGAAAATAGATACAAAGGGAGGAGTCGACAGGATGAGTGTTATCAACAGGGAACTGAGCGATGTCAGCTCAGATTTATCCGGGGCTCTGTAACCATAAAGCACAGAAGAGGTTCTTTTCTGTAGGCTATAAAAAGGCTTCGATCTTAATTCAGTCTCCCTGGGAGTTCGTACAAGAAAAACCTGCTATAAGCTGTAAAAAGCAAGCAAGCAAACGAGTTAAACCTCAGTCTCTTTCTGAAAATGATGCTGGAACAGCAAAAGCAAGGTATAGGAGAAGCTTTGGTAGAGCCCTGCCTGGAACGGAGCTGTCTTGGCTGGGCAGATGGGACGGGGGCTTAACGGCTGCCGCGACGGGACTCGCTCTGCAAGGCCAGGCTCTGTCACACTGAGGTTAAGGGACATCTGGGGTTTTTTTCTTTCTCTTTTGGTCCAAGTTAGAGTTTTGGCTGCCATTATAACGCAGTGTGCCATTTTCTGTAACAAAAGCTAGGCACAAAGAATCCTTTCTGACTGTAAGCTGGCACTGCGAGTCATACTGAATTACTCTGGAATTTTATTGTGTGAGTGGGAATACTGGAGGGAAAAAAGAAAGCCTCTAGAGTAAGGTGCTAACAAATGCAAAGAAAAAATGTCGTGAATCTCTTTGAAGAAGACTAAATGCTTGTATGTAAAAACAACTAGTTAATTAATGACCTGCTAGTTATTTAATGACCCCACACCTACATGGAATGATACCGAAGTTCTGTGATTTAAATCTGCCCAGACATTGTGGGTCAGGTGCAGCTCTTGGTATTGTAACGGAGCAAAATCAGCTTCAGTTTATTCAGACAGGTGATGATTTGCTTTTTTGGGCTCAGAAAGCATGTTCAAATTCAAATTGCACAAATCATCCCTCCTCGGCTTGCCTCAGACAGTTGCTTGGAAATGCATTAGGTTATTATTTTTCAAGGCGCAAGATGATTTTTCTTGTTCCAGTTTTCTAAAAAGACCTAAAAAGAAGCTCAAGGATAGGGATTCCTGCGCTACTAGAAATAGAGTCTGGGTAAGTAGTGTCCACATTTGGCTGAAACGGTAGGGGAATTTACTTTCAAACATACAGTTTAGTCATTCTCAGGATTTCACAGAGGCATTTCTGTGTGATTACCTCAAATGTATCTACAAGCTTTCCCAGACAGCTTGGGAATGCCCAAGTGTCATAGGACACGAAACACTGCAAGCAGTCTTTGCTACCCGAAGACGGCATGCGTGGATTTTGAGGCCTTGGACCAAATTTTTCATAAAGTAAATAAGAGAGTGGGAAGCTCCCCAGGGGATTTCAAAGAGAGTGTTATTTTGAATTTATTGGAAACACTGGAGTATGGTGTTTGCATGAAAACAGTCCTAAAGAAAGGAATTTTTGTTTTATAGCAAATGCAGCTCTGTAAGAAATGACTGTTTCATGTGAGACCCCCCACGTCCCGTCCGTCCATGTGTGCCCCCCCCCCGAGAACTCTCCTCTTAAAAATCTATCATCTGCCTCAAATTCTTTCCTGATTTGTTTCTATCTTGTGTCAGACTTGTCTTTATTTAATGACTGTTTAATTATACCCTTGCTCATGCTTTCGCAGGTCTTTTCTGATAATGCTGAGCCTAGCAACCTAAAACAGAAAATAAAACTTACTGCGCTTGCACTTAGCTTCAGCCAGTCCTACCCATGAAATCATAGAAATCATAGAATCACTTTGGTTGGAAAAGCCCTTTGAGATCATCGAGTCCAACCTTTAACCTAACCCTGCCATCCCACCACTAACCCCTGTCCCTAAGCACCTCATCTATCCTTCTTTTAAATCCCTCCAGGGATGGGGACTCGACCACCTCCCTGGGCAGCCCCTTCCAGAGCCTGACAGCCCTTTCTGTGAAGAAGTTTTTCCTAATGTCTAGCCTAAACCTGCAGTGGCGCAGCTTCAAACCATTCCCCCAGACAGGGGGTCCTACTCACAGTGAGTGCCATTACTGTAAAAGAAATCAATAGTTAGGCACGTTACTGTCTTCCTTCAACCTTCAGTTGAGCTACAGACAGTCATCAGATGTGTGCCACGAACACAGAAGGTCTCTCCATGTCCCTCTTTTTGCCTGGAACCAAGTGAAGGACGAGGTTTGAAAGATAACCTTGAATATTAACATTTATGCAGAAATACAGTAAGTATATAAAAGATGGCTGTGGCTATTTTATCTCTGGTGTGCTCAATGGGACAAGGCCGGAGGCTTGGGGGTAGCAACCACAGGCAGGCAGCTGTGGTGCCCCGATTATCGGGGGGAAGCGTTTGGCTGAAATGGGAGCAGCAGCTCCTGTCAGCGAGCGCAGCAGAGTTTACACCGGCAAATAATTCGGCAAACTTGGGCCCAGCTCCATTATCTCCCCTTTTCTTTCTTCCTTTTCTCGAAGTTTAGAGAAGAGCTAGTTTTATGTTTGCAGCTTTCTTTGTGTTTGTTGATGTCCAGCTTTGATCTACAGCCAGCTTGAGTTTACTTTTATGCTCTGCTGAATGCTGCCTTCAGCCTCAATTTCAGAGCTGTGCAAATAAATTACAGTGAAGTGTTTAATTAAAGTTAGCCTCATGTCCTGATTGCAGACTGCCGTCTTCTCAGGTACAATTTGCAAATATATTTTGGAGTTTTTACTTTAGGCGGGCTGACTAGTTGAAGGTTATTTACTTGTGACTGATCATGCGTTGGGTGTTTCTGTTACCTTTATTTTGTGAACAACCTGAAAATAGTGGCTGAGTGTTGAAGGACAATTAAAGGGCATTGACTTGAATGAAAGAAGGGGACGTCGTAAGCCTGAACAGTTACAGAACCGAGGGGTTGATACTTTTAGAATTATGTAGTTTTGGGAGAAATTGTCTTAATTCTGAGGAATAAGCAATCCTTGTATACATAGCATTTAATATTTAGTTTTCTTCACTACTTGGAGTCTCTTTAGGTCATCCATTTCTGACACGCTTCTGGTGGGTTGGCCAGAACTGGGAGGGAACATGAGCTGACTGCTGCCTATCTCACAGCTACGGCTTCTACGGCCCTGACCTCCCAAATAGTTTGTGTAGAAGCTGCTCATTAATATGAGTCAACAGGTTGGTATTTGATAAAATATATTCATAATTTGAGGTTGAAGGACTGTGGTAGTAACAACGGGTAACATTACATTAAGAAGAGAAGATTTTTCACCGCCGCCGTTCTGTATGCTACTTTTGGTTTTGTTTTCTGCATAAGTTTGTACCTTTCAGACAAGATTTCTTTGAGGCTGCTCGGTACTGACCTTAGTGTAGTCTCTTAAGCAATACTAGTAAAATTATTTGTGTAGGGGTGGTGCTTTTCTGCCCTGGGATTCCCAGCCTAGATAGAGCAGTTGCGTTTAAGACCTACCTTCTTCCCTGCGCTGACTCCATCTGCAGCTGGGTGGCTGTGAGAAGCATCCCTCCCTGGCTGTGCTGGCCTGGAATGTTCTCATTCCGTGGGGTTTTCCCTTCATTCCCTTCATCCTTTTCCTGTCTCGTGTGCACCTGGCAAATCAGCCGCAATCGGCCTCTCAGCCAGTGTTCCGGATGCCAACGTATCATGCTGTTATTATTACCCTCATTCAGGTCGACTGAATGATAACCACGTGAGATGACAAACATACCTCCATGATTATTTTTGACCTTTTTAACTTATCCTTTTTTTTTTTTTCAATTGCCTCAGTATTTAGACTAGATATAAGGAAGAAATTCTCTACACTGAGGGCGTTAAAACACTGGAACAGGTTGCCCAGAGGGGGGGTGGAGGCCCCATCCCTGGGAACATTCCAGGCCAGGTTGGCCGGGGCTGTGAGCAACCTGATGTGGTTCAAGGTGTCCCTGCTCCTGCAGGGGGGTTGGGCTGGGTGGCCTCTGGGGGTCCCTTCCAACCCAAAACATTCTATGATTCTATTTGCAAAGAAAGCAAAGTTTTAAAATATTATCCAGCATCTTCAAGACCCCCGCTGCCACCTGCTCCATACGCTTATTCATACTTCTCCTTTCCAAGACCTGTCTTGCTCTTTTTCATCCATGACTGGATGTAGTAACGCTGTTTTATTCTCTTTCATTTTGGAGATAAGTAGAAGAAATTGGGAAAAGATCCTTGACTGTCTCGATTGTGGCATTTTCAGAGTGCTTGTCTTTTCTGTTTTGGGGTGATTTTATCATAGTTTTTTAAGATAGGAAGTTTATAACTCATTGAGCATCATCTTGGGACTTAGCAACTAATAATAAGTCTAACATAAAATAATTACTTTTTCTAAAAATGTTTGGTTTATTACCTACCCCTACTTCATTTCATGCATGGGGGAATACTACTGAACTCCATATTGCACATTGCAATTTGTTCCTCAATAGTCATCTCTTTCAAACAGCCTAGCACAAAACAACTCAAAGAGTAAGTACCTAATTCAAACTGATAAAACAACTCAGTCTTTAACAGTTTCCCAGTTTTAGGGTAAGAGGATTTACTCTTGCCTATCTAAACCAAGTACACCAGGGCTCTTTTTCGGTACCTGATAAAAGGATGAGTTCTCTTTTGGTTTTGAACAGAATTATCCTACCAAAGGAAAGCAGTTTATCACATACGGGTGGTTGGGGATGGGGTATTTTGCTTTTTTTTTTTAAAATCTGGATTGTGTAAAATTAGGATTGTGTCATATTGTAAGCATTTCTAAAAAAGAAAAAAAGAATAGAAAATGTAATCTTTATTCATTTTTGGAGGTGTTAGGAATGTTGCGACTATACCAGGACTTTGTGTAACATAAATGGACTGCTAATTTCTTGGTGGGTTATAGAGAGGGTAGCACTCCTTGGATTCAATAGGATTCCTTAACGTTATTGTAAAGGTGTATTTTTTCAATATTTTTATTTCATGCTGGAAGTAAAGGGTCCAATTAGTTGAGCCCCAGTGTATTAAAAAAACCCAAAACTATTCTGAGCTAGTGTTGCTGTACTGTATTTGATGAGATGTCGTTATTAAGTAATGCAAACTATTTTTCTTTTTATTACAAATTTTACTGAAGTATTCAAGTGTAGAAGGAAGGAAGGGGTAGGAATAATTTTTAAAACTATTTTTATAATTTCATGTTTACCTGTTAGTTTCTGGATGGTACTGCCAGAATGTTATGGCTTTGTTCTGAACTCTTTCAGGGGGTTACCGACATCGTTCGGGAGGGGAGGAGCCGTGTGCCGCTTTACTCAAGAGAAGATTTTATTCCCTTTTTTTGTCATTTTACCTGAAGTTAGGTCCGAGATTAGCTGTGCAAGCCTCCATCTGCTTGGCCATCTGTGACGTTACCAGGATGTGGTCACTTACTTTGGTAGACGTGTGCAATGTTTGCACCTGAGGTTCCCAGAAAGGTAAAATTAAAGGGTCAAAGATTGGTGATGAGAAGAGAACCACTTCGAATTCACAGTGAAATACGAGTGTGTGAGTCCCCCTTAAGTCAGACAGTAACAAGAGGCTTAGGTCATGCTTACTTTCAGGCAAGTGCAAAAGAAAATCTTCTAATATATTGAGCTTTGACATGCCCTTCAAGTGGAAGATGTGTAATGAAAGCACACGCAAGTCTTTGTTATATTATACCCAGCTGCTTTTTCATTATGTAATGACTTCTTACACGTCCTCTCAGCGTAGGAATGTATTTAAGAGCTTTGGCATTGGGGCTTACTTTTAACATTTGGAGCAAAGAACGTGGTTTGCAGAGTGTTTGGGGCAGCAGGGAGTCAAGTTCTGGTTCTCACATAATTAAAAAATGAGCTGTGCTTTTGTAGGGGCTTTTATTCCGCCTGTGCTTCTTGAGCTCACGCGTTGCCTGGGAAAGACCAGTGAGCAGCTCTTGAAGATGCAGTTTGCATCCATAAATTAACTAAGAACATCCAAGGGCAGTTGCTAAATGCATTAATAATTGTGCAAACATGTAGTTTTGCTGTTTACAGAGCGGTGGATAGCACCCTGGAGGGGCAGCTAGCAAAAATGATGCGAAGAGAAGCGGCACATGAATGTAGATGGGCAGGGCTCTTGTTTTCACCCAGGCGTACTGCAGACGCACGTGGTTTGATACTTCATTATGTTATATCTTTGGGTATTGATTTTGCCTCAGGAAAATTCAGTGTAGTTCCTCTCATACGAACGATGAAAGCTCTGATTTTTGCTTTGCTTGAGGGAAGGTGGGAAAGGCATTGGGTCTAAAGGAATTAGATTAGAGGTCTCCCCAGAAATCAGCCTAGATATAACCTCTCAAGCCGTAAGACTTCTGAGACTCTAACAATTATTGCACTGGAGTTTATCTACTGACACGTCCATAGGTAGAAATTAAAATAAAGCTGAGATCTACAGAATGAGGTAAAATTTGTGTGAGCTTCAGGGAAGTACACTGCTTAATCCCCTTTCCTCATTCGAGGTGAATTCTTTGTATGCAGAGGCATCAGATTAGGTAAGATATAAAATAGCTTCTGCTGGTATAAGAACTTCTTCGCTTGATTTTATCATACTTCCCAAATATCATGATCACACAGGAAAAAAATTTCAGCCTGTAGTCGCCATTTGCATTTTCTTATGAAATAGTTTTCAAGTTCTTTAAATATTAATGCCCCCACATATTTCAGAAGAAACTCTATGAAGAGCAAGATTTTCTGTCCCTATGTTTTAGTATTTGGTGTTAAATCTGATGTTTGCTAGTTCCAGAACTGTTTTATAACTTTGACCTTTCTACATACTTGGTTTGAACAGCACTAATGACATGTTACGGACTTGGAAACTTCTTAACTTGAAAATTTAAAAGAACGTATTTAAGGTGACACGAACCTTGGCAATTTTTTTTCCTTGATTTTAACCTAAATGTTGAGGTGCAAGCTCAGACAAAATAGTCCGATACAGTTGTATAAGGGTAAATACTTTCCTAAAATACCCATGTTGAGGAATCTAGTAAAATTTCACACATCCTACGTATCCAGAGCAACAGTTGCTAGAATTTAAACAGTTTGTGTAGAGATGCCCAAAAGCAGCCCTGTTGCCTTTGGCAATGAATCCTTACTTAAGTTACCAAAACTGAACTGAAAGAGAAACTTTTCCATCCTGTACTGCTCCTCTTACTTTAATTTTTAAACACTCATGTCATATTCTTGTGTCTTCTTGTACTTGTGTTTTATGTGAACACTGTGTAGGGATTTAAAGGTTCCAGAATGTCCTCGATGGTGTGCTGAGAGCTTCATAACATTCTAAAATAATAATGTGCAAGAGTGATTATCCTCATAGTTGGTCTTCACCAGAATTTACTGCTGTAAATGTGTGAGGAAAATGCCCTTGGTCATTCTTAAATTTTACATATATATATTTTTATATATATATATATAAAAAAAAATAAATATATACATATATATAAAAACATCCTTGAAAACACATCTTGAAGTATTTTTCCATCACTGCCAATGCTTGACATTTAATAATAACTTAGACCTTTACTACATATTCTTGCAGTGTTCTGACGGAAAAGCTGAAGATCTTCATGCTCTAAACACTTTTAATTTAGTTGGAAGTGACTCTACGTGATTTAAAAACATGTATTAATTGAAAAGTTTACGTGTCGGAGCGATGTAGTCTGTTGTCACGGTGGTTATTGGAGTGTAATGCTTGGGTAACTGATGGATTATAAGAAAATACTTCAGTAGATAAGGTAGGCTGCTCAGGAACCATACAAGACCACGTAATAAAACTATATATTGGTAGAGTATGTATTATCTCTGTATTTTCATAAGTGACCAGAATAATCATTCACTCATTTTCTGAAATGCTTTACAAGGCTCTGATTCCTTTTAGGACAATTAACAGTAGTGAGTTAGTATCCCTGACATGGTTTTAAATGCATTCCTGTCGCTAACGAGGGGAAAGTCTCATCAGAATCAGCACCACTTACTCTAACCACCGGCAAAAAAACCCCCAGCGTTTTATCACAGCTGATGAATTATGAATGAAAACTGCAAAGATATTAATTTGCCTGTCAGATTGAATTCTCAAACTCTTTGTCATCACAGGTACTCCCGGTTAGGACGCGGGGGGAAGGTAATTGCAGAACTCGGTGCAGGTGCTTGTGTTCGTGCAAACAGCTTGGTTCCTGTGGCAGGAGCACCCTCAGCGGTGGGGGTTACCGGTATGGCCTGAACTGTGTCTTCTCTTTGCAGGCAGAACTTGTTGATGTACAGTATGGGACTGCGGAAGACTTGATCCGGATTCAAGCCATCACAAACGTGACCAAAAAAATCGCACTTCTGAAGCTAGGACAATCACCTTTGCTTTATAAGGTTAGTCGGACGCTTGTTGCGCTTTATCTGAGTTATTTATTTGCCTTTTTTCAGTTTCAAAATACCAAAACAAAGGCTTTCCCACTCTATCCCAGGAAATCAGGATTTACTGGCATTCAGATTTTTCCTTAATACTAGCCACGTCCATCTGCGGTGCCTTTTGTGTGTTACAGTTATTTATTTTGCTGCATACCTTACAGTGCCGCAGTAGTATGCTGTGTTTTCGCTGGGTGTACTATAAGCCTTTCGGCAAATAAAGAAATCCTTCAAAGAACTAAAAAAGCATAAGTGGGGGGGAAAAAAGGGCAACTGAGATCAGGAATAGTTGGATCTGTGTCTGCTAACAACGTACATACAAGTGTGATGGGTTGTCCCTGGCTGGACGCCGCTCGATCCCTCCTCTCTTCAACAGGACAGAACCATAGAATCGTTTGGGTTGGAAAAGCCCTTTAAGCTCCCCCAGCCCAACCCTTCCCCTACCCCTGCCATCCCACCCCCAAACCCTGGCCCTCAGCACCGCCTC
>NW_009258301.1:895047-896336 GCF_000687185.1 Egretta garzetta | reverse complement strand
CAGCAACACAATGTCTTTCTTGTAGTGAGAGTACAGGAGCACGCTCCCTGCCCTGCTCCTGCTGGCCACACCATTCCTGATAAAAGCCAGGCTGCCGTTGGCCTTCTTGGCCACCCGGGCACCCTGCTGGCTCATATTCAGCCACTCCTCCCTTCTTCCTGGGCTTAATTTTTTCATCCCTTCGTCACTGCAGAGCTTACCGTGTCACGGCGCCTTGCAGGCAAGTTCCACTCCTTCCCTCAGCTGCAAAAGCCAGGCCCAGCCTCTCTAATTTCCGATGGCGATGGGTGTTTGAGGCATTTAACTACGTTCAGTCTCTCACAGGTAGTAACCGATAGCCTACGCGGTAGGAGGACTAACACCGTTGTTTGTGGGTTTGTAAAATCACTAGGATTTACTGCTCTGTGGATGGGTGACCACCGGTTCAGAACAAGAACCATGTTTTTCTTCCGCTCCCTCCTTCCTCCCGCTCCTCGTAAGACTTGTGCTCCAGACCCTCCCTCCTTCCTCCTTCTTCGTTTGCAGCCGTGTGGGGAGGGGTGCACGTGGCGATGCCCGTGTCCGTTCTTTCTCCACCAACTCCAGCGCTGGCAGAGAGCGCAGAGATGGAGCTCGTTAGTCCACTCGTACAGTAGACATAACGGACTCAACATACAAACATTTAAACTCTAAATGTCAAGTAACTGCCTTCTATTGCAAATATTTTATAAACAGAAATGCTGGTTTGCCTTTCAGAAAATACACTAGCCCAATAAATATTTAAACAATTCATTCCCAATTCCCAAAAGCAATTGCAAAAGAACAGTGACTCCAGTTCTTATAATTAAGAGGATCTGCTCTGTCGGCCATAGAAAGCACAATCGGGACCACAACACAGGTTCAGAAAATAACCACTTGATATTTTTTTTGATAGGAGTAATATTTGTCTCAATAAAAATGCCATTTTCAACTGAGTAGCTTTAGCTGTTTATTTAAATTATTTAGATGTGATCTAATTATGCCCGTGAAAGGTCAGTTACCACTGTTGGAACTTGGCTGTTGTGCATTATTTCCACCAACGCATCTTATACCGCATTTCACCGCTAACTGACAAAGACAAGGACAAAGCAATTGGGACTCATAAAGTAGGAATTTGATAAAGATGCAAAGTTTGCTGTAACAGTGTCTGTGAGACGGACTTTTTACCAATTTAATTTGTGTTCCTGTAAGCGCTTACCGTGTCTAAATTAGCAAGTAGGGCAGCCTGAAGGAGCAGGGCGAAACGGTGCTGAGGACGGGGTGCATCTCAG
>NW_009258301.1:894520-894917 GCF_000687185.1 Egretta garzetta | reverse complement strand
CCGAAGTGTGGTGTGATCAGGAGATTGACTTCGAATGCACGCTCGGGATCTGAGCTAAAAATGCAGCTCCCCAAACAATTTTCTGTGTAGTGCTCACGCAGGTGTGAAGTTTGCCCTTTATTTGTTCTTTCCTCTTTTTGGGGTTGTAAACCATCTTTTTTTAACCATTTAAATTGTGTCTCTTTGGCTTTGAGATAATTGTAAGCTATTAAAAGTATGAGAAAATATGTAGGGAGATACCAGAAACACGTTCATCTTTCGTAAGGAATATTTGAAGTGAAAGACAAAGATGGCTTTAAACAGCAAGTCCTGCTGCTTTAAATGGGCCCGGTATCTCACCATTGAACCCACTTTTTATATCTTCCCCCCCCCCCCCCCGCTCCTATCTGTATTGTTG
>NW_009258301.1:865858-894240 GCF_000687185.1 Egretta garzetta | reverse complement strand
CCCCCCCCCCCCCTTCTGTTTATTTTTCTGTACTTACTGAGTCTCACATTTCTGTTTCTGCAGATACTTCCCCCTGCCTATATTTTCCTTATCTCTGTCTTCCATGTGCTTGGTTTTACATCACATTAAAACAGAACACTAGTTGGTAACAGAGCTGTCATGCTATATATATTTTTTTCTTTTACTGCTTTTCTTTCTAATTTCCTTATTTAACTTGGATTTTTCACATTTTAATGGTCTTTAATTTCTCATTATTATTATTTCATGTTATACAAATATCTCACTCTGGATTTTTATAGATCCGGCGCTGAGGTTTCATCTTCACAACAGAGTGTCTAATCACGTCTCTCTTTTTCAGCTTTGCATTTGCCCTCGCATGGGGATGCTTTTGGCCTCTCTCTGTTACTGCCATCATCAACTGCTGTTTTTCTTGTGTTTTTCCTATTTTCCCCTTTTGTGGTTTTAATTTGCTTTTTTTTTTTTTCTTCAATCTCGACTATTCTTTCTTTCCCTGTTGAGTCCACTGGAAAAAGCCTGAAAGAAATAATAAACTGCTGCTGGCAGAAAACTCACTGTGAAAACTGAACAACATTTCTTTAGTCTTTACATCACATTAACAGCAAGAAGTATGTGCTGGTAGAAATCAGCGTGATGTACAGGGGGGTAAACTACAGAAATTAGCCCAAGTGATGGAAATTGGAATATTTGGGAAAAATAGTTGTATTACTGGCAATATTTTTGCTGCAGAGGTTTAGTTTGGTATTTTATGGAGATTGGATAGGGTACAAAATTTGGAGGAGGGTCAAGGTTGAAAGTATTTTGGAGCTTCTACTTTCAGTCTTTCAGAGTGGGCCCATCTCATGTCTTCGACACAGTGAAATGAACAGGCAGGGTTCAGAGCTTGGAGTAACTTGGAATTGGAATGTGCAGGGAACTTGGAATATACAGAAAAGCCTGAAGTTAACGTGCTGTTAGAATACGCAGTTGAATCCTTAGCGTAATTCCGATTAGATTTGGTAAGGCTCATGAATTTATGCTGCCTTGTGAGAACAAGATCTGTAGACATCTGAGCTGAAGTTGTTTTTGTAACTGAATATGATTTTCAGATTGTATTGGGAGGGTTGTATTTCTGTTCCACTGAAACAGAACGTGGGATCTGATCGGGGCAGGAGGGGCAGCAGTTACGGCAGTGGGCACATTTGCCAGAGGATCAGCCAAGCCGCACCGACCCACCTCGATCCCTTAAGCTGGACTTTGTCAAATAAAGCACATGTTACTGCAGCCTCATGATAAGTTATACATAAAAAAAAAAACATGGACCTTACTTTATGGCAGGGTAAAGTATCAAAAAGAATATTGACTCTGGGGAAAAAAAAACCAAACAGGTAGAGCTTACGTTGCTGTGATAAAGAGAATAGATGAAAAAGGGACATGTATTAACGTGTGTGTGTATATATATATATATCAGAGTGGAGTGGAGGTTTAGAAAGGGGTTTTACCGTTGATACGGCACTATTAAGATCATTAAGGGAGCAAACTCTGTAGTCTACTATAAAATTAGTATGTTTAGAAGTGGGACAAAAGAATGGTAGAAATGCTTCAAGGGCTGGAGGAAGTTATGGTATGACAGCGGCAGAGTCATTTTCAAATACAACTGAAAGGTTTAGGAATTCACTACTCCCAGCACCTGGAGCGACAATTTCCTATAGCACCGCACACTGAGGCAGCGGACGGAGGAGTGAAGCCTCCCAGGGAGTGCTCATGCCACGCGTTAACTTGGCATGGCCATGATGCTGGTGATCTCTCTCTTCAGCCAGAATAATCCACGGTGCTGAATAACGGATGGAAACATTTTAAACCTCTATGGCTGCTCCTAACGGGGTCTTGTGACTAGTCTGAGACCCTTCTAAGAGCTGGGCTGTTTCTGAAGAGAGGGGGCTGGATTAAGGAAGAAAAACTGTCTTCAGGAGAAAGCTGAAGCAAGACAAACATAGAACAAAAGTGAAGCACAACTTCTGGCATTAACTACCATAAAAAAGGTAGAATCTTTGCTTCCTCACGCCTTCGGATTGAAAGTGACTGCTGCTCATGTTCCGGCTAGAAGGAACATTTGTGTCTCGGTGGCACTGAGGTTATTGGGATCGCTGGTGAACTTCAGCAGCCAGGTACATACAGGGGGTCAGAGCAGCCTCCCTGATGTCCTTGAATGAGGAGGATCTATAAATGTGGGGAAAGCTGATGAAATTTATCACTAGTGATTAAGCAAATCACTTCTGTGATGTTGAACACCTTCTTGAGAAAGAGGAATTTGAGTTTCCTGCTGTGTTTGTAGACAAGAAGCATATTCTAGTGGTACAAAATGTGTGGTGATGGAAAGGTTGATGCAGCCACCTCACGAGCACCCAGCTCCTCTGCCCTAAAACTCGTCTCAGGATAGGGTTTTTTTCCAGGGAGAACTGCACAGCAGTGCCAGTATTTAGCCTCACCAGATTCACTTTTTGAAAAATGTTGTGAGTCTTGATCATGATTTAATCTTCTGGGGTTGGGATTCAAGCAAAAGCCATCATTTCTGTCCTAAATTAACTTTTAATAGAGTAACAAAAGCTCTGAAGGCCAAACCACTTCATCTTGAAAATGTTCACATATTAACATTTTTTCCACATCCATTAAATGAAGATGTTGTTCTAATGTGTAAATATCTATATTTATATTAATAATTTACTGCGTTCATAAATATTCATAAAATTGCTTTTTAACTGTCATAAAGTTTAGAAATGTGGATGCTTGCATGTTTATGCAGAGGTTATTGGCAGGCACTTACGGATAAGGATTTACTAAATGGAAAATATTAAAGATTCCCAGAATAAAGGCAATTTGCAAAAAGGCTTCAATTTAATAACTACGTTAGTTTTAAATAAGTTTACTTTGGAAAAAGTCATTTCACTTTTCTACTGTCTACATTGTTTATTTCTTTCCCTCTGGTACTTTTTATGGCTAGGGCATATAACTGTGAAGATAACATTTTAAATCTCCATTTAACTAGGACTCTCCTTCCATCCCTATATATACACACGTATTTGTGTGTGTATATGTATATACATACGAGTGTATATATACAGTCTGTGCATATAAATATATATATATAAACTATATTGAACAAAATGGGTTTTAGAGCGCTTCAACACCTTATATACGTTTTATTATTAAGGACACTGGTTTGTTTGGGTTTTATTTTTTGTCAGGTGGAATTTTTTGCAAGGCGTCTAAAGTCTTTATATACCCATTTCCCATATGAGTGCTCTGGTATTTTTAATGATATTATATCCCCTCCCAAGGCCCTTGCTGAAAATTTGAGCCATAGGTTGTATGGATAAAAATTTTAGAAGCAGATAAAACTAGGCCTGGAGATCTCATCTCGATTCCCAAAGTCCTGAGAGTTTCTCTTGAGTAATCCACGCTCGGTTCAGCTTGTTATCGATCAATCAGATTTGTTGATGCAGAGTTTGCTATTTAGCTTCATTATAGTCCTACAAAATATATCAGTTCTTACTTTGCCGCCAGTGAACTACGAGCTACTTTGTGGTCCTTTTTCTTTAGCCTTTGTCGCCCCTGAATTTATAGGAGATTCCCTCCTTCAAGTCAGTTGCTTTTATTGCTATTCTTTATCCTTTCCCTCCCTGCCCCAAAGGTTAGGTTTAGTTCTTAACCTTTCCTCTCCTCAAACAGCTTCTTCAATCTGTCGGGTACAATCCAGTCTGAAGAAGGCTCCCTTTTCATTTCTTTCCTATGTAAAAAAAAAAAATCTGTACCAAGGCCTTCCATACATTTACTGGACAACAGTCTGTACCAGAGAGCCGTTTATGGAATTCATGTTTCATACTGCATCAGTCCTGTGTTTGGAACGATTCTTTTAGTCACCTATTTACCTCTGCCTGATTTCAGGATTCATGGAATGATGCACAAGCTATTTTGCTCTTTAATGATTACTGAGAAAATGTACGTTTGTTTTGATGAAAGACCACGGGTCTTCCTTCATCTGAAAGCGTGTTGCATTTCAGAGGTTGGTAGACATACATCTCAGTTATATTCCTCCTGCTTTGACTGATAACAATGCTTTCTTGTCCCTTTGAACAGGAGGAACAAGCTGTAATAGCTAATTAGAGAAGCCTCGAAATCATAAATCTCTTCTGTGTTGGGGTAAGAAATCCACCCCCAGCCCACTGAGTACACGCACCTGAGTTAAAACAACAAGGCTCTCTGCACAGATTTATCACTTAATGCTTCATCCTGAAGTCATATTTTAAATTTTTATTGGTAAACTTAGTTTGAAACATAGCTTCAAAGAAATGAAAGTACCTATTGTGATACTTTTTTTTTTTTTTTTTTCCCCTCTTTGTGTGAGGTACTATGGGAAAGAAAATTGGGAGAAGATACCGACTTGAGAAATCTATGGTTGATGAGTAAAAAAAAGTCACAAGAGTGGGTTTGTATCGCTGATGGAACCAAATCACGCTGAGGTCTATTGTTCACTTCCTCGAAGGCAGTTATACCCAGAATAATTTAAACGGAGCAGATCACTTTATCTTGCGCTTAATCCAGCATCGGCGGGATGATGTATGTGACCTGTACCCCCAAAAAGTGAAACAAAGCCGGCGCACTTATAAATCCAATCCATATCTGTCCAGATGAATATGAGATGGCCGTCAAAAATTTGCTGTCTTATCCCTTTAGTCAAGTGTGCTGCAGCAAAGAGAAGTAGATTGAGGATTCCTTCTTTAGACAGTATAAATGGGAGAAAGCAGTTTGCTCTCGTAAGGAGTAAGAATATGTAAGGGGTGGGGTAGGAGAAAAGCAATTGATGTCTGGAATTGTAGCACAACTTGTCAATATTCTCAAGTAATTAACATTTTTGTTCCGTCAGTAAAAGGACTTTTGGTTATTACTCATTTCCTTTTCGATTACAAACCCCTGGATTTGTTTGAATGGAAGGAGAAATGAGCTACTAGCGGAGTAAACGAGGGGACATAGAAGCGAATGAGCAAAAGTAGATATCGATCATGCTGCATTTCTGATGCCACGGAATTTTCACTTAACATTTTGAGAAGTCATTGCCGTTTTGCAGACATATTGTATTCCCAGCTCTAGTTCCGATTCTCTCTCTTCTGGATTGATACAGAAGTTCCTGAAGTCCTGCTGCTGAATCAGACGCTGAATTCTTAGCTATTCGACTGGGTACATAGTCCTGTTACCTCCAGTAACATTGAACGCTTAATTTTTCTCTTGGGAAAATAATTCTAAATATTCATATGCTCAATTGGGTGTTTAATTGCACATTCACTACCTATATTAAATGCATCCTTTGAAAAATTAGTCCAGCTCCCATTATGAATTGCTATTTCCTGGGGGAAAGGGCTGACCATTTTATAGCAGGTCTCCTCCTTTTAGTACGATGGGCTTAAATTGAGTGAGACCGTAAGCGGCTTCCATTTAAAAATGGAGGATGGCTGACTCATAAAAATTTCATTCTGGGGTCTTTTGAAGCTCTTGGTGGATTTTAGAGGTGTGAAGCCCAAGCATAATTTTCTATTTTATCAAGCCCTTAAAAAGTGAGTAGTAAATGCAATCATCCAATTTACTGTCTGAGTGCTCTGTGCTGATAAATGGTGCAAAGTCAAGTGAAATGGCTTTGCTGCAAGGCAGTTGTTCTGAAGCAGAGCTGAGCAAAGAAATCCATTGCACCTCAGAGCTCTAAATCCACGCAGCTGATCAGCTACTCGCGTGCAGGGCGATAGGAAAGACTTGGGCCACTTTGTCTTTCCATCACAAAATCTAAAGCTTTTAAGTTTGCTCTTGCTGCAGATGCGTTAGCCGTACTTCTGCAAGTGGGCTGGGCACTTTTTCTGCTGCTCGTATGGGGAAATACAGGCATTTTCTTTTCTTCCCCAAGCTGCTAATTGAGCTTGCCCTCCAGATTAGGTGAGCTTGGACTTCACAAAAGAGCCATTGACAAACAAATTGTCTGGGCCTTTTTTCATCTCATGCATTCCCAGCCCAACCTGTTTGGTTTCAGCAACAGCTGACAAAGTGAAAAAGAAAATGGCAGATACAGGAGCTCTGAGTAGAGATGAGGAGTGAATATATAAAACCTCTTCCTTCCAGAACCAGGTCCGTCTGCCTTTTGGTTCCTTGGAAGTGTCAGCACCAGGCGAGGTGAAGCAATGCAATCCATGCCATTGTCAGCACTGCCCACTTGAACAACTCTGCGAAGGATCGTTACAGACCAGTCTGGTGCATTGCTGGTTGTTTTGTATTTTCTGGAATAGTGACCAGAGGGAAAGGTCTTCTTTCTTCAGGCAACAAGTGTTTTATAAGCGCTCCCCTCGCTCTGTGGTGGGTTTGAATTGTATGGCATCTTCTGGAGTAGTTGCTGGTTTATTATTTTATTAAAACAAGTTAGTGACTATTCTCTGGCCTTTTTAGGCTCTTTTAGGTCTTTTTTCTTGTTTCACAGTAATTATTTCTTAATAAGTTTATTTACATGACTGTGAACTGATTGGGAAGGTATCAAAAGTCATTATTATTGAACAAAGTATCTATGTAAAACCTTATTGAAGAGATTACAGAAGTACATAGTTCTGCTCCTGGAATCAACGTTTTATTTCATAAACCAGGATGTCACAAATTGCTCAACTGAAGAATGATTTTTGTGCCCCGGTGTTTTTTTTTTTTTTTTTTTTTTTTTGTCATTTGTCCTTTAAAATGCAGCCAAGTTAACAAAGTTAAGAAAAAAAAATGGTTCAGTAACCCAGTGGGTTCTCCGAATAGAAATAGCTCTGAAGCTGGTCCTGCAGTTTAGGAAATAGAGCCAGATCCAGACCTTGGTTTGATGTGGATTCGTTCTGCGTGGCTTTAGAGACGCATCTGTGAGAGCTGGTTCACAAAATCAACACTTGTGATTTATGGATGAAGATCTGCATTCTGCCCTTTCAAATAAACTTGTAGTTTGCACTGTGATCAGAACTTGGAGTAGAAACGTGGTCTTGCTGAATGCCGACAGCCAACCTTTCCTTTGGCATCAGTGGAACCAGGTTTTTATACTTTATATTTTATAGCCTATGGAGGTTTTTTATTATTTTCCCTAGGGTTATTTGATGCACTGCTTTCAGACCTTCTGTAGCTAGATTTTGTGGAACATATCTGGATAAAATATATAACTGCTTGTCCTCAGGATTTGGGGAGGTTTGGGTTGTTTTGGGGTTTTTTTTGGGCGGGGGGGGGAGTGGCTTTTACCATTATTTTTTTTTTTTTTCATTTTCTCTTTCTTTACATAATGCTGAAGAAGCTGTAGAACACCAAAGTCAAAATTTGACTCTTAGCCATTTTGGCTTCTTGAGGGCTGTGCGTGAATTGGGAAAGAAAAACAGCAAGTTCATCATTAAAAATGTAATTGGCACCTTCTTTGCAAGTACAGCAGTAGCCACTTGGAATATTTTGGTTAGATTGCCAAAACATTAAACCAACCTTCTGTGCAGAAGGCAGTCCTTCCACAGCAAACGTATTTTCACTTAACAGGAAAAGTTTGTGCACGTCAATATGAGAACTCGGGCATTTTAATGTTGTTGTTAGGTCTGAGTGAGTAATTCACAGGCAGCAACAGGCACAACGAAGTTAAACTTCTCTTTTCTGTTTTCCCTAGATCTGGCTCTAAGTAATTGGCAACTTGCCTCAATTTATATGTTAACCTACCATATTAATCTATTTTTAAGTGGGTTTGGGTTTTGTGTGTGTGTTTTTGTGGGGCTTTTTTGTTGTTTTTTTTTAAATATTGAATTTATTCTAAGCCATTTTATGAGAGCAATTAATTTTTCCATATTTCAAGTTAGAGTCGTGATCATTCATGGTGATTGATTGTGGGTTTTTTTTTAAAGCATTGGTTTTGATGCTTTTTGATACAGGTGGTCAGTCAGGGATGTTGCATATGAAAAGATTCCTGAGCTTCCTGATGTTTGTTGGGAGAGAAAACAAAAGTTGCGTGAGCACAGTCACTGGAACTTTAAGTTAAAACTAGGGGGGGGGGGGGCTACTTTCCTAAATGGGCTTAGGATGCCCTATAATAACTAGTAACATTTTTCATTAATAGTTCCAAATTTCACATCGCTTTTACACTTCAAATTTCTCTAAAAATCGGGTTTCTCGTCAGATTTAAAAAACCCAACCAACCAAACCAAGCCCTCCACGTTGTTGCTGATGACAGCCTTGTAATTGTAAATAATCGCAGTGTGTGCACTGGCTGAGATTTGGCAGCGCAGCGCGCAGTTATGTCTAGCTACAGGTCATATTTTAGATAGAGGACAGAGTATTTGCATTTTGTGAAGGTTGGAGGAGTGCCCGCGCTGGCAGTCGAACCTGTTATTTATGTTTATCCACTGCAAGTTATTATGCAGGCATCATAAGAACTCTTACACGCAGCCTCAGAAGGGACCTTGAGGTGACCTAGAGACCACCCTTTCTGTAAGGAGGAGGCGTGTTTTTCACTTCTGAGTCAATCTTGCTTTTCCCTAGAGCAGGAACTGACTCTGTTGCCTTTTATATCGGTATTCAGTTATAGGTGATGGCTTTATGATATAAAATGTCCATTGGGGAGCTGCCCTGACAACCCATTTTGGTCAGGTCTCCCACTGTGACCTCAGAGGAAGTACGATAACGTTTAATGCGCTTAACCACCTGACCATGTCCCATGGCTGTTTATCATAGTAGGGAGTATAAGAGAAAAAGCCAAGTCCAAAGCTGCTCGTTAGGTGGTTCTTGGATTCCAGGTTTAAGAAATGGCTATGATGGGTTAGGAAGTCCTTAGTCCTGTGCATCTGACTGCTGTAGACGTTGCTGCCTCTCAGTAACCATGTCTGCCGCCTTAACTTCAGATTCTGTTAGCGATGCAGTTGGTCGCGTGGATGTGCAATACGTTGGATCGGCTGTTTCCAATACGGGATAAATGTGGAGGCTTTATGGGCTCTTGCTGTGCCTGGCAATGCAAGTTGTCTCCTCTGTAAGGTGCTGAACATGAACCATAACAATGAGGTGACAGGGCAGACATCTGCAACGCGCGAGGAGAATGCGACCTGGCCTCCTTTTTCTGCGTAGGGACCGTGTGGAGCAACAGTCGCGTCCCAAACAGCGTGTACATATCTTTGTGTTGAAAGATCTATTAGGGGAAGCATCTTTGAAAGACGGCTTTTGCCCTTGCCAACGAAACGGGGTTGGAAGGGTGACACGGAGTGTGATAGAAGCACAGAAATTTTCACTGCAGAGTATATAATTTACAGTTTGTTCCTTTTCAGTGTAATGCAATTCATCCGAAATCAGGTAATTACGAGAGGTTGAGATCTTAGCATCTGAAAAAATGCATGTGAGGGTACCATACACAGAAATTTATTTTGTGTGCAGCATTGTATATACATTATAATTTATTTGCAAGTGCCTGTAGTGTTTTGGTTTTGTCTGCATATTTTTCCATGTACTTTTTTCTGCAAAACTTGTACCCTTTGCAAGTGTAAAGTGAGTCTCACAAATATACCTTGCATTTTTAAATGAGATTTTTATTAAAATGGTAATTTATTGATTTGTATTGTTTGCAAGTAGACCTGACTGGGGTGAGTTTTGATGTGAGTGCCATACAGATTCATTGAACATTGCAAGGACTAAATCTGGTGCTCCCAGTCAAAGTGCTTTCTTTTCTTTGAAACAGAAGTCGTTTCAAGGCATACAGATTCAGAAAATAAGGTTTGTTTCTGACCTACCAGAAGTGCAGAATTGTTCAGTGCTTGGTGATAGCAGTGGTAACAGGGGGCGAGCAGCTCAATGTCCTATTTCTCCCTTTTTCTGTTCAGTAAACAAACAGAATAAAACTTGGAGTACGTTATTTCATTTGGGGAAAACCTATGTTTTAACGCCAACATTAGCATGATTGTTAATATGACAAAGTTTATTTCTCACTAGAGAGAGCAGATTGATACTGTGAGGTTTCTAGCATTCTGCTCTTGCTCCAGAAGAGTATAGAAACACAGCCTTATCTGTAAGCACATTAAAACTCCCTTTATTTCATATAAAGAACATATCTAAGTGTGTTGCTCAGTATGTTTCGCAGGAACAAGTCCCCTTCAGCAAAACAAGCCACGTCTGGTGTTTATTCAGCTAAAACTCTCACATGATGATAAGGTCATGGCCATAGCATAGTGCTGTTACTGTTGAAATGCTGTTACCATAACCTGTCATGGTGACATGCACAGACAAATCACTCATCCAGAATGATCGTCTGCGTCGTCTTCTGTCAAGAAGTTCTTACTGACAGAAAAAAGTCTCCATTTTTTACTGTGAGAACATAACATAAGAAATGTCCTCTGTCAGCCTGATATCCTTACCTGACACGGCTCATGCTTAGGGGAAGCGCATGAGTTACAAAGCAAGCGCAAAGTAATTTTATTTTTTTTTCCCTTGGTCTACCTTCCCCCAAAATGGCAGTCCATTGGTGGTGTGACTGCCTGAAATGGAGAATGTGTCTGGGCTGATTTAATTATCATAATGAATTATTATCATATATGAATAATTAATTATAATAATGAATACACCATGAATTGGTATATTCCACTTCTGAGCCTGTTTATACTTACTGTTCGATATCTGGTGGTGGCGAGTTCCACTACGTCCATACCTACGATTGCACATTTGGGAAAGCGTGTATTTAAAACTCTGGCAATGCTTTACCACTCATTACAAAACAAAAATGGATGCAACAGCCTACCCACAAAATATTCCAGCTTCAGTCGACATACGAACAGACCAGAGTAAATGATAGGAAACCGAAGGTACCAGCCGCATGCTAAACACCAGTCTTCGCCCTTTAAGGATCTTGGAAAGGAATAAGCTTTTTCTCTTGGCCTCAGTATTGATAGACAGTATAATAAGAACTCGTGCTTCAGAAGTCTGTGCTCCTTAAACAAATAACACCCAGGCAGATTCTAAACTTTTTTTTCCTGAAATTAATTTAGTTGGTGTCTCATGGCCGAAGTGTGTTACGTGATGATCTAGTTTGCCTCTGAAGATGTTTATAAATACTAGGAAAAAGGACATCTTTAACATTCCTGTTATCATATTGTCTAGCTACACTCCAAGAGGAGGAAAAAAAGCACCACCAAAAAATAACACCACCCCCCCACACCACCCCCTCAAAAAAAACCAACCAAAAAACCACACCGGACATATTTAAAGGCAGATGTGTGTCTCGTCCTTAAAGAGGAAGCAGCACCTCCTCTTGAATTTTCTGGTGTCAACTTAAGTCTTCAGAATGGTACTGTGCTAACATTTCAGTCAATTTGATTACAAATGGCACCTCTTCATTTTGGAAATCAGGTTACTAATAATTATTTTGGGGCAAAGCTATATGTCTTGTATCTTGAAATCCACATACATCAGTTTCCTAGATAAAACCATCTGGGATTTTTATGCTGATGGATAATACATGAGGTTTATTGCTTTATGGAATTTAGAGGAAGAAGGATGATGTGAAGTGCTAATGTCAGGAATACAATTGTGATAATATATGGTTTTGAACTTTCCTACTGTCTGAAGAGAACTCTTGTACTTATTAGTAAATTCATGTGTTATATATGAAGTCGAACAACACAAGCTGCATGTAGACCTTGAAAGTATATGGCTATGGAAATGAATAATTGAATAAATCAGAAATATACCATAATTGCAGCAACATTAAGGAATAGAAATACATGGAGGAAATCTCATGGGGAAAATATTTTTTTGAGTAAAAAAACCAAGTACGTTCTTTGAATTCTTCTCTTTTAATATGTACTTTATCTGCTACTTCTGGAGGCAAATGAAGCAGCGGTTATCCCGTTATTTTAAAGAGGGGTTTGTATATTGCTCCAAGTACCCGCTTCTTGGCCTTGCATCGGCGTCTCTACGCTAATTCGGAACTCTGGGTGTGATTGAGCAAATGGCTTGTGAGGATTTCTCAGACTTTGTGTTGCCACCTGATCGCTGGTCTCACGTGTGGACGTCTCTCTGCTGCCTTCTGGTTGCTGGGAGATCAGCGATTCAAAATATCGTTCTTGAAACACTGTGTTGCACAATCAAAACACTTCAAAGCATACAAAAAAAGTTGAAATGCCTTTTTTTTGTTTTCTTTTCCCTAAAAATATTACCCCCACAGATTAATGCTACATGTAACAGAGAAATAAAAATAACTTTATTGACTGTGATGTTGTTGAAGGGCCAGCCAAGTAACTAGGTTAATCCAAGAAGACTGATCATTAGTTAACGGTGCCTTCTGGAAAATTACAGCTATTTTGTTCCCTATCAGAATTGCTCAGGTCTTCAGAAAAAACCCATAGCAGTAAGTGTTTTGAAAGATGCTGAGACCAAAGAATAGAAAAATTCAGGCTCATTGTTGGAAAGCAGACCTCTTCACTGCTTTATCTCAATACTTTCTGCCCTCATTTTGAAGTCAGTCATAGAAGTTCTTTCTCCAGCCCGGGTAAAATAATCAGTTCATTCTAATAGGTTGTGCTTATCCACTTCTCTAGAAACCGCTAAGAACCTGTTGACTTAGTGCCCTGTTTTACAGTGTGTTTTCCATCACCAACTTGTTGACATGGCTTCTGAAAGAAGGGTTTTACAGAGATGGGAGTACTCAGAAGAAGTTACACAAATGTTTGTACTCAAATCCAGAGAAGATTTTGATGGTAAGCCTGGGACGTAACGTCAGTGACTGTGAGCTGAAATTAATACAATATATATGAATGTTTCTAAGAAATAGAAATGTTTCTAAGGCAGACTTCAAAGTCTTAAGTTATTTTTCTAATAATCGGAGATTATCCTATGGGGTGCAAAGAGCTGAGCTGTGTTAGAAAAGGTTTTTACTGTCAGAGCTGCCTTCTAAACTCAGGATCTTGACGGAATGTCACATGAACAGATCATTCCCTTCAGAAATCTTGGCTGAAAGGACAGTTTAATAGATGCTGGCAAAACCCCAAAAAGGTAAACTAGATTATAACCCCCCGTCATCCTGCTTTAAGTATCTTCGCAGAACTACTTAGCTACTCAGTGTCTCCTGTTGGCATATAGACTCTTGTTGGAAAGATGGGTGTTAATTAGTTTCTCTGTTGGTCAAAGTTGTCTCTGCTTCTACAACTGACTTTTCTCTATGTATGTTGTCTATTTTAGGATTAATCTTTAGCATTTACTATCAAAAAGAATCATAATATTTATGTGTTACATTAAACATTTTTTTTCCATTTCCTGAGAGAATTCGGTTCGCTACAGGTAAAAGGTTACAAAGCCTGACTCAGTTTCTCACCAATTTAAGTTTCCTGAGATTGAGCATGTTATGTTGGTGTAAATCTGGTGGAATTAAATGCAGACTCAGACACCAAGATTTCGGTAACTATTCATATTCTAAATACAATGGATGTAGTTGCAATTTCCATTAATAAATGATGCAAAAGCAAGCTTGCCGTGTAACCCTGAACTGGTTTTCTTTTCACCTTTTTGACCAGTTGCAAGCAATGGTAAGTACAAAGATTAATCATCACTGCCGATCTGTTGCCAGAGAAAAGGAATTAATGACTGAGAACAGAAATTTCTATTTATGCTGTTTTCACTTCTTGCCTCAATCGCAAAGATGTCGCATGAGAAAGTTCGTGTCTGAACTGGGAACTGTTCCCTGATTTTCTGTGGATTCCTGTGCCGTGCTGAATGCCAGGGGACATGAATGTCTTCATTTCTCTGTCAGGCCATTCATTCATTGCGTGGCCTTGCAGCATAACATTGTGTTATGCTTGAGCTTTTATTTGGGTTTGGGGTTTTTTTGGTGGTGGTTTTTTTTTTTTTTTCCAGAGTAAAGTTGTGCGTGATTTAAAGACTTTTACTGAAAGTTCTGTCTCCAGAGAAAACAGTGGTGTAGCAGAAAGTGATGGATCATGGGGTTCATTGTATTTCTTTTTCATTTATCATCTAACTACAGTATTCTGTGTTTATGTCATTTTGAAGTCAGTTCAGTGGAGTTCTAGGAGCTGTAAGTGGTGCTAAATCTTTTCAGTGGGCCCATCAGAGAGAACTGTATTTGGTTTTAATATACAAGGTTTCGAAAGATATTGTCTTTTGGTCTTTCCTTGCCTTCCCCAAAAAATTGTCAGAGGAAGACAAAAATGACTTTCCTGTGGCTGCTGTCCGTGACCTAGTTGAGGAGTGACAGGGAGCAATAGTGTTGCCAGCTCATCTTTCTTCAACCACCCTTTGTGTGACCCTGTTCTGGTGTTGGGGTCTTCCTTTCCTAAGCACTGCATAAAAAATCATTATGACAATAAGTCAGAGGTATTTTTCACATTTTATATGTTTCAGTCGATTTTTTTATGACAAGGCAAGGGCATAATTTTGGATTGATGTTCTGGAACTAATTGTATACTGGTGTTACTGAAGAAAAGCTGGGGGTTGTTGGGTTTGTGGTTTGGGGTTTTTTTAACTGATGGTGAATGAATGACTTAGTGCTTTGTGACTGCCAGACTAATGCAGCTGCCATCCCCGTTCTCATCAAGTGCTTCAGCCTTGGACCTCCTTCACGTAGCTCTTTCTACTATTTCATGTTGGTGGAGCAGGCTATGTTGTAGGTCACAGGAGGAGCCAAAGCTCTGTTTTACTGATGCGCTGAGTGGAACGCAGTGAAAAAGGACAGACCTAGGAAGAAAAAAGCTGCAAATGTTGACTTTCCCAACTCTTCTATCTTTTGTGTGGATTTCCTGCAGTTTTGCTGTACCCGAGTTATAGGTGAAGTGGGACTTTGGTTTATTGCATATTCCGCTGTAGACCCTGATGTTCATTATGAAAGACAGGCTCATGGTATGTTCTGTGTAGCACAGTTCATCAGTAAGGACTTGTGGAAAAAATTCTAGTTGCGGAAATGTCAGTCACGGAAAAAAAAATGGAAACTAGCCAAATTTTTAATTTGGGGATTTCTGGGGGAGCTTAGGAGTGGAAGTTAGTGCTGATAATTTATAAAGAACTTGTATTGCTAAGGTTTTTAATAACTTCTTTAATATTTGTATTTTTTGAAATAACTTTGTATACTGGGGCACGTTCTTTTTGATCATTTCTTTTATCGTTCCTGGGTTGTGACTGTTTTTCTGATAAGGAAGATAAATAAGTTCATTCTGAATATTGATTTACTTAAAGGCATGCTAACCAAGTAGTTAAACACTGCTCTTTTCCATAAATGAAAGTAAAATATTAATCAACTAATTAATAGTACGCAATTTTCCTAGCTGATGTGTGGATATGCCTGAGGCTTACATATAGCATACCCTATTTCATTATATGTTCCACTTAGAAACATAGAATTAAACTAAATGTACATTTAAAAGTTATAAAATATCTAAAGAGACTGTTATATTATGCTCAAGGCGTTATTTTAAAACCACGAAACCTGGATACAGCGTAATACCGCAGAAAACAGTGGAGCAGAGAACATGTTTTGTACTTTAAAAGAAACAGATCTTCATAGAATCTGCCGAGATAATAATTGCAAGAATAAAAAAAAATAAGTGAAAAGGAATTTTTCTGCACAGGTCTAATGAAGGCAGTTGTGTTTTAACAATCCAACAGACGTCTTAAGACGCAATTACTCGAGGCAGCAAATGTGCCTTAATTAAAAATCTGTGACTGATTGTTATTTGGGTTGTGAGAACATCTGCTAATATCTTGGGAGATACCATCTAACATCTACGCTCACGGAGCCAGACAAGTCATAATCCTACTTTTATCTTCAGATGGTAGGATGACTTGGGCTGTTTGCATTTCAACATTATAAACTTCCAGTGCCAGTACTGGAAAATACACACTTGGGGTACCCCAAGGATATCCCGGATGTGGGCTACGTGTAAGTTGAGAAGAGGTTGCTGAGAGAATCGAAGGTTATGAGTTTACATTGCACATGATGCACAGTGTGGGGGTTTATGTGAGTACATGTTTCCCCTTCTGACTCCTTATTTACTTCCTTAATCTTGCTGATTATTTAACTGGCAATTTCAGAAACAACGTAAGGTTTTTTTCCACATTGTCTCCCTTTTTTCTCTGTAATTCTGCTTTGGTTGGTGGTCTGGGGCCATGAAATGTCCAAAGCCTACCCTGTTTGGAGAATTTTTTTTTTTTTTTTTTTTTTTTTTGAAACCATTCATAAATGCAGGCAATTATGTGGAACTAATGGAAAGATCGAGTGAATAATGGTAATGACACCCAAAATCCCCAGGAGGAGCTGTAACAAACAGCTTAGATAAAGCAAATGCACAAAAGAGGACACATTCCTGGCTTTTAGGGGCATGCAACACACAGGCCTCTGCTGTTTACTGTGTCTGGCAGCGTAGTACATCTTGTATTAATTCTCCAGTCTCTCAGCTCACCTGCCACTTCTCATAGCAGCTATAGCATAGGAATTTGAGGATCCCTTTCCTGAGGTCAAGGTAGGTTGCTATCCTCTCCTATACTCTCAGTAGATGACTTATGCCACTACTTCTCCATGACTGAGGGGTTTCCCTTACGGGCAGAGGACAGTGGCTGTGCTAACCTGAGTGGCTTCAGAAGGCTGGGGCTTGCAATGTAAACGTAGCTGTTCCCTCCCTGTAAGAAGGGCGGCTTCTCCCTTTGTGTGAAAACATATACCCACGCTACTGATTCGTTCTTCGTATAACTGAGAAATAGAGTACTGAACTCCATAGCTTCAAAGCGGAGAACCAAGCCTGATGTGTACTCGCTGATGTTTGATTGCTGGCAGCACTTGGGTCATACGCTTTAGTATTTTTTAATTATCTTTTTCCTAAGACAAGCATGACACCACCTTACCTTTTTGTTGTGAGTATGGCCTTGAATTTAACAAAAAACTTGACTCATAAATGTCAGAGTATGAGGAGAAATTGGTTACTTAATCAGAGGCAAGTATGCCAAACCCCAGACTGGAGCAAGTATCTGGTTTGTGACTCCAGTTCATAGAATCAGAGGATCAATTTGGTTGGAAAAGACCGTTAAGGTCATCGAGTCCAACCGTACCTGTCCACTACTGAACCAGGTCACTAACTTAGGCGTTCTTAATCTTTACATTTTCCTGCAGGCTGTCAGGTCACCGGTTTTAACGCGCCCGTCCCGTGATGAAGATACCAGCCCACGGGCAGTGGGTCACACTGGGTCAGCCTCGGCCCGAATGGCTGGCAGTGTAGTTTGAGGCCAAAACATGGAAATTGCAACCTGGATTTTTCTCAAAATATCTTTTCCTTAAAGAATGGAGAATTCTCCAAAACACAAATTCATTGTGGATGGAAGGTAAAGGTTAAATGGGCAGGCACCAGTAATTTTAAATTGGTGCGTGGTATCTTTAATAGCTCTTACTGTAGGGACAGGTAGAATCCCTTAAATACATCTATTTGCACTTTATTTGTGGTACTGTTTGCTGAGTATAAAGTATTACCACTCGTGAACGTAATCACTTCTCTTTTGGATGACTCTTCAGGGTTCAATTTGTAACTAAAGAGCTAAAAATAGGATCTGCTGCTGCATCCGGTGGGAGTTCATGTCCTGTCCTCTGTATGAACACGGGGTGAGAGCCTGCTCGTCAGTTTGTTAGGGGGCTTAGGGAGCTGCAGTCTGCCCTCTCCTGTTTAATAGCACTGAGTTAGCGTGTCCTTACTGCCGTGGTTAGCAGAAAGCAGGGAGAGAAAACCACCACAGGCTGAGGGTATTTTCCTAAACCAGGAGTAATGGCGGCCCTCATCCGCGTGAGTCCCCACAGGCGGCGGCCCAGGCCGGGAGGAGCGGGAGCCGATGGGTTTGAGTGCACCAATCAGGAAGCGCTCCACCCCCAGCACGAGCGCAGGATTGGCTGAGCCTTGCCACGTGCGCTGCCCCTGGTAATCTGCCTGGCAACGCAGAAGCTTCCAGAAGGGGAGGCCTGGCGCCTGTCAGCCTGCGAGGGGCGCGTTCGGGCGGGAACCGCCGCTGGCAGCGGGCTGCCTCGTGACAGGGAGGCAGGGCAGGCGCTGCTCATGCGGTGCAAAGGAAACCGTATTTGCCATGGCGAGGTGCCACGGCGCTCTGTGGAGCTGGAGGTTGCAGCGGGAAGGTTTTGGGTTCTGAACGTGTGTGCCCGCCTTGTGGAAACCCAGCAGGGCAGAGTGCGAAGGCAGCAATGGCCTTCCACACGTCCTGGCCGCGAGGGAGTTCAGCAGCACCAGTGCGAGAGGTCTGAAGGGAAGCCAGATGCAGTAGTATGCCA
Organism: Egretta garzetta; assembly: GCF_000687185.1. Lineage (NCBI taxonomy): Eukaryota > Metazoa > Chordata > Aves > Pelecaniformes > Ardeidae > Egretta > Egretta garzetta. The sequence goes on along the minus strand of NW_009258301.1, from coordinate 875,915 downwards.
CCGAGCTGACTCTAAAAGTTGGTCTGCCATACTTTGTTTTGCTTTATTTTATGATTGGGGGGGTCTCCTGGCTGGCAGCTTGCTGCTGGGTTCGAGGGCGGTGAGGAGAAATGGGCTGCAGAGATCCGAGTCCTCCCTGAAGTTGAGACCAGGTTGCCCTGAATGATCTGGGGAGACCTCCCCTGGAGCCCTGCATCCAGCTCGGGAGCCCTCAGCACCAGGAGGACATGGACCTGTTGGAGCGGGGCCAGGGGAGGGCTACTAAAATGATGCGAGGGCTGGAGCCCCTCTGCTGTGAGGCCAGGCTGGGAGAGTTGGGGGTGTTCAGCCTGGAGAAGAGAAGGCTGCGGGCAGAGCTGAGTGCGGCCGGTCAGGGCTTCAAGGGGGCCCAGAGGAAAGGGGGGGACAAGCTTTTTAGCAGGGCCAGCTGGGACAGGACAAGGGGGGATGGCTTTAAACTGAAGCAGGGGAGGTTTAGGCTGGATCTAAGGCAGAAATTCTTTCCAGTGAGGGTGGTGAAACCCTGGCAGGGGTTGCCCCGAGAGGGGGTGGAGGCCCCATCCCTGGGAACATTCCAGGCCAGGTTGGCCGGGGCTGTGAGCAACCTGATGTGGTTCAAGGTGTCCCTGCTCCTGCAGGGGGGTTGGGCTGGGTGGCCTCTAGGGGTCCCTTCCCACCCAAACCATTCTATGACTCTATGATTGCGGTGAACACTGTGACTGCTGGAACAGTGAAACTGCACCCTCCTCACCAGACAAAACCTTCCATGGGTTTTGTGCCCCACGTGAGGTGCAGAAGGGTGATGGGAAGCGTGGCTTTCTGTGTGAGAAGCTCTGTGTGCCGGGAACAGCCCGTGTAAATTGCATCTGCTGACTTCCCCTCATCTTCCTGGTGGAAGGCAAACAAATAAATAATAACAAAAAAAAAAAGAAAGTGAGGGGGAATTGGTGGATTTGACTCGGGCCTGTGACTGTATTGACTGTTTGGTGGATTTTGGATTAAAAGTTCGTTAGAATGCATAAAATGTAACTAAGGGTCTCATCGGTTTATTCCCGATGATTTACCAAGATTATAATTATATCTTTGTGTAATTGTTTTTTGTATGACGGATCTTCAGCTCTATTCCCCCTATAATAGAGTCTAAACATAGACTGAAATAACCATAAACATAATCAGAAACAACAGTTTCAGTATGAACACGGAAATGCTATTGGCTTTTTGGAGGTTGCTCATCTGGACATTCATCCAGTCTGTTTGCTTCTTCTTTTTAATGTTTACTGAATATTTAACGATACTTGTTATACACCCAGTGCTCCTCTACATGCTTATTTAGAAGTGAGTAGTATTTCCTGAAGATGGAGGAATGCAATAGCAATATGAAAGGCTTTGTATTACATACTCATCAAATAATGAAGCATTTTTTCTGGACTGTAAGCAATTCAATTATTTTGTTTCTGAAATAAATTAAGTAAAGCTTATGGAGTCCAATCAGCCCTTGTTTCTAGGGAATTGTAGTTCAATTTCATTTTTAATTAGATTGAACGTTGTGAATTTCTTAGCAGTGGTAAGCAAGATCGCGCCATAAAATATGCACTCGATTTGTATTAAAAGTCCCTAAAATCTAGTGCAGGGAACTGGCTGTATATCTGGCTTATGTTTAATTGTCCAAGTACCCTATTGTGAAAAATTCCATTTTTAAAAACTGCTGAGGTGTAACAAACTACTTTTCTTTGATAAAACTGTATAGAAGATGAGCAGACAGCAAACAGGAAAAAGTATGGGAAAAATGTTCAGTTATTTATAAGCTTAATACCGCATTCAGGACCATGACGTTAAAAATTTTACTGTGCAAGGATTACAGGATTAAACCAAACTGCTTTTTGGTTTGGAGATGGGGGTTGGGGAAAGTCTCAAGAGGTTTTTTCCTCAACTCCTGCGGCTGTCCGGAGGCTAGTGCCTAGATGTCCAGGCAATCTAGTAGACAACAGGTTGAGTTGTGATTCAGCAGTGTACATGAATGCTGGGAAACTCCTGATCGCGTTTGAGTTCTGCCAATTTATGGTAGCTCTAATTTATTCAGCACTTGATTCCTTTTGTTGGCGTGAGTTTCTCTCAGCTTTGCACCGTAGAAGCTGCTGCTCTTTGCATGCGTACCATGATTCCCAGTGCCGATGGCCCGTCTTGCATTTGCTTTGCTTTCCTTTTCCTTGTGGCTATATAGCACCTTATCCGTGTTCAGCCAATGCTTCTCGGCTTCTTTACAGAATGCAGGTACTGTAGACAAGCTGGCCATTCTGTGGCTTTTGAAATAACACTGCTCGTAACAAGATTAAATGTGGCTCTGTCACAGCCAGCATCCCTACCTATGGGGAAGAATTTCCAGCAGGGATTCAGGCCGACACCATTAAAAGATGTGGGACATGTTAGAACATATTGTTTTGTTGTGTTTGGAACGTTTTTGGTTGCTTGCTTGTTTGCAGAATTTCCAGCAGGGATTCAGGCCGACACCATTAGAAGATGTGGGACATGTTAGAACATATTGTTGTTGTGTTTGAAAGGTTTTTGGTTGCTTGCTTGTTTGCCTCAGAAGATGAAAAGGAGCAATTGTGCATACGGTGATGGGTAACTGGTATACGAGGGATGTCTGGGAAGGCTCGGTACGTAGCTTTCATTGCATGAGAGCTCGGTTCTCTTCCTGCTGCAAGAGCACTTCTAGTGGGGCAGAGGGGTTCCAGGGACTCCTCACGCCCACACCTAGTGCAAAAAGGGAATGAACCAGCGTGGAGATTTAATATTGCTCCAAACTGATGGGCTGGGAGCATGGAAGTCTCTGGCTAAATTGAAGCCTCTCTTTTTTTCCTTCCAACAGTTTATTTTTAAGATACTCACAGTAAGGACAGACAACTTAGCTTATTCTTTTATACAGTTTATTTTTAAGATACTCACAGTAAGGACAAACACCTTATTCTTTTACTTGTAAAAGCTGATGTTCACGAACCTTCACAAATCAGTTTTCTTGTGGTTAGTTCTAATTTAAAAGTTTGCTGCCCTTGAATAGCACTTATCTGACAGAAGAATGTAGTTAAAAATATAACTGATGGTAGGTTTACGTATCAAGTAGCTCTTACTCCTCACTGCCGTACAGCCCCATCACATGCAGATTGTTTGTGATTAACTTGCTAAGATTTCTTACCCTTGCCTCCTGCTTTTCCTCCCGCATTCTATGCGGTATCCTGGAGACACAAGAGGGAAATCTCCTCTCCCTAGAAATAAATTTTAAATATAAAAAGGATAAAACTCTGAAAATAGAAAACTGGGAATGACAATTTCAATTTGGAAAGTGATTAACAAAAATGTCTTGGAAAAAATCCTAGGTATGCATGTCAGACTCTCTCCACAAATAAATTCACTTCATATTATCATTTCTCTGATACATCGCAGTTTTAAGGTCTTGCCATGGTGCAGAGCAGGTATTTGATTTTGTATTGTTCATATGTATGGCGCTGTATGTCAGGAATAGTTTCTTTAATTTCAGTGCAGTATGTCTTCCACTTCCTAAAACCTGTATGGGAATAGGCTGTCACTTGTGAGTTCACCATTGTCTGCGTTTCTAGCTTTTTGAAGTTTTACACAGCTTAATCCTTTTCCCAGTCCTGTTGTTCAATATAGCAATAGTGTGTCATTCCTTAGACAAGGACGGCGTTTCAGCTGAATAGGAAAGATGTATTTCTTTTCATCATCCCCATGGAGTCAGCCATTAAACTGGCTATGTCCTCCGTCTCTTTTACTATCTTAGCACAGCACCTTGAGGATTGATCAGCAAAAGCCAAAACCTCTTCAGACAGTGTTTTGCCACAGAATTCTTTTGAACACTGTCCCTAGATCTCTGTGATGAGAAATGTAGAAGCCTGATTAAACATAAGGTGCAGTACTAAAAAACAAAGCTGAAGCCAAAATGGACCTTTGCCACCTTCCTTGTTAAAAATATGCAACTTGGAAGAGTTGTATAAAAATGTAGATATGTGTATCTAGGTGGGTTTTTTCTGCCTTGAGTCTTGTTTGCGGTACCACTGCATCTACCAAGTACCCTGTATTATCATAGGTAATTGAGAGGCCAGTGGCATCTAATTAAATCTGCAGTATGCAAAGTCTTATTTTTCTGCTCAAGCGATCGGTTTCAGAAATAAAAAGATGTTGTGTCAGTGAGGTCTTCCAACAGTTAAATGGCACTTTCCCCTTGCTTGGTAATTTTACGTACTGCCAATTAGTAAAATGAGATGGGAGTTCCTTTCAGAGCGTCATGATTTTAATTGGAACTTCAGTAGAAAAGAGTAATTAATAACTTGTCGCCTGTCCAGCTAGTAAAGCCGTGTCTCATGTTAATGAACCATGTCTTCTGCAGGTTGCACTATGAATTGAAAAATGCAGTAGTTAAAAACTGGTTACTGTTATTTGTCTAATTAACGCTGATCACTGCACTGAAGTGTAATGGCAGTAGGAGGTAGAGCCTCTACGATTTTTTTATGTATATGTTTGATTTTAAAGAGTGTAACATGTAACAGGTACATGTATGTATTTTTTCATATATCTTTGAGATATTTTTCTTCCTCTGAAATATTATTGTACTGTTTGTTTTCCTAATTAGTTTTTCTCCTGTAAAATGGCTTTTTTGTTTCAATGCTCCACATGTATTACGGCTGGATGTAAAATTCTGCATGCATTTTTGTGGGGGTTGCATAGAAGGGACAGAGAAAAGGGGATGATAATTATATACGGGCAATTGACATATAAGCGGGACTATCCATTAAGTTTTTATTTTATAAACACATTATGTCCAAGTTTTACTCTGTTAGCACCTGAAAGGACTGGTAATAAACAGTGCAGTTGTGAATCTGACATTAGGAAGAGGAAGACTTTTGGCCTGAAGTTACATGGAAGAGGTCGTATGCCACAGTAATAACATGACCCAATAGGAACTTTGCTGTACTCTCAGCAGCTGACACTCAAAGGCCTTTGTTGCGTAATGAACTGTGATGTCATTTACAGCAATGCAGACATTGTATAAAGTACATATGTGTGCATATTTAAGGAGTGCATTCTGTAAGTGCCTGTAGCTAAAGCACGTTTAATCTCTTTATGTAGGGTTCTGTAACTTTGCCAGACACAGACATATTTTGATATACTTTTTTTTTTTAAACAATAAAATTAGTGGTAAGAGTTAAGAAAGAAGATAAATACTTAATTTACCGCTTAAAGCTTTGGTTCATTGGTATACCAGAGGCACTCCTCTCCAGAGCTTTTTCATAGAATCACAGAATGGTTTGGGTGGGAAGGGACCCCCAGAGGTCACCCAGCCCAACCCCCCCGCAGGAGCAGGGACACCTTGAACCACATCAGGTTGCGCACAGCCCCGGCCAACCTGGCCTGGAATGTTCCCAGGGATGGGGCCTCCACCACCGCTCTGGGCAACCTGTTCCAGTGTTTTACCACCCTCATGGTAAAGAATTTCTTCCTTATATCTAGTCTAATTATGACTTTGTGATGACTGAAATTTCCAGGTTTTTAGAGAAATAAATTCACAGACATTGGGTATATAATCTTCATGGTGCTGCCATCAGACAGAAGCTCACAGTGTATGGCATAATTGCTTTGATTCTGATTAACACAAGAGCCTCTTTCTGCCATGTCATGGTGATATGGTGGTGTGGCCTTCAAAAACGTGAGTAATTTCAGTGAACAGCCTAATACTGGCTGTTAACGTCAGTACTTGTGTACAGGAGTGGGGACAGTCAAGATATACGCTTTCAATAATGTGAAATACACGCACCCGAGTGCCTTCTGAAGATGAAAACTGCTTTTTGAGGCGCATTTGGCTTAGGACAGCATGGTGTGCTGAAGGTCATTTTGAAATGTAGATTTCTAGGTTATGCTAGCATAGTATTGAAAAGACATGATAACTAGGTAAAAGAAATCTTAAATGCCGTTGTGCAGCTGGCTTATATTGTTTTATTTACTGATACATTTTAACCATTGTGTAATGATGGAAAGTCTGAAGACTTACGTAATATAATTGATAGCAGAATTAGGTCTAATAAGAAAATGTCACTGGATTTTTATTGAACCTAGTATTGAGAAGTAAAATGTAACAGAAGGGAACATAAAATAAAATGAAGAGATCTGGTTCTTTTTTTTTTTTTTTTTTTTTTCCCCCATCACTACAGTTTGATTTATTGTGTGCTGAAAAACTCTCATCGATGTATACACAAATGGTGAAAGTTGCTGTATTTTAAATTAACTTTTCCAGGCATAGTGTTAGTGCTACTAGTTTTGAGTAAGGATAGAACCTTCCATGATGACAAAGTCACTTGTTATATAGAATTGTAAGCCAATATGTCCTGTACTGAACTGCGTTATCTTACCTAATGTATCATTTGAAAAAAGAACAGGTTGTTCCATGGGTTAGCGAACAGGTTTTTCACAGCTTTGTTTCTCAAGGTTGGATTTGTGGTATCTAATTTGTGGTCCAAGTTTCTGTATTCTTTTCCATCTGCCACTCTCGCTTGTCATCTCTTACATGGCTTTTCCCTCTTCCATTCAGGGGCAAGCTCTCCAGATTTTATTAATGCCTTCTCCGTGTGGTGCACTAGCAGCATCTCCCTCTTGCCTACTCAATACCCTGTTATCCTTAAACTTGCAGGAATATACTGTCTGAGATATTTCGTCCTGTGAGAGAAGTCTTCTGTGCCAGCTGGTCAGTGGTTCAATCATTACTGTGGATCAAGACACATAAATGGACAAACATAGAAAGCAGACTAAAGAAGCCTTACAGAGACAATATTTATCAGTAATGGGGCTGGTATTGTACCTTATAAAGCACAGCCATTACAACTTTAGGGGAGGGCTAAAGGGGAGAGAGAAGAGGTGGCCTTTACCAGGAGAGAGAGGGGAAGACCAGCCACAGTGCTGATGCCATAGCTGTCTGCACATTTAACACCATGACTGGTTGCAAAGAGGTCTTAGAAAGATGGAGAACTCTCTAGGCAGTGGCACAGCAAGGTTCTCAGGAGGTTTGGCAATATTTTGGGACCACTTCTGAACATAGTGGGAAGAATTGCTAATAATGAGAAGCTATTTTGATATGTAATTGGTAGATTGATATAATCCACCGTTACCTGCATCATCTTTTTTCTGATGTAATCATTGTTAACCATCAATTTTAGGAATATACTATGTTGTGATGCATCTTATCAGTTGATCATGCATTATGACTTTATAAATTATTTGTAAACAGAACTATTACTGGGAATCAACTAAAGGGAGAGAAAAGATGCCATGCTCATATAATTGTCTTTAAGCCATTAGGGCCTTGCTTGGATCAGAGATGACAGGGTGTTCGGGTGCATTGAGAGAATAGTTTAGGAAGCCCTTTCCTAGCTATCTCTGCACTCTTCCCTGCTGTAATCCAGATGAGGCCAAAGTGTGCTGTGCTTTTCTGCTCTCTGCCCAGCAAATGACAGCTGAAACTCAGCCCCAGATGTGGCTGCCATGAACAGAGGATCAGAGTTGTGCTGATGCAGTCAGGCTTTTATTTTCAGCTGGAAAGTGAGGGCACTTCTTAAACAGCTACGTGCCTCAATGTGCATGTTTTTAACCTTCTTGAGGCTCTGTGGTCAGCGGGTACCCAGTCCAATATACTCTCTGGATGAGAATAAAGCCTGATTACCTGATTTTTCTTGTGCTTTTTCATGCTTAAGGGGTGCAAGGGTAGTCTCTGTGGAGAAGAGGAGACCAGGGGATAAGATCTTCAGGGACATAGACTTTGCTCTCAGCTGGAAGATAACAAATACAGCTTGAGGCCAGTACCTGCTGCATTGCTTCCCCGTCTATAACCAGTCATTTAAGGACAGCTCTTAGGCATTATGCTGGAGTTTCGTATAGAGAGGCTGTAGTTGCTTCTCTCTGGTAGGTTGGTTCCTGCATTCAGATCACCAACATAACCCCCTGATGAAGCATTCGTTCAGGCTCACGCTAGCCCCAGGTGAGATAAAGCACATTAAAGTCAGCTGTGAGAGGTAGCGACCCCCTGCTTCTTGTTGCTTCTTTTCTCCTGTGAAGAGCTGTGCTCAACTTCCTTATTTTTGACCTAATACCTGTCTGCCAGTAGGTTTGTGGCCAAAGCTCAACAGTAAAGTTTGGCTCAAATGTACAGACCTGCTCTCCATTACCCTTGTGCCAATACAAAAGGTAACTGTTGCCTCTGCAACGTTCAGCAATGGTGCAGTTAAAATGGCGAAGTAGCTTTGAGGTTTCCTGTTAGAGCAAAACTGAGTTCTTTAGAGTATTGCAATCTGCCTGTATAAAGAATTGGGTTTGTTTACTCTTCCAGATCAGTTATCTTCTCTCCTGTCCAGAAACTTGAATCTGTTACCAGGGTGCCCTCTTAACGTAGCTAAAGCTATTGATGTTACAGGTAGTGCACTTTACATTCAAGCATTACCTTATTATGTAAGAACCTCCCTGAGTAAAATTACATCTTCCAGAATCAGTAGTCACTACTTAAAATAAAGATGTGTCTTTTCACAGCCTCAGGCACATCATCTTTAAAAGGCAATTTAATGGTGCCTTATGGTGTGTAGAGTTTACAAGGCTAATCTGTCCCCAGTTACACGACAGAGACTTTGATAAAGCAGCAAGCGTCTCATATTAGATTAAACTGAGTCCAGAATGTTTTATGGGGTGATTTAATATACTGGATTGAAAGACTTACTGTTTTTTAAGTGACTAAACCCCAGGGATTTAAGCAGCCATAAACAACTAAAGGGTTAATAGTGGGCAGCAGCGTCTGTTTTCTTATCAAGGGTTGTGCTGTTCCTATTTTATTCTGAGATGTTTGTGGCTTTGGGAGAGGGAGGAGGCATACACCCAAAACCATAAGGAGCAGATTCTGCTGTTGGTTGGTTCTACAACCTGAGATAATCCATCGATTTGAATAGATGTGTACCAGTTTCCTTGAAGGACTTAATCTACAGTCTTTAGCCGTGTAAAAAAAATACTCAGTACCTTCCTCAGATTCTTTGTGCTGGGCACTTTATGGCTGTTAAGGTGTTGATGTATTTAAGATGAAAACGGAAGCAACAGTACTCATTTATCGTTGGCGTAGTTGTGATGTCACTGTCAGAAAGTTAAAGAGCAGCAATTGCAGCTGAATTCTGAAAGCTGTTTTATAATTTCACATGTACAACACAACGCCTTACTAGAGATTGTAGCCATGGCAGCAGTGGTTGCTGCACTTTGTGAATAACAACCATGTAGTTACCTCCTCTCAGTGAAACAGAGAAATTTAATAGTGATTTTTGCTAAATACAAAGTTTTTAAAACTCTCTTGGAAAAAAAAAAAAAACAAACACCTACATCTGTTTCTCCTGTCTTTTTACATCATTTAGCTATGATGCATCCTGCTTCTCCTACAGTGTCCCCACCCCTTTTATTGTGCAGTCAAATCCTGGCTGAATATCTGAAAATGAATGTGAATTGGAAACAGAACAATGCAATAATAAACTAGTTTACCATTTTGGAATTTTTTATTTCTGCATTGCATACAAGGTCTGTAATACATTTTTAACCTTTTACATTTTTAAACATCTGTGCTAGTCACATTTTCGCTCTGCACACTCGTACTCATTTGAATAGAGTTCTCTCAGAGACCATCCCTTTTCATCTAGGGATTGCTTGTTTGAATAATTTATGTGGGATTACACAGGTGATTCACTGGTTTGCTTGCATCTGTTTATCTGAATTCAGACTATAGTCTCAAAATCCTGGTGAATCACGATACTAGATACGTTTACATACACAAACAGCAGATAGTAGGCTGTGATTTTTGTACATTTTTCTGTCTTAACTTTCAAGAAAAGCAGAACTAAACATCAAATGGTTTTGAGGTTTAAACTGAATGCTGTATATTCATGTAATTTACATACTTGTAAACCCATAAAGAACTGTGCATAAACATTCCTTAAAACCAACAGCTAGGAGATAAATTAAATATATATATATA
>NW_009258301.1:855602-865846 GCF_000687185.1 Egretta garzetta | reverse complement strand
GTTCTCAGGTTCCTACAGAATCAGAGTGTCGTCCAGAAACTTCATATACTTGCAGTCTTTCCTCAGACCATTTGGTGCTATTTGGAAAGTCGTCAGTAGAGCATAGTGAATAGTAAGATAATCCTTAAATACCAGAGTTACTTGTGCCTGAAAAATTAATATAGTTTTGTGTTATTGTTGTATCTTCAGTCAATTCCAAATACGCAGCATATTACACAGAAAGGTCATCTCATTTCATGGGAGTATTTGCCACATTACAATTCGATTTCATCCGATTCGGAATGAAATCCCCTTATTTTTCAGTTCACTGTGAAAGGGAAAACCTGGGGTTTTTCAGTCAAAATTGATCTATAGGCTGCTGCTGCAAGTTATGGTGCTTGGATGCTTTTGTCCTTGACTTTGGGGAAGTTTGCCTGATTTGCTGCCCCAGATCTATGGATTTTTGGAAGGGCTAATTACAATTACTAACTCAAGCTGTGATGTTCTAATGAGACAGAATAAAAGCTGTCTGTCTGACAGGAGGCAGACTCCAAGGTTTGGGTAAGCTAGACTGCCTTTCTTTTAATCTGTAAACTCCTTTTGTTTTCTCTCAACTGAAAAGTAACTCTGTCCAGAAATCCTGTGCAAGACTGATGCCAAGCGTATGCAAACATCCAGTATGTGCTGTGCACACTTATGCATGTCCTTGAAGAGGTAAACTAAGCAGGGATGTCAGACTGCTAATAAGACAGAAAATATGGAATTTCTACTCAAGGTGTTTTAATGAGATTAGTTTCAAAACTAAGGCATTTTAAGGTGGTATTTAAACCACATGAAAATATGTTAGTGTTGTAAGTCGAGCAAGTGTCCAGTACTCGCTGGGAGAAAGGTGGCTCCACTCATATCTCTTTGTGTACCTTGCTGAATCACGGCCAGTACCTCATCTGAATATAACCTCCAACACACCAGCCTTGTCTGGCTGTCACAATAGAAGGGGTAAAGATGGAACAGTTGCAAATCTCAAATGCAGCTGCAGTGAGCGTTAGCACTCCATTTCCTCAACATGCTACATATCATTTAGAAGTAAGAATTCTTTTTGTCTTTAGGCCTTGAAAGTAGCTTTTGACATTAATTGGGAAACATGACTTTGAATTAGGGTTTTGGGGGGTTGATTTTGTCTTTTCAAAGAACAGCTGGTGTATTTTTATTTACAAGCAGTTTGGTGAGAGCCTGATGCACGATACCACCTCTATCTCAACAGTAATTGGATAATAGTGTGTTCTGATACCGTTTTTGTTAATAGTCACATATGTTGTTGTGTTCCCACAGCTTTCTCTGTTAGAAGATGCAGGGTTTGGCGGTGTTCTTCTTTACGTTGATCCTTGTGACTTACCAAAGACTACAGATCTTGCTGATAAAGCTTTTATGGTTTCCTTGAACAGCGGAGGAGATCCATCAACACCCGGTTATGCCAGTATCGGTAAGTACTGTTCAAGGCATGTTCAGCTGATGGACGTTTTAATTCTCTGTAGATGTAAGTATGAGAGTTAAAACACGAAACTAAATCCTGCCTGAAGTAGAAACCCTGAGTAAGGGAACACTGTGTAATGCAGCATGGCTCAAAGGATGGAATCAAATCTCAGAAGTGCTTTACTCTAAACTCCTGGCACAAAGTCTGTACTCTATCTAATTTATTTTGTAGCTTTTTGTATTTGTGTATACACACACTGGACCATTATTCCTGCCTGCTTGTTCTTATCCCAAGAAAAAAAAAAAAAAAAAAAAGCCGTGAAGTTCTTAATCCAGTGGTTTCTGAGCAGGTTCCACAGGATCTGTCCCCACTAAAAGAAGTATTCTTCCCTTCATTCTGTCTTCCGCTTTCATGGTATTGGTAATGGAAACTTCTGGCCAATAGCTGCAAGTGCAATGTAATTAGAAATTTATATTTGGAAGGATTTAAGAAAAAATAAAGTTTATAGTATCTTTGTGCAATTACCACTCAAATAGGATGTGTTTAGCCTTGTCTCAGTTCTGCCTGGATAGACTTGGTTATCAATTATGCTTCTCTAAATACATGTATTTTCAAAGTATGGGAAATAAAGAATTGATTTTCAGGAATTCCATAGTATTTTAAAAGCTTAAGGGTATTTTTAAGGCAATGTTAACAATAAATAGAAGCAGCAGCATATTTGACTTGTATGCACTACTTAAATCTACATTCCAGCAGTTCAGTGAATGTGTGTTCTGCTTCTCTGCTGCCTTTTCAGCTTTACAACCTTTTTTTACTATCTAACTATTTGGAAATGTATTAAGCAGCAGTCTATGAGTTTGTGACAAGGCTTCATCAAGAATATTTGGTCCGGTTACTAGCTCAGACATCTAAAGTCTGACTTGAATTGGCACTAAATCAACTGAGGCAACGATGAGATACTTCATGACTAGAATGGCAGAAAATAGAAATATTTGCCTGGCTGTCAAAGATGGGTGTTAGCTATTCACAGCATGAATGCCTTGACAGCTCAGTGGGAAAGAAATTGCACATTTTCTCAGTGTCTCAGTGTACCTGACCCAGTGTTCTTAGAAGTGCCCTGGGAGCTACAGAGGTAAATATAACACTCTTCAAGCTTTATTCTTGCTCATTTCATGGAGCTATTGGAAAAACAGTTTGTCGCTTATCTGTCTGGCTGACTCCTTAATGTTTTATTTACCCGACATGAAAAGTAAAGCTAATTAAAACAGATACAGCAACATGAAGGTGCCACTTCAGTGTCTAAACCTTATGCGTTCGTTTTCTGTCAGTAAATGATCTCATCGGCAGTGTGCATTCCAATCTCCAGTTTGAGAAAAAGAAGCTTAATTGTATGGAAAATGGTGATATCATTATAAGTACATTGATTGTTTCTACTAGAACCCTTCGTGTGGTTTGTCTATGGTTTTAAATCTCTGAGCAACATTCATAAGCAGGGAATATGCTATCAGCTTCCTAAAACCATTTATATTTTGGTCATTGAATGCAATAATGAGCTGGAAGGAGCTCAAAGGAACACTTGAGGAAACTTTTTTACATTTCTGTCACTGGAAGGTAGATCAGATGGAAGTAATTTCTGTATTTCTGATGATGAATTTCTTCTCTGGAGAGTATGAATCAATTTGGTTAGAGGTAACTTATGCCTGGGACAAAAACAAATACATCTGGAGCACAGACTTTTGCCTGAGGGATGCGCTTGCATATAAGGTAGTTAAACCGACTACACACGGAATAAAAGTGCCAGATACCCAGGGTTGCCCCTATCACTTTGATTCACAGAGTGCAACATGCACTACAAGAGATTTTATTGGAAGCTCCTGCTTTAAGTTATTGGCATATCTTTGATACCATCTGCACTTCACACATTGCCAAAAGAACTGTTACTATTACAGTCTGAGGGACTGCTCTACCACCGTTTTCCCTTTTACTAGGAAATTCCTAGTAAGATCAGCGATCCAAAATCAGTCTTGTACGAGGTGAATAAAAGGTAGGCAACTTGTATTTTCATGCCGCTGCCTACATTTCTCACCTTCTTTTAGACTGAAAACAAATTTCTCTGTGGCGTCAGAGTATTGGACTGCTTCAAGTTTTTTCGCAGAAAAAAACATCTTCAGGAAATGATTTACAGAACTCTTCTCAAAGTTGACAACATTTTAGAATGCAGGTTATGTAATAGTTCAGAGAGAACTTTGGCATCTTCATGAGGTTTTAGCTCAAATCTTCTGTTTCATGAACATTAAATACTGCACTTCTGCATATGAATTATTGTAGAATTTACAGAAATAGCTTGGGGATGGGTTTGAGATGCCTACTGTCTATGAGTGGAATGATTTTTTTGATCTCTGTTTAATAAAGGGGAAAAACTAATGATGTGGAAAGGGAAGTCAACAGCACTTACGTAAAAGTTTCTGCAGCTTTGATAATTTAATTCTTCTGTTGTTACGACTCTCGCAATCCTATGTCCTATCAGTCCTGAAACAATCATATGAGCCCTTCTGAGCATCAGTTCTGTCTTCCTGATTCTGATTGCCAAAGTGTAGTATCCTCCGTTTTGAGAAATCTTTCATTCTTTCTTTAGAAATCTTCCTTTTCTATCTTCCTGCTTTTGAAATGACACCGAGTGGGTGGGACTCAAGGAATTAAACATATAGAATTAAGAAACTTGAAAGGAGATAAGAGACTTATATGGCAAAAATTATCCTGAAAATAAAGTCTAGAAGAATAGCATAAAACTTGAGTGACTTCCCCCACCTACTTTTTTTTTTTTCCATTTTGACTTTTTGAACGCTGCACTTCCTTTCACCTACCTTTGTATGGCAGAGACACCTTAGCTTTCTCCATTGCTATACTTCAGAGCCGTTTTAAATCAAATTTGTTTCCACACAGGAAACGGCTCAGTAAACAAAAATATGGATAGAACCTATTTGTCAATCCTAGTATGTAAACAGAAAAGTGGCATTGTGATAAACATTAAGACCCCTGCCCCTGAGATAAGGTACCTCATAATAGAATCCCTATCCGTGCAGTGGTGGAATAGAAACTATTTCATGAAGAACTCGGCATCATAGAAAATATTGTGAGCTTAAAAATGCTGAATTATAACAGCTGTAAAATATGATCTAACGCTGTCAGCTGGAGTTTCAAGTGTAACGTTTTAGAGAATTGTTACACAGAGGTTATAACAGTAAGGCAAAGTGGTATGAGTCCATGCTCCGGGTCATTGCTAACAGGTAGTCACGTGAGCCATAATCCAGGGATTCGGGTGAAAAATCGGTAACGTAGGGGAAGTGCACAGCATCCCTAGAATTGTGAATACTGGAGATTATTCAGGCAGAGGAATTGACATGAGCATTCCACAAACATTGCTAATCGGATTTGATTTCGGAGGAAGGGACAAAGAAGATGAGGAATCAGTGAGGTGTTGATGCACTGCAGGCCACAGCTGAGCTGATCAACAAAGTTGGTGGTGCCTCTGAAAACATATTTAAGAAAGGACAAGAATGCAGGACAGGCAGGGGAATGAAAATGAGCCTGGAATAAGGCAGGGCAAAGGTGCTATTTTAACCTTTTGGGGATTGTTTCTCACTATCTGAATCTGTTTTAATTGACAACAGCTGAGTCTGTTTTGCCCATGATGGTAATTGATAAGTGATCTCCCTGTCTTTATCTTGACCAGTGAGCTCTTCCATCTTATTTTCTCCCCCAGCCGTGTTGAGTAGGGGGGAGTGAGAGTGCGGCTAGGTAGGTGTCTGGAAGCTGGCCGAGGTTAACCCACCACGCCGTGTTCTCCATGTTTTGATAAATTACAGCAACAGTTGAAGAACACCAAATATGCATTATAAAAAGCCCATGGCATTTACCTCTTTAGTCATCTGTCATTCTTTAAGTGAGCTTAGCCGGTTCTTCTGCAGCGAACACAGGGAACTACTCGGAATATGCATAAGTAAGTACGTGCTGTGATAGAAATGTATGCTTGCTTTATTTTTAGCCAGCCCTGTGATTCTGTATGTTTACGTGCTTCTTGCCTCTTATCGGAGTTTGTCCTTACTGTCCTTGACTTTGTGATATTTTACTCCTCTGAAGCAACCAGCTGAGCTGAAGTTAACTAGAAAATAGAATGTTGTGTAACAGTTTTAACCATGCATATGCAACATATGTTCTAAAATGTTTTGTTATAAATCATCATGACTTTTTACAAGACGTCCTCGGCCCTGGTTTGTCTGTTGTTTTAAAGAAGAAAACTCAGTTACAAGGATAGTTTTTTCTGTGGTTGCCTTTGCAGCAGTGGAAATGATCCTGCGACTGTTCCTTGCCCCCCCAAATTTCCGTTTACTTTCTGCTAATAACATCAGATAAATGAAATACAAAGATAACTGGTATAAAGTGACAGTCTACGTTCAGGCTTCTGGGGTTTTGTTTTGTTTTTTTTTATTTTCCTTAAGGGCAGGGTAAAGCTGGGGAGAAGGAAAGGTTTATGGTACCATATTTTAATTTAGGTGTGTGTGTGTCTATATGCTTAAATATACTTCTAGTCTCTTTTTTTTTTTTCTTTTTTTTTTTTTTTTTATTTAGGACATAATTTTAGGGTTGCCATAAAAAAAAAAAACAACACACTCTTTATCTTTACCAACTACACTGCTCTGTCTGATATACTGTGTTATTTTCTGTATGAAAAAAATCTGTGCTAATGCAATAGAGAGGTAAATCTTTAGAAAATATTGGCTTTTGAATAGTAAGCACAGTAACTAATAATTTCAGCAAGTTTTCAGTAATACCTCTAGCGCTATGGGTTCAAGAGATTCCTGTATCCATGATCTGCCTCTTCAGATTTTGCAGGATATGATAAAGCAACTAAATTTGTGTTTTAAGTGTCAACTTACATGCTCTGAGGTTTTGGTTGTTGTTGTTTTTAGTTTTTCCTCCTGTCTGACTTTTGGTTGGTGTTGCATGTATTTGAAACTGAGAAAATCAGTTGGACATCAAGAGATTTTAGGCTCACAGGTTTGAGCATGTGGGCCTCTGTATTGATACTAGATATCATTTTATCGTCTATCAAGCTGCCTATAAATTATTTTGGGGAAGGAGCCAAATTTGAATTGAAAAATGAAGTAATTTTATCAATTAGGGTATTAAAAGAGGAGAGGAGAAATTAATGGCCAATGCTACTGCAATAACCTGGTAGCAATGTTTGTATCATTTGACTCTTGCAAATGCTGTGTTGAACCATATGGTCAAAACTTTTCTCAATTTCAAACAGAATATTATTTTTAAAAGTGAATTTAAAAGAGTAGTGGAATGTACAAGTGGTAAACACCAAATTACCTGAAAAACAACAAATCCAACACTTCCTATGCTGCAGAATTAGTTCAGTGGAAAGCATACTACCTAAATACTTCCTGACACCTTAGAAGTTGGAAAGGACTCCTCAGTATTTTGGCATTTCAGACAGTTTCAAACTACTAAACAGCCTTGATTCCTTACAGAACATTTTCCAGTGAAGCCACCTTGTCTCTAACCCAGCAAAAATAGCATTTTAAATGATGTCCAGATTAAATTTTTGAAGCTACTCAACTCACAAGTGAGTTTAGCATATTTAAATCTTTTGTGCAATCATTATTGAAAATAATCCTGCCATAGCTTTACTGACATGATATTATAGGTCACTGTAATTTGTGCGAGTGAGCCAATTTATTATGTGCTTACGAAACAGCAAAAATCTCTGTGTGGCATTAATTCTAGCTGGTGTATTCGAATCTGCTGCTGCAAAAGCACGGGTGCCTGCAGACTTGAAATGAATTGTCTTTGCATGGGCTGAGAATCTGGGACAGGGAGCTGGTTTTATAGCATCAGGGAGTTTTGTGAAGACTCCCTTGCACTCCCATATACAACTCCTGGTTGTATATGGGAATGGTGTTAAGAAGCAGATGAGACCCAAGGCAGGATATTGAGGAAGTATTTTACTAGATTTATGGGTATGCATGAGGAAAGGAATTAGAGGGACAAATAGTTGTGTGTTTGCTCACGTAGCAATATATAATGATCCATTTTAAGAACCAGCTAAGCTCTGAACTGACTGTCAGCTAGAGGCCAATTTTATGGACCACTTGCTCTGTTGCCAGTCATTTGCTACTTAATGCCCTTCTCTGCACATTACTGTGGTTTCTTCTAATCCTGTATCGTTCACAGCCTTTTCCAGTGGCTTCATTGTGTTTCAGGTGGGGGTTGTTTTCTTCCAGAACCAAATTAAGCTACTGTTACCTGAGATTTTTTTCATCCAGCAGCGTCTGGCAGATAGGCAGGAAAGTTTAGTGGTGTTTGTACCTGAAATCTGAGTTTATAGCAAAAACACGCGTAGAAATAGCAAACTAACGTAGTCACTTTCAGGTTTTTGCTAACTGCAGCGTGTGAACGCGTTTCTTTGTTCACTGCAACTGAAACACTTGCTTAGACCAATACCTGCAAGCAGGCAACAGTGCTATATTGCTGGTGTTTGGGGATCCAGAAACGGTTTAGAACTGTAGGTAGTTCCCTTTTGAGTGGGCTTTTTGAAGGCTCCAAAACTCTGGTTTATAGGATTACAGTAAAACCACCTCAGTGTTCTAGGCCTATTTTTCCTATGTTTCTAATAATTGAGTGTAATTATCACCGTCTTCCATTTCAGGTGATATATTGTATATTCTGAAAAATTATACTTGCCAAGATTAAAAAGATTCTTTCTCAACATGGCTGTTCAAGTAGCTTAGATTTAAAACTGAATGTTAGTTTTTCAATGGAGAGTTAAATTCATTTAAAAGAAATGCTGGGAGGTGTGTGTTTGTGAATTTAGGCCAAATTCAGTGTTTAGTTTTGTATGCAGAAAGGGGATTTTAAAAAGCCATTGATTACATTTTTAAATTTAAAAAAAATGAACTTTTCCCTTCTTTTCAAAAGTTGATGAAATATAGGGAAGAGACAAAAGGGTTAAGTGATTGAACATGTTGAACATAATGGGCCTTCTTCCTAATTTATTTGGTATGTATAAAGCAAATACCTCTTTTGGAGATGACTGTGTTTTACTCAAGCATACTGCTAAGATGGCACCTCAGAGTGAAAGGCAGGCATTTCTGATAGGTGGTACTAGTTATTAATGCTGCTGTAATTGCCAGAAATAAAGCTGTCTCAAAGTACAAATTCTGGTCAGATGCAACCAATACTTTCGGCCATATAGAAGCCAAAGGGAAAAATGTCAGAACGAGAATGATTGTAAAGCAGTTTAGGTACCCCTTACAGGTAGGTCAAGTAGTAGCTATATAAGTATAAATAAAGGAATTGTGTTTGCTGATAAATTTTGGTTAACTTTCCCATATATTTGTGCATGGTGTGTTATCCTCCTAACACTCCGTGCACGATTTGGGATACTGCAATGTAACTTTTACGTATTGCAGAGTCAACACCTGCAAGTGCACCTGCATACTATCAAGTGCACCATAAAGTCAGCTGGCTGATTGTTTAAGCAATTATAGATGTAATTAGTTTTATAATTGAATTTTTTCCAGTGCAGTTTGAATACTTCCAGCCAGAATAAACCAAACCATCTTTAATTCGACTTGATCTCTGTTCCAGCCCGCTGCTTACCATGTTCAGCAGCTGCATAAAAAAGATAATAGTACCTCTTCCTACTTTCAGACAGGTAGAAACTCCCCCAGAAGAAAACCTAAAGGAGATGTGGAAAATATGTTTTTGTTGTGTATACATATACTATTATATTATATGCTGTTGTTCTGCAGAACACTAAAAGACGTTAAGTAATTCATCATACCTTGGGTTTGGCCAATTTTCAGAAGCATCGTGCTTCTACTTCTCAGAGGGTTTTTCAGACTTATGCTGTTCTCCTTCCCTTCAAAAATAGAAGAATGCTCTACCTGGGGGAACTGAGGGACAGGGTGGGGGAGAGAGAGAAGCTGTTGTGATGGTTTAGTTGGTTGACTAAGGACAACATGAGTGGTGAAGGAAGCTTCTGAGACAACAGAGTGAACAGTATGTGTACATTAAATGTGGTCAAAACTTTCTAAATGTATTGGGGGTGTGATTTTAGTGATGGTGTGCTTCAGAGCATGGCATATCGTGGAGTGGCTCAGATGTCTCTGGTTCTGATGTCAGGAAAGGGATCACAGCCCTTAGCACAGGAGAAAAGAATCACAGAATAGTTGAGCTCAGGAGGGACCTGTGGAGATCATTGAAGGACAAGCCACCTGCTCAAAGCAGAGACAACTAGAGCAGCTTGCCCAGAAAATTGTCCACTTAGGTTTTGAGCATCTCCAGGCACACACCACAACCTCTCTGGGCAAGCTCTTCCACTGCTTCACCACTCCCACCATACAAAAGCTTTCCTTCTGCTTAAGGGGGATTCCCTGTATTTCAATTTGTGCCTCTTGCCCCTCCTCCATTCCCTGAATACCCCTGGAGAAGAACCTGGCTCCCCCTTCTTCCACACTCCCATCAAGCAGTTACACACCTTGCTAAGGTTCCTGCAAGCCTTCTCTGCTCAAGAATAAACACCCCCACGTCTCTCAGCCTTTCCACATGTGTCAGATGCTCCTAGCCCTTAGTCATCTTCACGGCCCTTCACTGCGCTCGCTCCATGATGTCCACGTCTTCCCTGTGTGGGGCAGCCCAGAACTGGACCCAGCACTCCAGGTGTCATTTCACCAGTGCTGAGCAGAGGGGAAGAATCGGCTCCCCCCACCCGCTGGCAACC
>NW_009258301.1:835299-855515 GCF_000687185.1 Egretta garzetta | reverse complement strand
AGTGCCTTTTCTGCCTATCTGCGTTCCAGCCAGTCGTCCCTCAAGGGGTACTGGTGCGTGGGCTGATTCCTCCCCCATGCAGGACTTTGCCTTTCCCTTTGTTGAACTTGGTGAGATTTCTGGCAGCCCATTCCTCTGGGTTACTGAGGTCCCTCTGAATGGCAGCACAGCCATCTGGTCTATAAGCTGATCTTGCCAGTTTTGTATCTTCTTCAAACTTGCCAGTTATCTCATTGTAGAAGGCTGTTGGGTTGCTCAGATATGATTTCCCCTATGTAAATCCATTCATACCACTTCCAATGACCTTGTCCTTCATGGTTTTGGAAATTTTTTTCCAAGATTGTTTGCTTCATCACCTTCCCAGGGACTAATGTAAGGCTGATCCCAGATCCTCCTTCTTGAAGGTGGTCAGAGTGATATTTGCTTTTGTTGTGTCTTCATGAACCTCTTCCCATCAGCGTGAGCTTTCTAAGATTTTTATCACCTCACAGTGACATCCGTGAGCTCCCTCATCACTCAGGGTTCCCAGCCCATCGGGTGAATTTACATCTTTCTCTAACTAGTGGTCTCATAAGCTCTTTGTTCCCCCTGTTGTGCTTCTTGGTATTGTTAGTGCACTTTGGATGCTGAAGGATAGTGGTCACTGAGGTTTCTTAGGTACAGCAGAATGTAGCCTTACAGGATGCATTTGGAGCAGGGAAGTGGGGCATCACGTCTAGTGTTATTCCATGGATAAGAGGAGCTTCCTCTGCCTGGTCAACCTCCGCTGGATGGTCTTTAGGTGTGATGTTATGAACCACTGTAGACCTGTTGCCTAAGTACACTCAATATCACTGCAGACACAGTGACTCCTTTCTATTAATGGGTATTAGATTCATGTGCTGGCTGGTACAAAGTTGCAAGGCTCCTTTATGTACATCAGGCCTGTTGCAAAGCTGTTTCTCGCCTTTCCTCCACTAAAACAATTTAAAATGCTCTGATGTTTGTTCTGTGAAAGCATGGAGCTTCATTTTGGGAAAAGGGATAGTACTGGGAAAAGTACTTGGGGGTAGAGATGGCCAGGTGCCAGCTGTGCAGTGCAGGAGAATTTCATAAATGTGGGAGAATGTCTGTAACAAGGAGGCAGTCACAGCTTGCAGAGCTCCTTCCTTCAGTGCTTTTGGAGCTGTCCTGTATGCAGTGATGCCAGTCAGTATCTGCTGTGTGATGGGTACAATGCCAGAATGAGAAACAGTCAGGTTGTCACCAGATGCTTTTGTTATCTGACATGTTTTTCATGTGCAAAACTAGGCTATGAGAATGATTTGAATAAACCTTTGAAAATTTGATAACCGTTTCAATTTCAATTAGGACAAGTATATGCACAAAACACATGTAACTTCCAATACCTCTTATATGCTAATTTTACATAGCTGACAGGTGGGTCTGTTGAGTTAGTGAAAAAAAGAGTGAAGCCTCTTGGGTTATTTAAAACCTTACTGAAGTCATAGATCTTTTAGAATAGTGATATAATGATTTTCATATTTATTTAAAATGTTGTGCTATAGGGACCGCCCTTTACAAAATACATGATGAACAAATGCTTGTGCTGCCTACTTGGGAGGTAAATTTTTTTCTTATAGCAGATGTCAGCTAAAGCTGACACGTGGCGACGATCTATTCCTTTCTGGCATAATGCTCATAACAAGGAGACTAATTTTAGAACAGCTGGCCTACTCATGTTTTAAAATGCCTAGTGGTTTTTTGTTTTGGTTTTTTTTTTCCTTGATTTCCAAGCATCAGCAGTCTTTCAGCTAGTCCACTGTGTGATTTCTGCCAAGCCTAGTTTAATCCAAGACTGCAAGGGATTTTCAGCAATATTTTGCGTACCCTGAGAGAACTGAACCACACATTGCCAAGCCTTCAGCAGTTAAAACTTGGGCAGTGGTAATTTTTGCATCGTATAAAATCCATTTTGCTTTTCATAGTAGTAAATGAAGTGTAAAAGTGAGGTAAATCTAGGAATTAATTCCCTTGTCAGTTACCTCTGCTCCCTCCCAACATCGTTGTATTAGATGCAGCTTTGAGTTTTGCTGGTAAGAGGCAAACTAATTCTCTGGGCAGCAATATTATGTGCTGCTAATTCATTTAAAAACAGATACATCACCTGGCATGGACTGTCTTGAGGAATGTTTTAAAAGTTCCCCAGAAAACGAGAATATAGGATTTGCAAAGATAGCCCAAGTGGAATATTTCTTGAGTTAAAATTAGGTGAGTTGGGTGTAAAGAGAGTTGTGTAAGGATTATATAGATAATTTCATAAAATGATTTTTGATTTTTTTTTTTTTAAAAGGGTGGGGGGGGAGGTAAGAAATTCAGTCATAACAAAAATGCAGGTATCAAATGACTGCTACTGTCTTTGGTTAACTTTGTTTTGCTGTCAAATTAGTTTTGTAAGCCTGAGGTCCTTGGATGCTTTTATCACTTTTTTAATATTAGCCTTATATTTCTTACGTGAAAGCGTTACCTTGTGAGCTTCAGCATGCTGGAGGAAACGTAGAAGTGCAGCTTAACTGCTGTCTAATAAAAAGCAACCACCTCAAAACAGAATGCAAATGAAGAAAACATCCATGGATTTTAAGTAGGCTTCATAACCGTTAGGCATGGCTCATGCTTTTTAAATAATGTTGGTTTGGTAGTACAACATCTCAAAGGACAGAAAAGAAGCATGCTTAAAACACGTAAGCAGGAGCTTTAGTCTTAAGCTGGTCAACAATGTTTTCTAGAAGTTACAGCTTCAGTTTTATTTTTTGAGTTTCTGGCAATTTCATCTTGTTAGACGAAACACATCTGTGTTTCTAGAGTCTGGATTTGTCCTCCGATTCATGCAGTGGACCTGGAATTCTGAACTATGAAGCCCTGATTTAGTAATCAGTGCTTTAAGGTAGGATTTAGTTACATCTCTCGCTTGCTTTGTAAGATGAAAAGTTGAACTGCAAATCCTATAATAGATTTACAAATCCTCAAGTATATGTAGAAACACTACAAGAGATTTGTAAATCGTAACATAAATCTTAATAAAGTAATTTTTAGCTATACAAATCTATACTCATTTCTAAGTCAGAATCTCTGTGATCCTAGCAGAGATCATTATTGAATTTTAATATCTGCTCTGTTTTGGGTCAGGTTCTTTATTACTGGTTTCCACAGGACTTGTGTTTATTAAAATGCTTTTCTTCCTCTCAGTTTCTCCTTCAACTTCATAGAATAAAAAAAAAAAAAGTTAAAAAAGCCATTATCTTGTGAACAGAGGGGAGTTGCCATTCATAGAAACTGTTACAAAAACTGTTCCCTGATGGTTGTATTATAGCAGAAATGGGCAACAGAAACTTGCACAGAAGTACTGTGATTCAGTAAGATGTTTGTCTCGGTGTGGATCAGTTTTTGAAAAGGCACCTTAATGTCTCGCCTTGAGATGAGAAAAATCCTAGCTTCATTTTTTTTTATTAAAGAAAACTTTGGGTTTATTGTGTTTTGAATATACAAGTACTGTGGATTCTATTATTTACAGGGAGCAGGGGGGCAGACACTGGAACAGGTTGCCCAGGGAAATTGTTGCCAAGAGAAAATGTCCAAAACACAGCTGAGTATGGTCCTGAGCAACTTGATCTAACTGACGCTGCTCTGAGCCGGGAGGTTGGACTGGGTGATCTCCAGAGGTCCTTTCCAGCCTGAACTATTCTATTATTCTGTGAGTAGGTAACACATTTTGGAATAAATTCAGTCTGACAGCCTGTTTTTTGTTGACACTGATATTAAGGGGGGCGGAAGGCAATCTGGGACAGGGTGGCCTAAAATAACCTGGGAACTGTGACGCGAAGCCAGAAAGCCCCCAAGTATCCCTTACAGCCTTCTCCCTTATAGTCCAGCTGATAAGAACTGGCTGGCTGTAACACTTTCAGAAAACACATCTGTATGATAGGAAGGGAAACAAAATACTGGGCTAAACGTAAGAAATCAGGCCTGAACAGGTTTTGCCTATCTTTCCCTTTTCCATGTTTAAATTCTGACCCAAGATATTGATCAACAAAATGAGATGCCAGAATAAAATATGATTTTGGCACAAGTAAAATTTGGTTTTGCATTTTAACTGGAACTCAGCTTTTGTTGAATCAAGTATTATGGAATTATTTTCTTATTTGAATTGACTATTGCTATCTACTATGTCATACATTTAATTTCTTGGTCTTCCCTCTTGATCAGTTGTTTGAAGGACTTCAGTCTTTCTGAGGATAAAGAACAAGATGCTGTGTGTGTTGGTAGTATGCAATCATTTAAATTTATCTTGGCCTGGTATTAAAATAGGGGAAAGCTGCTGTGATGCCTATTGTAATTGGCAGACAAAGGAAGAAGTGACTGATTCAACATGTCCATCTAACGCAATTGCAACACAATGGCAAGTATTCATTTATGACCCAATCTAAAGAGTAAAAATAGCAGTAATTGTCTGAATTGGAAGAATCAGTGAATGTTTTCTGAGAGCTGTAAGTTTAAAGCTGAAATGCAGGTACTTATTATAGTCTGTGGATTGTAGACTTTAAAGAACATTTCTCAAACAGTACTGGGTGCTGTGCAATGAGGAAGATGACAGGATGAAATATATTTCAGAATTTTTATTAAGGAATTTCTGACACGTGGCGAGGAATGCGTTAGTAAGGTACGTGACATACTCTGTAACACTTAATCATATTAGGTTCTTTTCTGACTGTAAGGAATGGTCTTGGTAGTTCATAGACAGTTTTTGAGGGTGCTAAAGGAATTGTGCCATCTGAATAGGAGCTATACCCAGTGGTTCTGAGAAACGATGACAAAGAGAAAAGGATAAAAGAAACCTTGAGGCTCAGTAGTGTTTGTATTAGCTGCTGCAACATCACAGTAGTCTTCGTGATTCTTTTGTGGAGCAGGATACATGAAAAGCTACATGGAGTTTTTCTGGAAGGTCAATTACGGTGACCATCACACCATTCTGGTAGGTGCCACAGTTACTGCATGGTCTTCAAAGCCAATTTTTCAACCTGAAAGCAAGTTGTCACTCCTGGAAGAAATGCTTGCATTCTTAATTTTGTTGCTCAAGATGTTGGGCACAGGAAAGCTATTCTGAGCCTCAGAAATTTCTACTTTGCCCCGTATTGCTCTAGTTAAGACAAATTCTTGTGGTTAAAGTAATTGTCTGATATACAGATTCATCAGTTAGGTTTTCTGAAATATCGCTTGTGTAGCAATCCATATCAGTTCTATCATCAGTATTTCAAAATGTGTAGATGCACATATGTTTACAGCTGCTTTTCTTAAGCTATGTCTGATAGCCCAGTAAAACTGAACTGAGTTATTAGCGGCTGTGCTAATGCGCTGGTATCCCTTGAATAATCGGTTGTGATAAGGAGGTGGGTATCCTCACATGAAATGTTTTTTACTTTGTAGACACGACTTTGCAATACCCAGATTCCCTGTGCTCTGGTAAGGCTCCAGACACCTACTGCTTAATGGAGAGGAAAAAAAGTAATTAAAAGGAGAAATGGCAAAAGACTTTAACAGTGGTATTTAAATAAAGAACTTAACCCGCTTCTCCCTCCTGATCATTCCCTCTAAGATTAGTTAAATTGTTGTGGACTTGGAAAATTGAGCAACATAGGGTTCAGGTCCTATGGGCGTGGCAACAAAAGAATTGGTAAGAGCTCTGATATTTAAGAAAAGCGATTCCTGCATGCAGCTTGTTAATAGAATAGCGTGGAGCTGGTCTCCCTTCAAAAGGGCCTTACTGCATCTTTTTTTCGACTTTTAAATACACATTACTGTAATACTGTATACTTTTTACATTAAATTTGAGTAATCGAGGTGATCATTGAAAGGATATAGGAGACGATATAGCAATTACAGTTAGGCTGGTAACGGTAATTTCAGAATATACCAACACACAGAAAATAATTTAATTGAGTGTTGAAAAATGCTTCTCGACATGCATATGAGAAATCAAAAAAGACTTTCATCTAGGTAATAACCCATAGTCTTGTAGCCCAGGAAATTGCACAGAAAACGATTTTTGGAAAATGTGTTATTTAACCCATGATCCATTTGCTGTTGTGAAGTTATTTGTTTGCCTTTGTTGTGTTTCAATTAATCTGTGATTTTTTTTTTTATTCAGGCGCATTTTGACAAATGTTTCTGAGCCGCTTTAATATTGATACTTAGAATTATACTAAGATTTCTGGCTTTTCGAGTTATTTCAGGCTGATGTTGGTACATCAGTATTTTTTTTTTTTCGGATTTCTGTCCAGTGATGGATTTGTGTGGGGTTGTTTTTTTGTTTTTTTTTTTATTAGAAGAAACCTGCTTATAAATCCTAATAATGCTTCTTTATTCCACATACTTTATCTTTAATATCTGTAATTTATCTTTATGTAACCTGTTTTCTCTTCTGAAGAGTGAGAATGTGGGGTCAAAATAGAGGTCACAGCAATCAGCTAAAAGAAAACAGGTTTTCCTTTTTTTTGTAAGAATATGATGGCTATTCAGATGGTCTGACTCTCGTTCATCACATCTCAAAACAATACACTGTTTTACCAGACCTGTATTGCAGGAAAACATTCTGTGAAATAACTTCTCCACTGTCCTTTTCTGTAGAACATAACCAGGATACAGGACGAAAATAAATCCCAATAAACCTGTTTTATTTTGGCTAGTACTTCACAAAGCAGAACTACAAATGCATTACTACCAGCAAATCCTATCTGCAGAGGAAAGAGGCTAAATCCAGCTAGAAATCTGTTAAAAGCACATCTGGAAACATTCAGCATAGCGCAGTTGTGCTTGAGATAAGATCTCCAGAAGCACTCCAGCGTTCTCTTAACTTCCTTGCTATCTTAGTCGTAAATACTTCTGAAAGTTTTACCTTTGGCACTTCCATTTGTTTACTGGATAATACTGGAAACATAGTTTATTGGTTTTGTTTGTGCAGGTATAAGTTCATTATTCTTCAAGGATCACGTGATGTGCTTCAGTGTGCTGTTAATCAACAATGACTAAACGGAAGCGTTGTGATATTAAGCAGTTAGAGATGCGTAAATGATGATTGTGGAAGACTGATTTTTAAAAATCAGCATAACTGCTGATTATTGCAGTGTTCTGATTTGCATGTTAAGAATCAAAATAAAGTTAAAATACTGAAAATCAAGTATATTCAAGAATCGTCACTGAAGAATTAAATTATTATAATTATTAGTTTTTTTAGGTAATCTGAGTAGCAAATTGATGTATATTACATACACAGATTATCTAGGAAACCTTGCGAGGAAAAAAAAAAGCTATTTTGGACAATTGCTGACTTTTTAATATCATTGTTCTGACAAGTTAGAACAATGCTTAATTATTGGCTGCCAGATATTTAAAGAACAAACACTGAGATTCAGAATTCCTGAACAGAAGAAAAGGTTTTTGCTGTTCCCGTGTTACGAGTTGCACAGAGGTAAAGTGATTTATCCTTCCTGACTATAAAGTTAGTCGAAGAGGCACATACTGATTCCTGGATTCATTCTTTTTTTGTCCATTGGAATATGCTGCTCTTCTTTCGCATTCCTAGTTTATTTGCTGCATGAACATAGAAGGATTGTGGCATTGGAAGAGGAAGAAAATTGATATGCTAGTTTAATTTCTTGATTTCTCCCTTTTCTATTTTTATGAAAATAATATACTAGAACATAATAATAACGGCAGTGTTGTGCTGAAATATAATTTAGAAATTTTAATCCCAGTAAACTACTCCCCGCAATATCTTAAAACTCTTAAACATTTGAAATCTCAAAAGAAACAGTTTAAATGAAAGTGGACATGAGTTAATCCTTACCATGTTACAGTCCGAGGGTACGGAGTGATGTTATATTAGGGTAACACAGGAAGGGTAGGAGACGTTCAGGATACGGGAAAAAGGGCAGAAACATGAAGTTGTCTGGCAAGTGGATTTCTCAAACCCCTTTCTTCCTGTGACTGTCTTTTTTTGAGAAGGTGGAATGAGGTAGCTATCACTGGGATACCGGTATCTATCAGGGGAAGAGACGATCTTTAACCCATTTGCCACTTGTCCATTATTTGACCTGATTATTCTGTTTCGGTGATCTGTGGTGCCCTAGTGTGTTCATTTTCTGCTGTCTTCTCGCATTGCGGTGCCATGCTCTGAATTTGATGCTGGATCTAAAGCACTCTCCAAATTAACTTTTAATTTAGTATACCAGTAAGATAGAGGGAAGGACAGTTCAGAGGACTGAAAACCTGTTCTGATTTTCACCCTGCAGGATGTTTTGTTACATCCTTCGAGAGAACACTCCTTGTTAAAAATAATCCTATCCCCAGGAAGCCCTTGAGAAATGCTTTATGAAGCCCTCTGGGATGAAACTACTTAATTCCCCCTGCAGCCTGAATTGTTTGAAGAGTAAAATTATGGTAGGTGGTCTAGGGCTAAGCAACCCCCAGTATATTTTCTCAAGGTACCTGATGATCTTCAGATGGAATTCTTTGTAGACTGGGAACATTCCTGTGGATGATAGAAATGCCCCATCTCCTATTTGGGGTGGCTTCAGTAGATTTACAGGGAGACATCTTTTTGCATTCATTGGCCATTACGCTGCACAAACTTAGGTACTATGGGACTTTTTTTTAAGTGTACAATTAAAGGCAAGTGTGGGGTTTTTTTATCACTCTGCCCCTTTACAAAATGAACCAAGCATTTCCTTGAAGGTAAAATCAGTCAGATGGGGAGGGGTGGTGGGGGGAGAGACACGTTGAAGCTAGGTATAGAGCGTACCCATGAAAAATGGAACTGATGGTGATGTTTGTCAACTGGCTGACCAGACAGAGCAGAAAAAGTGGCTTAGGGGCACATTCAAGAATTCTATGGGACTTGATCTGCAATTCAGAGGCTCTCCAGGCTTTCTAGAAACTCTTCAAAACGCCTTTCCAAGACAAAGACAAACCGCTGTTCTGTAATGTTACAGTTTTCTCCTGGCCTGGCTCTCTCCCTTATGGGCAGAAAATTCCTACACAAATATTTATTCCTTTTGCAGTCTTCATCATATGTTTTCCTCTGCCAAGCTTTTCAAAAATGATGTTATCAAAACTGCCTCTTACTTATGAGTGACATGTGTTCATCATTCATCATTTTTTTACCCTTACTTTACATTTTTAAAAACGTGTACTTATGATGTTATCAAAACTGCCTCTTACTTATGAGTGATATGTGTTCATCATTCATTATTTTTTTACCCTTACATTTTTAAAAACGTGTACTTACACCAACAGTACACCAATATTATAGTATGTAACTTGTAAATGGTTTTAGTACCTGAAGTGAGCATGCGTTATGCCCAGGTAACTGTTTGTTAGCCTCTGATGGAAGTACAGGTTGTGCAAAAAAAGCCTGTATTATTTTCTGCGTGATGCAGCGTGCAAACGAAAGATAAACTCTTGATGAGCACTGTTCAGAACTTGTTGCTTTAAAAAAAGTCTAATTTGAGCAGTTACAAGTAAGTTATTTTAAAAAGCTAGTGAAGATATTTGTATCTTTACATATATATATGAATATACATAAATGTATCTTCCTGTACCGTCCTGTTGAATTCTTGATTCATTAAAATTATTTATGGCATAATTACATTTTAATGGAATACCCATGATTATTTTTTTTTTGGCCTGGTAAGAATTTCCTACTTGCTGCCTGGACAAAAATCTAAGCATTACCGCGTTGTAGATGTTTTGTTACTTTAATAGTAATGCAGGTTTGATTATGTGGGTAACCTGGATGCACGTTATTTTAGCTAAGGATATCCCTTTCATTTTAATGTGTTGCCTGTTTCTTACCTGTCATGCAGCATTCATAATAATGATATTTATTTTTGCAGTGTTGCCAAGCTGTGCTGCTCAACACCATGGTCTGTCATGCTGTACCAGATTGCTGTTCAGTCCGATGAACAGTGATTAGTATAAGTCCATAACAAAGTTACTGTGTTCTTTCTTCAGTCATGCTTAGTCTTCTCTTCATTCTGCTTCCTTACAATAAAGGGGATTTTGTTGGGGTTTATATATATATATATATTTTTTTTTTTTTTTTCTTAGTTCATGAACAGGTCTATTTTCTGTTTATCTGTTTCTTACACCAATTACATTTCTTGGAAGCTCCAGTATAACACTAAGATCGGGCTATTAGGATCGTACAGCTGTCTCTTAGAGATGCTTATGCACCAAGCAGTTGCAAAGACAGGGCTTCTACAGGGTCTTTGAAATTTGGGGGTTTTACTTTTAGAGGAAATTTTACTTATAGTGGAAATTACAATAGGGATTTGAGTACCTAATAGCTGAGGTAAATTGGGTGGCCGAAAGATGTCCTCATGACACAGATATCATCACAAGTTTGCTGGTTATAGCTTACTGAAAATATTTTTAGTTTCAAAGCTGTTTAATATTTTAGTAATTATTAAAAAGAAATTTCCTCAAACTCAAACGTGTGTTGTACCTGTCATTTGAGAAGCTGAATTGAAACTGCAAAAAAAAGGAATAGAATAAAGCAGAGGGGATAAAAGAAATTGAATGTTTAAATAAATATCTATAAAACATCCACATATGGACCTAAGGCACTAATGTGTACTGGACTGGATTTTGGTGTGAGCTTGTTTCTTGTTCAAAATATGAAAAACATGGGTTTCCCTGTAGCTAGAACCTGATGGATTATTTTCATGTATCCACTCTTAAATAAGGTAGAGGAAAGAGTCTATGGTCTTAAATTTCAGCGAGGGGAAGGATGGTGTATTTCAAGCTTCTACTGAACTGCATTAGTAGGATTTACCAAGTAATATCCAGTACAACTTAAGGCTTGAAGGAGCACTTTTGCAGCCGAATTACCTCTCTTATTGTAACTGTAATGTGTGCCCATACATTGTATCTCTGGCTGGAAGCGGGTGCTAATTTGACTACTCTGCCTCTGGTGATTTGACTGTGAGACCAATTAGATGGTTAGAAGCACAAATGGGTAATTAGAGCTCAGATCTATTTAGGTAGTGTATAGCAAACTCCCCTACTTCTGTTTCAGGTTCTACCTTCCTTGTTACTGTGCTTTGTATCAGACTCTGTAAGAGAAGTCACTTCTAAAAGGAGTGGATTGAAGACAATACATGTTGAAGCTTCTAATAATACCTTTCAACATTGTCTTCCCAGTATTGATAATGATGCTCTAATTGTTATGGAGTACTTCCTAAAAAATGCTGATGGCTCTTCAGTCCATTGATCTAACTGAGGTTGGTGGCTGTTCAACATCTTGCATGTGTAATTTGCAAAAACTAAGCTTTATTCAGTCAATTGTTCTCAACTACAGACTGTTATGTTCTAATTGCAGAGACTGACTGCACTCGTCCCGAAAAGAAGTTCAATTCACGAGGCATCTCTGCCACTTACTTTGACTAAAGAGAGGAAGGAAATGTCTGACACCTGTGGAAAGAAAGCTTCAGTTGTTTCAGAAATGTCAGGCAAAATGTCAGGGCTGAGACTATCAGGCCAGTAATGTGTATGTTCCACTGAGGGAATGTTTTTCTTATGCTTCTGTCAGTATTTTTCTTTGAATTATCATCTAGTCTCTCTTATTTCTGCATTGGTAAAGAAAACTTTTAACTTCCCACTGTTAAGTGCTTGCTATAGATTACATCCTACTCATCTTTTTCAGTTCCTTTTACTGTACACTTTACCCAACTGCTGGAGTTTTCAGTGTGAGTGCTAACAGCTAAAACAATACCCCAGCTGAGACTTTGTGTGCTCAAATAACTGAGCTGTGAATGTACTCCATGTAGGTGATTCGTACTGTGCATAGTTGCTTTCAGGATAAAAACTTATTTGTGTTTATGTGAGGGTACAGTTGCAAATAGTGTTTAGAAAACAGAGGGTTTATGTATACATGTATACTTCTTTTACGTTCGTTAATGCCATTTAAAAGAAGTCCTTCAAAAACATGTCTGCATATTTTTGTTTCTGCTTAGATTGATGGTGTGGTTTAACCCCAGCTGGCAACAAAGCACGACCCAGCCACTCCCGCCTGCTGGGGTGGGGGACAGAATCAGAAGGGTAAAAGTGAGAAAACCTGTGGGTAGAGATAAACACAGTTTAACAGGGAGAGCAAGAGCCGTGTGTGCAAGCAAAGCAACACAAGGAATCCATTCTCCTCTTCCCACCGGCAGATGGGTGCTCAGCCATTCCCAGGAAAGCAGGGTTCCATCACATGTAACAGTGACTTGGGAAGATGAACTCCATTGCTCCCAACGCCAGCCCCTTCCTCCTCCTTCCCCCAGCTCTATATGCTGAGTATGATGTCATACAGTCTGGAATAGCCCTGGGGCCAGTTGGGGTCAGCTGTCCTGGCCGTGCCCCCTCCCAGCCCCTTTTGCCCCTGGCAGAGCAGGGGAAGCTGCAAAGTCCTTGCCTGGTGTAAGCCCTGCTCAGCACCAACTGAACCATCAGGGTGTTAGCAACATTCTTCTCATACTAAATCCAAACCACAGCACTGTGCCAGCTGCTAGGAAGAAAATAGTTAAATTATCCCATGACCTACTTCGCATGTTTCATTTGACCTTGATGTGGAGATGCCCCAAGGTATTTCATTTTCATCTGGTTTATCCCCTTGGCTGTGTATTGCTTTATCTGCTCCATCATCCTGGGCAATGATTTCTTCTTCTGTCCCGGTTTACTGATCCTTTAAACACTTGTTTCCTTCATTCTACACAGAAGAAATAAAACATTAAAAACAGATCTCTTGTGATTTTCCTCTACTAATTATCCATAGTATTACTGATAAAACAGTTCATAGTCCATCTTGCAGGCTTTCACCCATATCGTCATACCTGTTGTACTCTAAGAAGGTTCCGTTCTTCTTTCCAGGGAAAATAGCTGAAGGAAGATTTATTTGTTGAAGTCAAAATCTGAAGTTGTGTACTTTGGCCCATTGAATTAAATCCCTTTCTAAGCTTTCTGCTTTGCCCTTATATGGTTTATAAATAATTTATAAATAAATAATTACATTTATGACTGCATAGCCTGTTAACAGCTATTTGTTGATGGTGGGGATTGATGCTGTTAATCCCACCTTTAGCCCGCAGTCCTCTAAGATTAGAAAGGTATTGTAAGTGTCTAAAATAGTATGTAAGAAAATAGTATTATCAGTGCCCAAGATACAAGTCTCTCTAATACTGCTGTAGTCAGTTTTGGATTATACAACTGGACTGTCCTTACCTTATGGACAAAAAGTGCTTTTAGTAGGTTGAAAATGCATTGAAATATTTTCACCTGTA
This sequence comes from Egretta garzetta, assembly GCF_000687185.1. Taxonomy (NCBI): domain Eukaryota; kingdom Metazoa; phylum Chordata; class Aves; order Pelecaniformes; family Ardeidae; genus Egretta; species Egretta garzetta. The sequence goes on along the minus strand of NW_009258301.1, from coordinate 842,163 downwards.
GAAAATACAAATAACCATTTTATGGGGTTACCTCATAATTCTAAGTATTTATGAATTAAATTTATACTCTTAAGTGGCAAGTAGAGAAAAACAATTGACAACTTTATTCTACAAACCTCAAGATAAAAATCTAGACTACATTATAATGTACTATGATTTTTACAGTATAGCGAGTAGTTAATGAGTAATATTATTTTCAATTAATTTATAGATATAATATTGTCTCCCAAAATGAACTGAAAACAAAGATGTACCGCCAAAGTTCTGCACGTATTTGAAATACTCCTTTTCCAATGGCAGTGGTCTTAAAAAAGAAATCAGTTATTATTTCCCTTTCAACTCTATGGTGATAAACTCTAAGTGGAAATTTTGGCTATTTCTTTCATTAAGGCTCTAGTGGCCACAAGGAATAAATATAGATCTTCATAAATAGATGTTCTAGCGTCTTCAGAAGGAAGGTGCTACTTTGACTCAGATTTTCTTCTGGGAAGCATATTTTCTTTTTCTCATGCTCTCGAACTCTGCCCTCCAAATCTTTTAATTGACTCTGACGTAACGGGACAACAGGTATAGAAATCCCAGCCCGCTGTACACTTCAGCGCATCAGGCCCCTTCTTCACAGCTGCGAGGATTAAGTACTTGCTTGCTTTTGCACTGTTTGCTAAACATAATCATACTCTTAAGAACGGGGCAGCACTTCTTTTAAATAAGCTACCTGTCTGTCTCTCTTCACTTCTCAGTAGCTTATTATATATTCTTATATATAAGCTTCAGAATAGTTTATTTTATCAGTTTTGACCTTTCCCATCTGGCAGTCTTTGTCTATGAAGAAAATTTTGCATTGAAAATTAAAAATGCCATTTTGTTGTTGTGTGGGGGGTTTTTTGTTTTGGTTTTTTGAGGGCAAAATAGAATGTTTTTATTGTACACTGTGCAGATTACTCAAAGTTCTTTACGGTATCAATATGTCAACACAATTACATGTGTTTTTTGAAATGAATGGATAATTGGACAAACTTCGAGATATACACACTAGGAAATATCTAGGCAACAATAAAATTGATTCCTTCATTGTATTTTATTGTTTAATTGCGTAAAATAGGTTCAGTCCTATCTGGTTGCCTGTATTGGTTGAGATAAATGTTCTAGCATATCAGTGGCATGTGTTTTTCCGTAGACTTGTACCAACATAGCATCAACAACTCAGAGTTCTTTTGTTCCGCACCGTAATCTTTGGTGTTCATTGCTACTTCACTGAAAACGTAACAGAATTGACTCCTTCAAATCTCTACAGATTCTATCCAGGAAGCTAGATGAAGAGTATGTTAGTTATACACTGAATGTTCTTACCTTCTGTTAAACATTGTTTAAAGCAAAAATTTCCCCTTTAGAAGGGGTGAGGTGTTTACCAGAAGTCCTTTTAATTTGTCTGATACATTAAATTCCTTAGATTCTCACTGGAAATCTGGTTTACATTTTATAATAGCCCAACTACATACTGAAGAGTGAGGTCTTACATTCCAAACAGGCATATATATGCTCCTTCTTCCAAATTATGGCTGGGAAAAAAAAACCCCTGTGTTATATAAAAACAGTATTTGCAAAGATTATATCATTGTATTTAATGAAAAATGAACAGGACTTTAATTTCTTAGTCAACAAAGATTAATCTATAGAGTAAAAAAATAAACACCTGACATTCCTTTTTATAGGATAAAAATAAAGGAGAGGTGCCTAGGACTGGAGATACAGGCAACATTTCTGGCCATTTTAAAGTTTTTAGGAGTTTTCAGTTGACTTTAGGCTCAGAATTCAGTCAGAGTTTTCTACCTCTGAGTTACTGCAAGGTCAAAGAGATAAAAAATGTCACATCTGTGTAGCTGGTGCAACAGCATTTCAGAAAATGTTTTGAAGTTGGGTGTTTGGGAATTAATTCAATTTGCCGATGCATGTCCACACGTCCTTCTCTGCTGTCATTACCTCTACTAATACTTTTTCTCTATTATCATACAGAGCCTGTCTTCCCTTTGGATTAGTTACTATTCCCTATTTTCACACTAACTGGTAAGATTTAGTAAAATCCCCCTGAAATACAGAGGGAACTCATTCTTTCCCCTTTGAAAAAGCTGTTGATAAATATAGCTGTTGCCATATAACTGATTTTATATTTTAGCCTAAAACTCAAACACTACTTTGTCTGTACTTGACTCTGATTTTTGACAGACGTCTATTTCACTGCTAGCGTAAAATATTCCAGACCATATCCCTCCATCTGCTCCTTGGTGGGGTCTGCGATATTACTTCAAGAATGGGTAGTAATCGGTAAGACCTGAGGAAATGCCTGTGGTCTCATCAGTAGCAAAACTGCAGTCTAAATTAGTCTCTGTTGGAGTAGGCAAAATTTCAGCTGAATTGTGCCCTTCATTATACTGCTTGCTTGTTTCTGTTGAAAACTTTTTGCAGTCAGCATTTTGAAGACATTAGCAAAGAAAGGCTCATTTTAGGCTGTCATTACGAATGACATTTTGCTATTTGTTGTCCATTACTTGTTATTTATTGTAGACTAAGCCCCACAGTTATTTGAAAGAGAATCTTCTCTTGTCAATAGTACTCTCTGTAGAACTAGCAAGTTTTCCCTCTTACACCTGCTACTTTAATCTATGTTTACTTTTATACTCAATGACTATTATTCCCGTTTTGAAGAGAAAGTTAATGTTATTCTAGAGCTGAAGTATTTTCCAAATACTTGTATTTATTTTGCATGAAAAGATTTTTTTATATAATTTAATGTTTTTCTACTGCAAGAGCAGTAGTTCTTTTGTTAATCTCCATGTAACTTGTGTTTTATACTTTTGGTTTATTTATTAAATGCCGAAAATATCTGTCAGTTGGTTTTTAGTAAATGGTATGATTTTATTTTGAAATTGTGAACTAAGGTAATGGAGCAGAGGGAATGACCTCTGCCTTTTGAAGTAAATGCAACCAGGAATACTATTGCTTTTATAGTTAGGGTTAAACTATAGGTGGTAGTGGTGCTGTGCTGGTGCAAGATAAACTGAAACCCATGCTTTAGGAAGGAGCAGCTGTAGAGATTAACACTGTTGGGTCGTCTTGGGACATATATTTGAACACCTCACCTTGCCACATTCCCATTTAGCCATTGCAACTGTTTGTTGTCTGTAAAGTACTCGCCTGTTTATGAAAGATGTATTACAGCTCTTGACCACAAAAGGAGCAGTGAGGCTGTTAGTATGTAATAATTTTGGTATCTGAGAAACATTATTTCATTTCTATTACAAACACAAACCCCTAGTTTCAGCAGCTTTTGGTATATTCTATTATTAATAAAGTGCATTAATTAATAAGGAAGCGCATAATGGATGCTTCAGTGTCTCCTGAGTGTTTGAACTTTAGAACACGTTGTGCTATGAAGGTCTTCAAGAAATGCAGAACACAAAATGGTGCAACTAAATTCTATTTTATCCAAGTCCTGTGTGTTTCGGTATCATTACATTGGAAAAAACAGAAAGAAGGTGGCAAATTTGTTGTAATTCATCCTAATAATGAGCACAAATAATGTAGGAGATAGCATTTTAGTATTGCAGGTTAGCGCTTGATTGCTTGAAATCAAAACCCCCAAACCATATAGTGTAGGTAATACCAATATGCCACTATGCACCATATTGGAAAATAATTAAAAAGTCCAGCTTTATTCAAGTTAACCTGCCATTTGAAAACAACCTGAGAAGAAGTCAGGCTTTGGAAGTACCCAAAGTACTTATCATTGTATGTAGTTCTCTAGAGTTAATTATTTTGAAAGTGTAGTGAAGCTCATGTCTGAGTGTCAACCTCAGAGTAATTACCTACACACTGAGCACCGCGTAAAGATGTTTAACTCCAGGGTTTGAAATACGATTAACAATTCATCATCATTTTCAGAAATCAATTTTTTAAGTCCTTATTTCATTGAAAGTTAAAATGCTTTTTGAAAATGGGCATTCCTCAAAATGTTTAGGCTAAACACTAGACTTCCAGTTGCATTTTCAGAATCTTGACCTGAGAAAGTTAATATAAATATTTGTTCAGTCGGTCGTAAGCGGGTGTAAATTGACTGCGGTAAAAATGTGATAGTTAAGTGATCTGGTCCTGTGACTGTGAACATCCATTCAGATTACATAGCTTTTGTAACCCAACGGTGTACAGTATGACCAGGAAAAGAGAGATTATGCATAACAGAATGTTTATGCTTGGGGTCAGAGGCTCAGTAATAGTTATCTTTTAAATTCATATGCCATCGAGTCCTCCTAAAGTAAGCGAGGGAGGATGGATTATTGAGAGACTTTGGGTTGAAACTGAGGGCTTGACAGCCCCCCACTCTGAAAGGGAGGCACGGGGAAAGAAATCTCACTGTGAGGTAATTTAGGAGAGCATTTCTGCAGCGACGTGTAAGAAGCCTTAGGTAGTACAGGGAGGTTACATAGTATAAGTGGTCTCTGTTATCTGTTTATTTATTTATTTAAAGAAAAGTTCCTTCTGTGTTGCAAACACTGCAAAGAGGAAGAGGACTATTACACAATTTAAGGCAGGTCTGGATGATTTGTCTTGGAAGTGAAATGAATTGAAAACCTGCACCACTTTTGAATTCTTGAATTCCTTTCCTACAGATGTTTACCATTGTAAAAGCTTTGACAACAATTTCCACCCTCTTTACTTGAATAAATTGCTTTTAAGAGAGCTTTTTAGATTAGACTTTGAACTGGAAAAGGCATAAATATGTAGAAAAGTCTCTATTGTCAGTGTTTTCTACCAGCGGGTCTGTAAATATCTAAGCTTGACTCAGCTCTGGATTTTACTTAAGTAACTCATGCATATGAATGTAGTGTGACAATCCCTTTATGTTAATACAGGTTCTAGCTACAGAGCTGAGGAATGCAGAACTCCTCACTCTTCCCACAGTGCATTTCTAATCCTTATCACTAAATGTGACAGCTTACCTGGTTTTTTACCTGGTACCTGATTTCTTTACCTGACTGTCCTAAGTATAGTTACAGACACCTTCCAGAACTTATTTTACAAATGAGTATAGGTGAGCTGCGTACTAATCCTTAGTATTAGATTCCGAATGCAGAGTTCTGTTGAAGTCTGAGCTCCCTAGTTGCTGGAGTATTGATGAAAACGTTGCCAGAAGTCATTTGGGATTCTCTTTCCACTTACGTAGCTTTGTAATAAAGCCATGGCAGGAGCAGAGCACACGTGAGTTCGGTTGAGTGCCAAGTTCAGCTTTGCCTTCTGATGACATTGATCCATAGATATTTTCTTGACATTGTTTTTAAACTACTGTTTACTTAAAGTAGTCGCTGTGATTAAATATATTGTCCTGGCCTTGTTCTGGATCATTCTGCAGATAAGTAATTTACCTAATGAGGTTGGATTGCGGGGGGGGGGCATGTTTTGGGGTTGAGTGGGGTTTTTTTTTCCCCGTTTTGTTTTCAAGAACGAGGTTAAGATTGCTGTGGAATATGTTAAGAACTCACCTTTTTTTTTTCTTTTTTTTTTTTCCTTCTGCCATGGACGTTCCACATGTTGGGTACTACAAATGCCCACACTGTCATTTGAGATTAAGATTTGATGTTAACACGCATATATTTGACCATTAGTGAAGAGACATGTTTGTCTAGTGTATGTAAAACTCCTCCTTGACCACTTTCCAGAGGAGTAATCCTTGGCCAATCTGATTTCCCCTGTGTTTTAAATTATATTGGCATCAGCCTTTCTATTCTCTTTTGATCACGCTTGCTGTATAGTTTAATGCCTATCGCGTAGTTCAGTGCCCATTAAATACGCTGTATGCCTTTTGTTTAGTTTGGTTACTTTAGAAGTTACTTGGTAGCTGTCAGAAATTTTATTGTAATCACATTGCTTTAGAGTTTGACTAAGTTTATGATTTCTATACTGAGTTAACAATACAAATTAAGTAGAGGTAATTAGATTAATTTTATCAACCTATGGTTTGACAACAAACTTCTCAGAACTTGTTTAATGTCAAGTACTCAGAACTTGTTTAATGTCAAGTACTTGTCCCAGAAGAAACATCTTCACTTTTTGCAAAGCCAAAGTGTGACTTAGCTCTTTAACATAATACTGTGTATTATCCTTATTTAAAAAAAAAAAAAACAAAAAAAAAAAAAACACAACAAACTGGATTTGTAAAGAATTGCCAGAGCGGTTTGAGGAAAGCTAATGTCACAAGAATTAATCCACACTGTAGTTGTAGTTTAATTTCCTGTTGCCATTTCAAGATACGTGTGCAGTGTTTAACAGAAATATCTCTGTGAAATTTCAGGGCAGAACAATCCAGTTGTAATTGCAAGACTGACTTCGTGCATCATCCAAGCCAAATAATTGTGCTATCAAGCTCATAATTAATTTTAATGTATATGCTGGAAATGCATTAGGTCTTGATTATCTTTAGTGCTTCTGCAGTGCCTCTGAATTAGTTGTTCTAGTATTTTACTTTTTAAACAACTCCATTCAAGTTATTAATTGCAGGTGTGTTCCATGTACAGACTGGCTGCTTCTGCCTGCCTGAAGGAAACCTCTGATACAGCTTTCACGATGCTTTTTGAATTGTATATAGGCAGGAAACGCCATATATGAAAGTATCCTTGACGTACGACCTTCATGGAGCAACACTGAAGCTAGTGGGGGGGTTGTATTTACAAAAGTTGCTCTGAAGAGACACTTACAGTTTCAGAAATTAGTCTGAATTATTTGTCTCTTGATTATTCCGTGGACTGTTTACTTTCCTGATCTGAGGAAATTTCCAGCTGCAGGCTGCCAGCTCTCATTCTTGAAAGCGTCAAG
>NW_009258301.1:819082-835235 GCF_000687185.1 Egretta garzetta | reverse complement strand
ACCATACGTGTATCTCAGTGTGTCTATGGTTAAGAAATGCGTTAAGGAGGATCCAGTTTAGACTTTGTCCTTTCCATGCAGGATTTCTTTCACATCAGTCATGTCTTTCCGGAGCTGCCCTGGGTATAGAGTTGAATAAGAGCGTGTAACAGACGCGGTTTCATTTCCCCCTTCAGCCCGATGAAGTCCCTTTGGAAATACTTCATGAAAAAAACAGACTTTTGGGTACCCAGGCACCTAATGCAAATTCCACGCACACTGAATGTGGCCTGAGCCCTGTGAGTTGAACCAATACTTCTCTAAAAAAACATTTTTCCAAAACCTGTGAGAAGCAGTGCAATGATGGCTTTAACGAGCTTTTGATCTAAATGCTATGACTTTATAGTATCAACCCTAGACATGAGAGATATATTCTTAAGAAAACATATTTTTGGTTACAGCTTGAAAAAAACCAAGTACATACAAAATCCAGAGAGCACATCAGTACGAAGGACTTCGAGTTAGGTAAAGATGGAAAAAACACAGCAGTAGTGGAGTTCGTATTTGTGGGGGTTGTAGAGGTTTGTATTATGTGGACTAAGACTTTCTAGGAACAGAAGAAAATTGTTTCATTTTGAAATTCAATTGCCAAACTATAGGGAATGAATGCCAACGAGCACACTTCCAACCAGTGTCAGGAAAGTACACCGTTTTTCATTAGATCTTAAATAGATTTGTTTCTGGCTTTTTTTCTTGGGGACTTAAGCTAGTTTTGTTAACAAACAAAATTTGAAATATTTGCTTACTTACAGTAGGAGACAGAAAATTATTGAACAGATTTTAAATGAAGTATAATTAGCCCGATTAATCTAAGGCAGTACCTTATTCTGCTCAATAAGCTCTGATTGGAAAATTATTATTTAAACAAGCTTGCATACATAACTTAAAATCTAATTTTGTGATTAAGTTATAGGTTTATAGATACTTGAAGTTTCATCAATATGGTCCTGTACTGTCTAATTATATGCACAAGAGAATTGTGGAAGGAAGATAAATATTAGCCTGTAGCAAATTCATATTAATATATTAAATAATTTGGGTGATTGATCGTTTCAGGTTTTTTTTTCTTTCTTTGTTTCTCCTTAGCCCTTTAACACTTCTCAGGAGTCAGTGCCACTTTTTCAACTGCCACTCATAAGTAAGATTGGATTTTTGAGAGCACTGAATCAAGTAAGGGGCCAGATTTTTAAAAAAGGACTTATTTCCTTCGTTTCTGTTTTTTTTATCAAACCAATGCAACCAGAAGGCACTGTCTTATATATACAAATCTACCTAATTAAAATACGTTTAGCATCTTCTCAGCATCTGGCTTTGTGACTGCGCACTCGGCACTGACGACTGAGATGACTGTGACGTGAGCAGTGGAACATCTTTCAGGTGCCCTCTCCGTGCTTAGTCCTGAGCTACGTTTTCAGTTCATTTTAGAGGTTAACAAGACTTAGAATTGCTTAACCAGATTAAACTAAAATTGAATAAAATTTAATCTTAGTTAAAATAAAGTTGTAACAAAAATAATAGTTTGTGCTTTTTCATGTAGTGTGGTTTTTGCTTGTTTCACAGCATTTAAGATCTTTTCCACGTAATTGTTATATTGATGTTTGCGCAAAAGCCACATATGAAATAAAAGCACAGTAAAAAAAGACCAGTGCTATTTACAGACTAAAGTAGTATTTTTGCCCTCTGATCTGTTATTACTTAAATATTAGACTTGTTTGCTGCAGTTAAACTGCAGGCAGTAAAATGAAATTATGAATTTGTAACCTGAAATCATGTTAAGGAATACTTGAAATTTGGCCATATAATGAACAGTGATGGAAAACGAAACTGTTCAGTCAGTTCTGTCTCACTGACTTAAGTGCTCTCATACAGCATACCAGGGTTGAGAATGAAATGTTGTCTGCAGCGAGTGCATGGGAAAATAATATTTGATCTTTGAGTGGCTATAAATATTTTGTTTCTGAGAAGAAAAGGGATACTTGAGGGCCAATTGCAACTTTCTTATAACACTATTGGCAGGAAATAGTTTATTATAAAACTGCAAATGCTAGTTTGCCCACTTGCATGAAATACAGTACCTGTGACAGTAACGAATGATGTTACACTTTGTAGAGGCAATCACGTAATACATCAAGTGTCACTTTAATGGAACAGCGCCAATGGAATTTACAAATGTGACATCTATTTATTTCTTCCAGTACTGAGAAGGAGATGAAATAACATGGAAGTGATGATTACTTGTGACACATTCCTTTTATGAAAATAACTGCTTTAACCCATGCTGTTACAAAAGTCCGTGTGTTCTTTTTATTTGTATTTCTTTGTTTCGTTTCAGTGAACTGAGTTTCTATATATCTCTCTTGTGCTTTTGCCTATCAGTATGAGGGAGTCGAGCATCTGTTATCTACTGTAAAGTTGCGGTGATCGTTTGCCAGCTTCGTGCGACTTTGTGTAACTTCAGGCAAAAAATCCATGGAACTGAATCGTGACAGTAAAATCGTAGAATCAGAATAGAGGCGACACTGAGGGTTAGGTTATCCAACATATTTTGAAATAAGTGCTGAATGAACTTTGTGATAATGATAAAGTGATGCAGGAGAGTAATGCTGATGCTTTCCTATTGAAAAAACCCTGGGTGAGGCTTGTCTTAGTACAACAGCACATCAGAGCTTGTTAACTTTACTTATAGGTTAAGATTTATTTGCCCAGACTATGCTCTTCAGAAGCGTGACTGTGCTGCTTCTAGTTCTGGAGCAGTTGCTGTCTGTGGCAGCTGGAGGGTCACCGTTTCGGGGTGTGTGTGTGTAGGGGGGGGTGTGCACAGGCACATATGTGTATTTGTAGACCATTATAAAGTCTGGTTTGATACCTGTGTGATATGGAACAGTCTCAGTTATTGAACGAGAAGCCTGTATATGGGGATTTTACTGTAAGATTACGGTAGTTGATCCAACACACGAGTTCTGAGTCCCAAGTACTTTTAGAATTCATGTGTGTGTTTCTCTATATCTAACTTCAGACATTACAAGAGTCTTCTTGATAGATGTGGATGCTGTGGGCCTTTGAAACCTTGAGGTTCCATCTTCAGAGACGGGGATAGTCCTTGGGGATATTACAGGAGAATAAATTGTAGCGGTAAGCCATTGAAAGGGAGAATGTTTATTAGCACCGCCCACATTTATGACGTTTTCAAGATACCACCATTGCAAATATCTGTAACGTAAATGAAGAACTGAAATAATGAATGTTGTGCTTGATACTGGCCTGTAGCATAAACAGCTCCTCTTCTTGGTACAGTTTTTGCAGATAGTTTGATCAATGTTTCTTCTGTGGACATGTGTGTTTTTAAAGAAGAGGACAGTCTGGTCCACTGCAGTTTCGGCTTGTGAAAACAATTCACTTGCTGCAAGCTCTTTGCTGGTACGTATAGGAAAGTAGTGGCGAATCTGGAGCATCCTCCATAGTGTATTATTATATTCCCTTCCAGCGCCACTCTTTTTATAACAGTAAAGAAGAGCAGAGAGTTGCCTTGTGTTCAGTGGTTTAGTTGAGGTGCAACTGCTATGAAGAATAAGATTTGCATAGGCGTTTCTGTCAGTCTGTATATATTCTCTATGCTTCTAGCTATCTTTTAAAATTCATTAAACTTCAGGGTAACAGTCAAAATGAAACTAGATCTGTATTGATTTCTTCTCCTCCACTGCTCTTTTGGGATTCTTCTAACCTATGTTCTTTGCTGTAAAAATAGAAAAAAAAGCCAAATGGATTTCCTGATTTGGCTGTGACCTGAGTGAGCTCTGCACATTTAACACCCTAAAGCAACAAAGGACGGTTCAGTGCTGCAGTGTCCTAATCTTGCCATAAGAAACGAGCTAGGAAGAGGATGTTCTTTGAGGGAGCTGTAGAGAGTCTTGCCTTTTTATTTCTTTTTTAAAGAAGGGACTGAAAATGAATAAGGATAACGTATACATTAATTATAAACAATGCTTTAAGCCTGCCTAAGAGAATGGGGAAAACGAATGGAATTTCTCTGCTTGTATTTTGCTTCTGAAATGCAGTCTTTCAACAAAATAACACATATATAGTCAGAAAATTTTAGCACACAATGAAAGCTAAATTAAAAAGTGTTTGAAATCGTGTGAAGAGAAGATAATGAGGGGTTCACTGTTATATTTCATCAGGGGAACAAATGGATCTGGTAACTAAATATTTCAGCATCTGGTGTCAGTATCAGCTTTTGGAGGCAGAGGCATTGATGTGCACTATATGACTCCAGGGTGTGCCATGGTGGTTACCCAGAAGAGAGGAATAAAGGGATAATACGGTTCTGAGGGGAAGATGGGCCACCAAAAACTATCTTAGAATAGTGCAGTTGCACTGATGCCTTTCAAAATCAAGCGAGTGAGACTGATAACTTTTGGGTTCACCAATTTGCTAGTTTAATTTTGCATCAAAGCAGATAAAATATTTAATTTTAAAATATCCAATAAAGAATTTAAAATATTTTTAACTGTAAAGAACTTTTGGAAATTGTTTTTGAAATCGTCGATTTTAATGTTTAAAAAAATCACTAAAGATATTGCCAGCTAATTTTAAAAAAGTTAACTGTGGAGCAGGGAAGAATATGTAATAGTAGTTGTATGTACATTATCGAGTTAATTCTCCCGGAGGTTTGAGGGGCCTTTAGAAGAATATGATTTGTGCCTTTTCTTAGGGAATAGGAGAGACAGATAGCTATTTTTCAGTGGTTTAGTTTCGTTCTGTAAAGTTTCAATATTTTCACATTCATTTTTCCTTATTCTTGCTCTGTATTTTCTTTTTTTTCTTTACAACGTGTTTCATTCTGTTACAGTGTTCGGTGGTCTTCAGATCTTTCTCTTTTTAAGAACCTAAGATCACAAAACTCCACTAACAGGTTGCTGCCAGTGAATACATTAGTTTATATATGAATATAATCTAGCCATAGATAGATAGATATACATGTATGTATACATATGTGTGTATATGTATATATAAATAAAAAAAAAAAGTCAACCAAAACCAAGAAAGTAGTGACTGCATGGTAACTTGAAGGGGACTTCATTTCAAAACAACCAAAAGAACCTTTTTTTTTTTCTACAGAGAAAAGTAGGTGCATTGCAACGCAGGTAATTTCCAGCTGTGGAAATGCAACCTCTAACGGGAATTGGCATGTTACAGGAGATTTGGCTACACGATATTTTATGCCTGTGAAGGCTCCTTTGAATTGAATAGGCAATTTATTTTACAGAGAAATTTAATATTCATCACTAAGGAGTTACTGTAATTCAGAGAAGGCAAATGTCAAATTATCTTTGGCAGTTGAAATAAATTTTAAAACATTGGATGATCAGAAGGGACACTGTCCATTTAACGTAATTTTAAGTAATAACTCTGATTATAGTATTTTTATTTTCTGCAGAGTTTTAATACCGATATTTGGCAATAATCTCCATTGTATTTGTGGAATTGTTGTTCTTAAGGATTTACTTTGAAAAATAATCCCAAGTAGCATTTTTAAAAAAAATATATGTAGGCATTAATGTTTATCGCTGACTTACAATTTAAAACAAGACCTTAAATATAATTTTCTGAAACGACACTGCTACTCTATCCTTCTTTAACAAGAACTTTTTTTTTTTACGTATTGTCTCGGTTTCTTTTTTGTTTCAAATTTCCTTTGGTTCTGATCTTCCTAACTCAAATCATCCTTGAATTTCAGGGGCTTTAGCCTAAACATTAGCTAGCTCCTCAACCCTGTTGTTTCACCAAAATGGTTTATTCTGCATGCTCATCTGGGGTGACAGGAGTTCAGGTGCGGGAGTTACCTCAGTGAGGATGCAAAGCTTCTTACGAGAGGTGGTTCAGGAACCACTTGGAGCCAAGGACTCCGCCTGGAGTTTTGAATGAGTACTCACAAACAGCGTGCTCTCGTGCGCAAAATAAAATCCATTTCTCGTGGGTGTTTGTAATAGCCTTCCCAAGCTGAGTACAGCAGTTACAGTAGTCAGCATGAACATAATAAACCATTACAAATACATAAGCAAGTTATTAAGCAAATTAAATACCAGTGTTTATATCTCTGAGGAGCACTGCAAATAGATTATGGTTTATTTGTCTCTGTTCTGTAATCCAAGAAACGAACCAATACGTGTTACAAAGATTTCCATAGATTCAGAATTTTAGGATTTTCAGAGCATAGCTCTTTCTCCATTCTGTACTGTAAACAGGATTAATTAAGGGTCTTGAGAACACCTATATCTTCATTCTGGAAGACTGTCATTTCAGCCTGACTTGCCAGGATATTATTTTTCTTCAATAATTGTAATCAAATTATTACTGGTGCATGACCAAATAGATCTACTATATCTAAACTTGCAGGTGAAAGATTAATAAATTAAAGATGAACTCAAACTTGGCTTTTTAAAAACACCGATTCTTCTTTGTATTTAAGCATACTTCTCTTTCAATTGGACGCAAGCCCTTTAGAACAAGATGCAACCAGATAGAGATTCTTTTTTTAACTGCTCATATGCTTTTGATACATATAGTCAGAATTTAACCTGAAAATGAGCATTGCTGCATTTCCAATGGCACGCTCCACTAAAGCAAGGCTAATTGGTATTAATATACCTTGAACTAATAGACATGCATTATTAGTAGCTTTATCTTCTTTTAGATCTTTTTTGCATTAAGATCATACTAGTAAAATTAACACTGCAACTTCCACATGATTTTGATATTACAATTAACACTGCTAATACAGAAGATAATGCATATTAATTTTGTATAATTTTCAGACAGAATGTTAGAGGCTTTCTTATTTAAACTATTTTCTTGAATTATCCTGTAATGCCTGAAAAAAGTTACAACAATGTTATAGCACACCAGGGATGCTCAGTACAGTGTTGTAGGAGACAATTAGCCGGGCACTAATATTTACCAATGAATTGTTTTGCAGAGAAAAAAAACCAAAAACAAAAACAACAAACCAGCACTAGCTTGTACCTGAATCCCCAGTTATCTCAAATTCCCAAAACGTTACGTTTTTAGAGTGTTTTGTTAAAATCAGCTATTCTTATGTGTGGGGTCTAAGTTATGAGTTAGAAATTGTATTGCCACTTCAGAGGGATAAAATTAGTGCTTTTGACTGCAGTGCTTTGCATCATCTTGGGGAGACACTTGATTCAGACAGCCGTGTCCCTGATCGCTCAAGGATCAATAGTCCAGATATACCATTACCAGTGTATCCCTATTCTGCCTATTCCATCTGCTGTAAATGGAGTTAGGGTATGCCAGCACAGATTAGCAAACATCCCAAATCACCACTAGCTTCCTGTATCTCCAATTCAGAAGAGGCCAGGCACCTACTTGAGGCTTCAGGCTTGCGGTTCTGCATGGGACCTCAGTAACCCAGAGGAATGGGCTGCCAGAAATCTCACCAAGTTCAACAAAGGGAAAGGCAAAGTCCTGCACGGGGGAGGAATCAGCCCGCGCACCAGTGCCCCTTGGGGGACGACTGGCTGGAACGCAGCTAGGCAGAAAAGGACCTGCGGGTCCTGGTGGACAGCAAGTCGAGCACGAGCCAGCGATGTGCCCTGGCAGCAAAGGTGGCCAGCTGCATCCTGGGCTGCATTAGGAAGAGCGTTGCCGGCAGGTGGAGGGAGCCGATTCTTCCCCTCTGCTCAGCACTGGTGAAATGACACCTGGAGTGCTGGGTCCAGTTCTGGGCTGCCCCACACAGGGAAGACGTGGACATCATGGAGCGAGCGCAGTGAAGGGCCGTGAAGATGACTAAGGGCTAGGAGCATCTGACACATGTGGAAAGGCTGAGAGACGTGGGGGTGTTTATTCTTGAGCAGAGAAGGCTTGCAGGAACCTTAGCAAGGTGTGTAACTGCTTGATGGGAGTGTGGAAGAAGGTGGAGCCAGGTTCTTCTCCAGGGGTATTCAGGGAATGGAGGAGGGGCAAGAGGAACAAATTGAAATACAGGGAATCCCCCTTAAGCAGAAGGAAAGCTTTTGTATGGTGGGAGTGGTGAAGCAGTGGAAGAGCTTGCCCAGAGAGGTTGTGGTGTGTGCCTGGAGATGCTCAAAATTGTCCTGGACAAGCTGCTCTAGTTGTCTCTGCTTTGAGCAGGTGGCTTGTCCTTCAGTGATCTCCACAGGTCCCTCGCAAGCTCAACTATTCTGTAGTTCTGACATAGTCCAGACTGCTCTGTTTGTTTGGGGCCACAAACAGCCTTCATAGACTGTCTGGACAATGCCCTCTGCTTATGTTTTAGTCTTTTCTGGTAATTTTACATGAGATTGTTCTCTTTTCCAGTTGGGATTCTTTTCATAAGTTTTGCAGATGATGGCATATTTGCAGTTCAGAGTTGCAATATGGAAACTTGCTAATTTCTCTGAGGAGAAGCTTAACAGATGGCCGTCAAAAGAGAAAGTAAGGGGATTGTTTTATTTTTTTTTTTTACGAGTGAATTGCTAGCTAAGTATCTACAGTTACGAGCGAAGAACTTCAGAAATATTTTGCTGATAAGACAAATGTGGCAAGGGGGAGCTACAGAGCTATGCAGAATGAGAAGAGAAAGCGATCTAGGCCATCCTGATTTTACATTCATTAACATAGTATTGAGACAAAAAGTAGCAAAAAAAATTAACCCAATTGTGTATCATAATACCAGAATGCAACACACATAAATTGTTACTTTAAATCAGCGTATTCATACAGAATAAAAGTAAATACCTCACATACCGCCCAGAAATGCTCAAGAATATCAACTGAACAGTAATAATTTTTGAGGTCTTAGTCAATAGAGCACATGTAAACCAGCATTTTGTACGTATGGACAGAAAATGAAGACATCCCGTTGGTTTGCTTCAAGCCCTGCAGGAATGAACCAGAAATAGGTGCAGAAGGCTGATGGAATGTGTGGGCTGTGGTTCGGTATTTAAAATAGTCCTTGGGCTGACAAGAGGGTTCCGGTTGCTTTTGATTCCGATTACATAGTTGTGTGTATGCAGGCGTCTGTCCATTAGGATCTGAACTGTGATTAACATTTCACTTATGATCGGTCATTACTCAACTACTGCATAATTAAGATAAATTTACCAGATTTACCAGTTCTTTATAATCTGGATCCTAACATAGTAGCAACATGTTGGTTTTTTTTTTCCTGACTGAGGATTGTATTATCAGAATCTGATTTTCCAAATTTAAGGTTATGTGGTTCTCCCTTGTGAATCAAAATACAAGCTGGTTGTTTTGGGGGGAGAGGGGGGTTGTTTAAATAAGAACCCTAAAAAAACTTGAAAGTATGAAGTTTTGGGTTTTTTTTTTTTAAAGCTGTAAGTAGCTTTTAAATTGATGTGCATATTTAAGTGTTATTCTGTGCCAAGGAACAGTCATTTTGTGTCCTAGAGGAGAAGAGTATCCTCTGGAATTGGGGTTTGACAATACAAGGCTTTGGGAGGAATTGGAGGAACTCCTGCACCGCATCTACCTCCTTGTCCCAGCTTTCCTCCTGCTCTGCTGATTTACCTGTGAAGAGCACTGCTGTGGTATGAGTTGGGGAACTGATCTAGCTTTAAAGAATTTTAAGACAGTTTGCTGACTCTGGTTCATAGCGTGGCCACCGAAACAACTGTGCTGGCACAATTGATGGCTCTGCAGTGTGGGGAGGCAATAAGCTCCACACGCGCTGGGAAAAGGAGGAAACTTCAAACTCTTAGCTGACCCCATATGTTCTCAAACTGAAGCCAAAATGTGACTTTCCATGATTTCAAGCAAATATGGAAGAATAAATCAGAGAAATATATTATCATAAGGAAAGCATAGTGTACAGATAATATATGCAATTTTATTTCATGTTGTCCACCAAATATATGCAGACAGCACGTGATTCTGAGTCATTGCAGTGTTCGCTACATGCTATAAACAAAATAATTGGTATCCTAAACCTGTCACTTCCAGTGTTTTCTTAGAGATTTTCTATTTCAATTCCATGCCTTGTAGAGTGTTATAGGGCTTTTATTATTTTTAATAACAATAAATCTCATTCTTGTGGGTAAACAGGACTCCATGTTTGTTCGTAACCAGAACAATGATGGCATGTGTAACCTGATGTATATTCTGGTTACTGCAAACATATTTCACCTAAAGCGAGACAGTTATTTTGCTATTTGTAGTCTTGATCATCACTGAAGGGAAGGAAATCTGTACCAGTGTCTCATTTCCGTGTCTGTTGTTTGTTTCGTCTATAGCGGCCATCACCAGCATAGAAAACACAAGGTTTATTTCATGAGGGAGCAAGCTATGGGAGCAGCCCATTAACTCTTTGAGTGTGCCAGAAGTTGTTAACAGGAACCACAATTCATAGAATCCTAGAATTGTTGAGGTTGCAAAAGCCCTTTAAGATCCTCAAGCCCAACCGTTCCCCTACCCCTGCCATCCCACCCCCAAACCCTGGCCCTCAGCACCGCCCCTGCCCGGCTGTTAAATCCCCCCAGGGGTGGGGACTCGACCTTCCCTGGGCAGCCCCTTCCAGTGCCTGACAGCCCTTTCATTGGAAAAAAATTTCCCAATGTCTTAATTCATACAGGAGGGACTTTGTGCCTCTCTGCTAGCGTGACTTACTGGTCCCACTCTTGAGGAGATACCCGTGCTCGGTGGCTGCCTGGATCCTTTTTGCAGGAGGGAGAGAAACCTTTGCTTCTGCTAGCGAACATAAACTAAGCTGATCGCTAGCAGTTACAGCCTATTCTCATCCGTGCATCTCCTGCAAAAGCGTGGGAGAGCTAGTACCAATTACTGTGACTAGCCATACGCTGGTGGAAACCAGTATCAGAAAGTCCATAAGGTCTGACTGGAATATGACACTGCGGAGTGGAAAAGGCAATTATAAAGAATGGATATTACAACTTTCTTTTTTTTAAAGAAACATAATTTAACTTACCTTGGAGGCAAAACACATTATGGAAGCAAATGTGAAGTGCTTATGCTCAGGACAAAATGTGTATCTATGAACTATATTATAAACTATGACGTATGGAATAGGGTTTGTGTGTTACTTTTGTAGTGCCTTACTCTTACTATATAATTTGATGTTTTCAAACATATTTAAGGGAATGGTCCAGCCTTGCAGTAGCAGAATGTGGGATCCAGTGATGTTTTCTGTGTCCATTTCAACAGAGCAGGCCAAATGCAGCCGTGGCCCCACCACAGTCAAGGGAGTAAACTTGAGCTAGGGCTGTGCTTGACCCAGGGTATATAGGCAGATGGGACGGACCAAGCAGCTCTCCGACACAGACCAAAGTATATTTTTTTTCAATGAAACTGATAACAAATTCCATAACGTGTCTGACACTTGAATTCAAAATGTTCTCTAATATTTCAGTTTTAAAAGCCACTTCTGTCACGGTTAGTGCAGCGGTTTGATTTGTGTTCCCTCATGCGCACACACGTACGTGCACGCTTCCCTCCAGGTTCCAGTTCAAGAACATCATATAGTTTATAATAGCCTGGGAAATATATTGTCTGGGAGCAACAAATAGGTACATTTCAAACATAAGACTTGCAGATAGAGGATTCATGAAATAGTTTTACTCTAAGAAAAAGATTTTTAAAAAAAAAGTCCAAGTATGTCTAAAACTCAGTATTTTGGGTTATGCGGAAATTCTGAGCATCAGAGCAATCACTTCAAGCAGTTTTGCTTAATTCCATTTGATTAATACTACATATTTTAAGAAGATACAAAATATCATTTGCAATAAATTTGTTGTAGAATTATTTTATCATATCGTATTTGAATCACTAATTTGATGCAAAGATTTAAAGTTTAAGCAACAATTGCGGTATTTATTTTTGCAGTCCTTAGTGATACTTGATATCCTATTTAAGACTTGGATAAGGTGGCTGCAGCTTTTTGTGGTCAGTTTTTTATGTGGCTCGTGTTCTTGAAGGCTGTTTATTTTTTGTCTTGTAACCCATACAGCTTCTGTCAACCCTTTTGAATATCTACCATCGCTGTCAAAAGGATGGGCACTGGTTTGTATGTCCCGTGGCCCAAACTGCTGTCTGTCAGTGAGATGAGCGTTTGCTCACCAAGGAAGACAGAACTACTTTGTCCTTTCCCCCCTGTTACATCCTGTTGTCACTGGGACATAAGAAAAGTTTTGGCTAATTGTTATACGTGGAAGAATTACTGTTTCCTTCTCATGACTTAGCGGTTACACAGTTGTACAGTAAGTAAAAAGGAAAAATTTTGCTTCCATGTCAGTTGGTGTAGAAGTGTTATGTAATTTTGCTCTATTTTGGCCACTTCTATGTCATTTTGATGATTTGCCACTCTTAACAAGCTAAGTGGAAAGGGGGATGCAAAATGATGAGAGTATTGTGAAAAGTTTTTTAGTTTGGGATTTTTTTTTTTATTCATGCCATTTTATTAAATATTTTTAGAAGGAAACGGGGGGACTAATGAGATGGTTTTGCGTCAGTGTGTCAAAGCAGTTTTGCTTTTACAAAATAAATGCATTGCTTTTTATTCCATTTATCTTAAAAAGAAACAAGACTGACAGTATTTTTAAAGCACATTAAGTAGGCATTAAGACAAAAGTCATTTGCACCAAGAGGCAAGGGAGTGGCATTTTTTTTCTCTTTCATATTGGTTAAGCGCATTTCCTTGAGGCGGGGGGGGAACATGACAGCAGGTTCTACAGGTAACTTTCTTCTCGTATCAGCTATAGAATTTCTATTTTTTTTTTTGAGGACAACAGGAGTCTGTTTAAGGAGACAGTCTTGGGTAATATATACCCAGATTTGCAGCCAGTCCATTGATAAAATGTGATGTAAACAGAATACAGTGAATATACTTTGTAAAGCAAAACAATATCTCTGTAGCATTATGTATTTTTGTATGTATCAATGAATGTATGGTCTTGCTAACTCTTGGGGCTTTATCACAGGTGGTGTGATATCTTTGGCTTTCTTCTAAACTCATTTTGTTTAATCTTGATGTCATGAGAATGTGGAACTTTTTAAAAAGTGTTCTCAGAGAAGTGTCTTTATGCATCAGCAACGAGAAGAAAAAATTGAAAATGTTTTTCAGATGCTTTCTGAGTATTCCCAGTAACTTCTTTTCTTCCTAGGTGATCCTCACTGCCTCCAAGTTCTGTATTTTCTGTAACTGTGCATAAACCTCTTATGGACATGGCCATCTTTCTCACCCACATCTCAAATCAGCACGTAGTTCGAAGCATCCCTTGTCCATTTGAATCATGCATCCTGAAACACAAGCTGCCACAATGCTGTTGTATTTGGCACAACAGTTCATCATCTCATGCGTCACTGCCTGTAAAGCTGCTTTGAAAGCCCTTACTTGGGGCCACTGTTAAAATCCCTGGTTGCAGAATTTCAATGTTCTTTTTTTTTATGAAAGAGAAACAAGATTTTTTTTTTCCTCTTTTTCCATATCACTACCAGTGGCTAGCAAAGCAAAATACTTAAAAGCTGACATATGTTCCGCACTGTAATTCTAGTGGATAATTCATAGAGAACTGAATAAAGACATAGCAGGAAAGTGCTTGTTACCTCTTCTACTCCATGGGTGTCTGCTCCGGGCTCTGCTCTTCTCTTGAGTAATGTTTTTCTGTATCAGTTATTTTTCTTATCCTTGCTGATATTTTTAGCTTGTACCTCTCAAGATACTCTTTAAGTCTGAAGCTATGGTCTTCTCCTTCCCATTAATAAAATCCATTCTGGCTTCCATTTTAAGCACCACAGGGCGCTCAGCACCGTTTTCTTTGCTTTAGAGAGGTGGAGGGAGAGCTCTCCGTTTGATTTCTTATGCAGAAAAAGAGGTACCTGACTTTGAAAGTCCAAACACTGAGCAGATGTGGGGCTTCCCCAGAATTTCCTGTTCGTAAGTGCTCAGAGAACAGCATCAGTTGTTCTGGATCAACATTCTCACTGTATCCATTTACAGCAAGAAGTGACAGCCAGAATCAGTTTATTTTTCTTCCTGTATTCAAAGAGAGAATTCAGGAAGGAAAAAAAACATGTCAGTGACTTTGTGAGGTGTAGCAGATGGGTACATTTTATATCAAGAGGTTAGACGAGATCTGTATTCTAAAAATCTGCTTGAACCAAATCCTGCAATTTCATATGGGTATGACTATACTCGTACTAATAGTGCCATTAAAAAGTATATAGGAAGCCAGTAAGATTTCTTTTAGGAAAAGGGGTTACTTTGTGGAACTGTTCATTGGAAGAGCAATGTGCAAAACCAGCAGCAACAAAACCCCCTCAAATCTTGATGTATAATGCACCAATGTGACAGTGCAAGCCTGGCCTAGCAGTGTTAACTGATAGTGTGAAGGCTTAATTAAGGATTCTTTCTGAGTCAGAAGAGCCACATCTGTCTTAAAAATGCTGCTCATGGACAGTATTGTAAGCAGCTGTAGCCGAAGATGTAACCACATAGCTGCTGTGTATCAGAATTACTCAGATTAACAGCAGTGATGGGGATTTGGTACCCAGAGCCACCATTCAGCTGGTGGAGTAGGCATCGCACAGTCCCTTCCAGTCTGGGTGTGTGTTTAGATGTAAGACAGGAAAACCACAGATAAACTGATTTTGCAGGGAAGTATAAAGAAACCATCGTGTCTAGCTCCCCGAGAGCCAATGGAAGCCTAACAGCTATCGAATGTGTCAGCAAAGATGGGGGGAAGCTGTATACAAGTTCAAAGCGCAACTAAGTGTCTGTGATGTGTCAGTTTATACCTCTTTGGTTTTGTCATGGTTAATACAAGATCAAATGTTGACAAAGGGCAGCGCAGAAGAGGCGTTGGGAATGCATAAATGGAAGAATACCTCTTTCACAGAAATGCATTGAGCTAACTTCACTTCAGGCACTTGAATGACAGAACCATCTCACTTGACCAAACGCACTTTATTCTGTCTTTTATGCTCTAATTTATTCTCGTCGTGTGCTGTGAAGTCCTGCTTGGAGTGTCTATTCTCAGCATAAAACTGTTTGTCAAATTTCTATTAAGCTTAAGGTGAAAAATTAATGAGCCATTCACTTCAGATATTTCAAAACTAATACTGCTCTATTATTAATGCGGCAGAAAGTCAAAGATGTGGGTATGTGCAATTATAGTTCAGTGTTCAGTCAGACTCTACTTTTTTCCCATATTTTGGGGGACATCATTAAAACGGGGTTTCAGGTCATAGAAGGAATCATTTTAATGAATTTTATCAGTAAACTTTTTAGACAATTTTATATATTAACTTCTTGGTTTATCAAATCCTGACAGAGGGTGACTTTAATAAATGATAACGATGAAATACAATATTCTGTCCAATCTTTCTCTGAATCTGAAATTCAAGTAAAAATTACCAGAAAGTTGATTCTTACAGCACAAACTTTTTAGAGAAGAATAAATAAAAGCCTAATTGCATAATACTGAAGAAGCTGTAGGTAAAGCCATGTTCTTTTGACTAGAGAAGTAGGACACTGTGACCAACTCTCTTCTGTGTTCACGTGTTCATTTTTCAGCCTCAATAGGATGGTAAATTGTACCTTAACCCAGAATTGAGTGGCGTATGGTACGCAAGTATTACTGTTAAATTCTCCCAGTAGAAGCTCAGAGATCTCAGAGTATGTTACTAATACCAGTAAGTTAAGTGATAGAACACTGTGAAAGGCCAGGTTACAAGTGTGCATCCCAGACTGAGCAGCATGGAAACCCGTGCTCAAGGTTTGTGCTTGCATTGAAAAAGAAAACACGAAACAGTCACTGCAAAAGCAGAAATGTAGTCCTTACTTTCTATGCAGAAACTTCCTGAAGATTGCCTTTTTTGTGCTCCTAAAATTAATTTAATATTTGATTAGCATATTTTTCTTCTTGCATTCCAGTATGTTCTCTAGAGTCTTTCTTAATTAATAGTGGTCTTAGGCCTGGCCCAGTTAGACTGTTACACTTGCACAGAGGGAGGAATTCTGTTTCTTGGAAGATTGTCATGGTAGAAAACTAAATTTCATTACAAGCAAAATCTCAGATTTAGATTATTTTCGAAGCATTTGTTGTGCTCACAGATC
>NW_009258301.1:809343-819052 GCF_000687185.1 Egretta garzetta | reverse complement strand
CCATAAAGTTCTTTCTATATATTGGGTTCTTTGTGAAGTTGCACTGCACTGTTCTGCAGTTGGTACAGCACCAAGCCCAGGGGTATTTAAAAACTGAATGATTGTGCTGTAACTAGTAGCCCTGGAAATCTCCTGATTTTTCAGTGTATACTGTGTTTTACTGGGGAGATTAGTCTTGAATCTTTTGCTTTTGAATCCGGATCATGATGCAGACAGCTTTTCTCAGTCTCCTAAGCAAGGTGCTCTCGTGGCAACTAATAAATGGCTGGCAGAGGGAAAGGAACTTACTTTTATTTTCCTTAAAGCATTTTTTAATATTAATTCCAATACTGCTTTTTTGTAACTAGTTCGGGAAGTTCAGTTACTAGAGAATTGTACAGAAGTCAGGCCTGGAAAAGATGTCAAGAGGTCATCTATCTAGCACCTTTCCGCAGGGAGGGGATCAACCATATCTACTTCATTCCTGACAGACGTTTGTTT
This sequence comes from Egretta garzetta, assembly GCF_000687185.1. Lineage (NCBI taxonomy): Eukaryota > Metazoa > Chordata > Aves > Pelecaniformes > Ardeidae > Egretta > Egretta garzetta. The sequence continues at coordinate 818,572 of NW_009258301.1, read as the reverse complement.
AATCTTTCCTTTAAAAATATTTCAGTTGCAGAGATTTTACCACCTGCCTAGGCAAGTCTTTATGAATTCCTCCTATTAGAAGGTTTTTCCTCCAGGTAACTTAAATCTCCCTTTGTATATTTTAAATCTTTTTTTTTTTTTCTTTTCTTTTTTGTGCCATACTTCAAACTCCATCTTATATTCTGAAATGATTCATTTTTAAACACGGGATGCTTTCTCCTGTAAGTTGTTCTCAGAAGCGTATCTTTCACAGTTTATTCAGGTGTGAAGCTCAAGTTGTAGGTAGATGAGGAAAGGAGAGATGCTTTTCATCTGCAACATTTTGGGCTTCATTGCTCCTGTAACACAGTCTGCAGGCTGACAAACAACAGACAGCCAATGTCTCAGTTACACATATCTGATGGACATTTTAGGTTTCCTTTTGATTCCAGAAACAGTCTCTCAAAGCTTGAGCAAACTGATTTTACCATCAATTTACTAAAGTAACAACTTTGAGGGATATTGCAACCCTGCTCAACTTTGATAAGACAAAACTTTTTCTAAATCACCGTGTTTTGAACCAGTTTCACCTTTCCACTTAAAGATTCTTCTAATTCTTTGAAAGTGAACGCTGAAAACATTTCCACTGTGTACTAAAGCTGAACAAGAGATTTTTTTTTTTTCTATATTTAAATGTTATAGCCTTGGTTGATTTTTGCATTATGATTAAGGGCATCCTGTAAGAAGTCTCTGGAGCTTCTAGCACAAAAATAAAACAAAACAAGGCAGATGCGTGTGGATGTTTTTATATTGGCTTCAGTAACGATGCTCCTGATAGTAATTTTATAGAAATTTATTAGAACGTGTGCTGCTGATTTCTGGTAGCTTCTTCCTTTTGTGATTGTAGTCACACAGAATGTAAAGGATGCCTTCTGCTTGTAAAGAACTCCATGTCGACAGAAAATGTGGTATTTCTTTCATAGAGGTCCCAGAGAGAGGCCTGGTGTTCTGAATCTCTAGTTCGAAGTTTGGAGATGATTCGGTATGGGCAGGTGTATTGGAAGGCTTTGAGAGTTTTGCAGGATGTTCTAGAGCTGTTTCCTGCACCACGCAATGAACCTCCTCTCCTGCTCCATGGTGGGCTGCTTGTCTGTGAGAGTATTCTTGCTTTCCACGGGAAAAGATGGTGCTTTATTAGGCCAGCTGAAATAGTTGAGAAAAACAGATGAGCATTTTGTCCTGAAGTGCTCCAGAGCATTTCCATGTGCTGAGTTTGCTTCCCCCGCCCCCAATTCTGTCAGTTGGTCTCCCAAAATATCTCATTATCTCATCGGAAACCTTCCCATGTGTCAATGTTGGTCAGCCATGTATGGAAACTCTTTTTTTTTTCAGTTAAAGGGAGATTTAGAAATACGCATGAATCTGCTGATACTGTGAGGTTTGTGCTGTGGCTTCTTAAGATCTTAAAGGTGTAAATGAAGTATTCTGACGCTTTCTGGTCTGTACCATCCTCCACTTGACATGTTTGTCTGGTTAATACACTCTTATTCCAGACTTCCTTCAGCTGAGCCTTCAACCTTCCATCACAGAAACACCCCTGTATTCATAAAATAAGTTATAGTCACCTTAGCTACATTGAGTCATTTTGGGTCAATGAGATGGTCACCTTGTATTCTTAAAAAGAATAAAGTATATATTAAAATTTTCAGGCTTTTGGCATATGCAAGGAAGCACGTCTCGTCAAGTTGCCAGTATATCATCAACGTGCATCCTCTGTACTGTGTTTCTTGTCAAAGTTCTCCCAAAGTGTGCTAGCTCGCCCCTTAAACAGTTTTAGTGCCGAGTAGCACAACCTCTATAGAATTTAAACATTTTGGCATCCCTAGCAAAACGAACAGCCTTTTGAGCAGTAGCATCGTTCAGTGCAGACAGATCCTTGTGCATGATTTCAGGCTGTTTAAATGCCTGCTCTTCCCTGAACTTGAATTTGAAAGTTATTGCTGATCAGTAATTCTATTTTTCACTGATTCCTTTAGCTACACATCAATTTAATTTGTGGTGTTTAAGTCACACACAATCTCATATCTGCTTGGGCTCTTTGACAGTTTCTTTCTTGGGGAGCTGTTCCCCAAATAATATGTACACGTAATTTTGTGACACATGTTCTTGAATATTTGGGTTGTTTTTTTTTTTTTCAGCAAGGTAAGTACAAAATAACGGCTGCTTATCTAAATCAGTTGTTTTAAGCTGTATTGTAGATATTTACTTACTTTGTTTTGTTGATGCAGAAGAGAAATCTGCCAATTTTCATTTACTAAATTGCTGTTCTCTTTCTGTCTAAGATGGAAGCTACAGACAAAATCGACTGAACCTCACAAAGCTGTTAGTACAACCAATTTCTGCAGTGCTTGCCAAAAGACTCGTTTCTTTACCTGAGGACGCTGTCCGAAAAGACAGGTGTATACCCCTCCAAATGCCACCTACAGGTAATGCTTTTTAAATAATTTTTTTTCTAACTATGAAATGTTCGTCAAGGACTCCAAATCCATTTTCTGTAGCTGTGTATAACTTAAGAGGTTTAGCTGATTATGGGTACGTTTTGCTTAGCTGCTTTCTGGAAGAGACTATGAACAATCTAAAAATTATGCTCCCAAAATCTGATAGATGGGAGTTTTAGTTAGAAAAAAAAAAAAAAAAAAGTATCTTAGTATAAGGCATTAAGCTCTAATTCCTAATATTGACTTAAACCCCCCTCTTAGCTAGATACCGTCACCAGGGAGATTTTGTTCGTTCTGCAGTGTATTTTGTTAGGCCCTGTTGTACTAGTAAGTATGTGATTCTAACATTAAGGCTCCAGTAGCAATATTAAAGTATTAAAGTGTCTTTTTTCTACCTCTGGCATAATACTGCTATAATTATAAACAGTGATATGTCTTTCTGTGTTCCTTAATTTGTATCTGCTGTAGAATAAACAAAGTATTGTTGTCTAAACCTTCAGGCACCTTTTCCTCCAAGTTTCACCAGAAAAACAGTCATCATGATAAGAACAAAATACCTCGAGTAGAGCTAGATGTAATGAAAGAATGTGTTCATAGTATCTCTTCAGAAATAATGCCATTAGCAAAGTCACACAGATTATTACTTGAACAAACTTACAGCTGATGTGGGGAAAAAAGTGAGAATAATCTTTTAGTAAAGATAGGGCACAGTGTTTCAATGAAGGAACACCTTCCAGATAATGTTCCAGATGAGACACATGTTTAAACAGTAATTCTGTCGTGATTTTTGTTTTGTACTAGTCTACCTTTCACTAGAAAAAAATGAAAAAAAAAAAGTATATTTTATTATAATGCCTGTTTAAATTAATTGATTTGAAGCAGTGGTCTGGGAAGGGGGAGGCAAATTAAGTTAGCCACTGTATCCTGTGCTGAATGCAGTGATGAGAACAGTAAAAGCAAATGCTAAGGGCAGCCGTTGTACTACCACATATGTGCTGTATCACTTGTTTATTGCTTTTGGAAAGTTATTGTGGAAGAGGAATACAATACAACAAGTCATAAAAAAGGTTGATTAATTTTATGACTTGTGTTAGCATTTCTAGTTAGACATACTAAAAAGAAAGGCGGAAAGACCTCATGCTTCATGGCTTAAGCTGCTGTGGTTAGGCGGGCCTATTGCTCTCCACGCATGGCTGACGAGGTATTTTAAAGATGAACTGATTTTCCCCACAATCAGTAGATATAGACTGTTTTAATGGGAAAAGGTCATTTTGGAAGGAACAAGTGCTTAACCATTCCAGGTAGGATGCGTGAAGCTTGCTAGTATTGTAGGAATTTTCAACAGCTGATGTGCCTAAAGGAAAGCATGGATTTGGACTGGCAAATGGCACTCATTTTAGGAAGATAAAAGGCTGCACTGTGTCTGCTTCTCAGATAGCTTTGTGTGGAGGCTGCAGGACAGAATCACCTAAAGGGTAGCTTATTCTCCTTTTTCCAAGACAAGTGTGGCATGTCTGTTTTATTTCCCTGAGAAGGCAGGAATTCTGAGTGATGGAAAATTTTTGGAAAGAAAGAATATTCCAAGCTAGCAGTCTAGTGAGAGCCAATCCATACCTGGTTTACTCTGGGTGGACACAACAGCTTGTGTTTGATTTCACGTGGAGCTTCTGAATCACAGTAATCTGTGTGGGATTTTTTAAAGAATTCTGAATTTACTGAGCAAGTAGGGTCTGTAATAAGAAGCCTTGCATAATTCTGTAATGCATTATGAAATATATTTTGCCTTGAAATAATGGTGAAACTGTAGATGTGCTGGAGCATGTAGTGTGCTGAAATGTTCAGTAACCTCCTTAATGGAAGAGAAAAAAGACTGGTCTCACGAGAAGAAATCTAGTATAACTATTTAATAATACTAATAGCTAAAGAGAAAATGCTGAACAGAGCAATGCATATGAGGACAGTAAAGGCTGATTTTGCAGTCTTCCTGTTGACTTGCAGAAGCTTAAGAGAGAGATTTCACTTCTGACGTAGAACTCATCGCTTCCCTGTCAAAAGAGGTGAATGAGCAATTCAGATGATTGGTTGGTTTAAAATTTGTTAGAATAAAATGATCATCATTCTCTCATCAGTGTGTTACAGAGAGCTGAACAGCGGATTCATCAGTAATGATTAAACATTTAGATATAGTTGTCTCACATTGCTTCTTTTTTTCCTTAGCCTTGCAGTTTTCAAGAGATGTAATGTGACAGAGGGAGTGGGAGGATACGGGGAGAGACATCTGAGATACCGAATGCTTAGAACCTGCAAAGTGAATAGTGCGAATTGAAGTTCGTTATTAGTTTTGTGTTAGTTGAAGTTAGTAATTAGATTGGCTTTTTGTTTAGTATAGTGCATTGTTGTTAATCCTCATTAGTCTGAAATTCTGCACTCCCATGAACTTTTTCCAAAAAATAGGCAATTAGGAGGAATTTAAGAGTGAAGTTTTATAGAGAAGCTGTACGCTTCTGAAGCTTGCTTTTTTTACGGAATGTTACTAGGATATTTGCTTGAACATTGTGAAGATTGCCATAAAACTGAAGCACTCCTACAAACATAAATGAAGAACATCTTGCTGTGTTGCAGGAAACTTTCTTTGGTGTTTGTTAAGCTATCTGCCAGTTGGTAGATTTCAGTCAGGTGCAAATCATCCCTTTGTAATGAATCTCTTGAGTATTTAAAGTAATTCTATCCAGTGGAATTTAATTCACAAAGTGTTTTTCATCACTAACAACCTTATACTTTGGTGTTAAATGGAAGTTCAGTAGCCTGGAAGTCTCATAGACAAAAACACGGGAGATACAATTCTAATTTTTCTCTTTTGGCTTTAAGTGTGAATTTTCATACTCATAATTTGCATCTGAGAAGACAGAAGATGAGAAAGATCTAGGATTTCACTGGTGATCATTCTCCAGCTGCCTGTGGCAGAAGGGCAGACCTGAGGATTTCGCAGATCAACTTGCACGATTAAATAGCTTCCCTTGTCATACGGTAAAAGGTGCCGTATTTTTCAGGGGATGAATGCAACCCCAGGAATTTGAGTTGCCAGACTTATAAATAGGGAGATCAAAGGGATATTGTCTGGAAGGTCCTCAACCAAGATCCTCTCTAGAACTTAGGAAAAGTTAGATAACATGGTAGATGAGTAAATGTGCTCACATGGCTAAGTAGCTGTTTAAAGTTATAGGAAACAATAAGTAAAATCAAAATTGTTTTTAACAGTGAAGAGATGGAGATAGCAGTGAATGGAGACAGGGGTTTGTGCTGGGAGGTGTTCAAGTTATTCATAAATGGCTATTAATGAAAGTCCCCTTCCCTCTTTCCTCTTCAGCCACAGGATATTGTGCATGCTAAAGACATGCATGAGTCAAAAATTTACATGAGTTTAAAAATTCACTGAGGGAAAAAAACCAATCAAAAGAGTTTAAACACACACACAGTTGTCCCCATCTCCCCCCCGCCCCCCTTCCCAGCTAAGTAACTTTTAAGTCACTGGAGGGCACAATAAAGTCTCAGGAAGAACCACCGTACCTCACCCTATTCTTACCTTCTTCCCCACATACATGTTGTTGGTCATCCTTGGAGATAAGGGCTAGGTGGCCAGCTGGTCTGACCTAGTACATCTGAGCAGTCTAACTCAAATTAGGGGAAGTGTAATGCAAGCATTCATGCACTGAGCTCACTTAAAGGCTTCTAAGGTTCTTCAGCTGGCTGATGTTCATATCCAACCCTATTTCTCTCTTAGTCTGGATCAACCAAGATCATTGAGGGTATATTATTTCAGAGCTAACACACACAGAAGAAGATCCCATTCTTACAAGCTCTTAATGCCTTTTGCTGTGAAGTAGGTGTAGTTATTTATATTTTAACTTATAAAATAGTAAAACCAAAGCATGTATAATTTAAGTAAGTTGAATGTTATCAAATATATGTGAATAATAGAGCCAGGTATACAATGACTCCCAGCATTCTGCTGTAGACAGTAAAATGACTCAGAGCAAAATGCTTTTTAGGTAGAATCATTTGATCTTTTATAACCCTTTTTAGCCTACAGAATACAGTCATTGATCAGTACTGACTCATCTTAATGACTGCAATGCAAAACTTCATTGTTGGCTGCAAACCTACCAAAAAAGGTGAGAGCGGAACAGATAACCAGAAGTGACTGCTACTGAAAAAGTTCTTAGCATAACATAAAGAAGAATTTCTGTAAGACTTTGAACATCTATTTTATACAGTTCCCACACGTCAGCTGGTCATTATACTGAGTTTTATAGTCAACTCTGATCCTGTGTAGTCTGAATCATTAATTATATGAAAGGAATAATTGGAAGAGTCCTTTAGTTTCCATATTATACGGTCATTGTCATCATTGTCAGACAAATGAAGTTCTCTGCCAAGTGCTACACGAGTGCAAATCAAGCCTGTCTTCAGTCGGAGGAAGGGCATGAAACGATAAAGGAGAGAGAGATATATCCTCCTATTAGGCTACAGCCTTGTGATGTTGTTATATGTATTTCTCCTTCGTAGCTTGCTACCTGTCAGAGAAAAGAAAGGTACCGTATTTAATAAACGCTGGCTGTGCCATCATACACTGTGATATCAATATGCAAACAATCCCATAATTTCTAGGCATTTGTATTATGCTAAACATAAATCCAAGAAAACAAATAGAGAAAGATGCCAGCATATTGGGTGGCAGTGCGTGATGCTGTATCTCCCAAATTGGAATTCATTGTACGTAACGGTCGAAATATAATGATGTTCCGCAGATACTGCTTACTGGCATTGCAAAGAAGTACGCGTTAAATAGGGGAGTCGGCTGTAATACAGACATAGTGTATGTTAAAACTTACAAACATTTATACTAATGCTCTCGGATTTTCTTTTTGTGGTTGCTTTAAATTCTGCTCTCTTTTTAAATAGCAGTTCATGAAAAGAATTAAGCATAAACAGTGTGAAGCATATTTTTCTTTATGTTCTCTCTATTCCTACCCGAAGCCCCAAGAGTTTTTCTACGAGAATTGTTAACTGATCAAGATATATTTTCAGGATTCTGTTCTGTGCTGTTATTTTTCTGTGTGATGTTTTGGTTTTGATGTAAAGCAGGTAAAGAATCTCTCAAAATAGTGTGAGGTTATGAAATTCAACTGTACAATATGAAGCATCCTCAAAATTCATAACTATCTTTGATATTGAGTGTGACACATTTATTCTGTATCACATTAGGCCATCCCAGTTTAGAGCCTTCTTAAAGGACTTTATTCTAGACACCACTTATTTTCAAAAGCTTTTCATCTGAATAGATTTATTGTCAGATTCCATACTGTAGGTCAGAAAATACGATCAAATAGCAAAAAGTTTATTTATTAAGCTCTTCAGACCAAGATTGGGCTATGAATATCCATTTAAAAAGCAGAATATATTTTTAGTAGGCAACATAGTTGGTTAATCAAATAAAACTCTAGTAGGGAAAAAAATTAGGGATACTAGATACTGAACCGAGACGGTGTATTGCTTATATTAAAAAACAGGAAGGGTTTTTTGTTATAGGGACATCTGCTTAGGAGTTTTGACATATTCCATATTATAAAATTATTTTAGAATTCAACAATACTGTACATTGTCATAGATTCAGGATTGATTTTATCATATGCAATTTGATAGTGTTGTGCAATATTTTTTTCAGGGAGAATATAGAAATTATTAAATATATACTATTTTATAAGTTTACTTACTTTTGTTAAGTATGTAACTTACATTGCATATAGTATTTTTGGTGTGTAAGTTACATTGTTACAAAAATGTTTATAACGTTTACATTTCTTCATTTAAAGTCCTGTGTTTGAACTTCATTGAAAGCTGATTTAAGATATGGAGTAGATAAGGTTTTGTACTCAAATTGGCATGACAAAATACCGAGAACAACTCAAATATGTTTTTCTTTGTCCAGTAACATTTCAAAGGCCCATTAACTAGGCTGTCTAATATGGCAGCAGTAGTTTGGAGTTTTACTCAGTTATTCTAGAAAATGTCTAATGGAAATGAAGCATTTGTTTGAAATGACAGCAAAATCTGATGCTATGTATCTTTCAATGGATACTCATCATACCGGTGTATTTGACAGGGTTTTCCAAATATCACGTACCAGTCCGTATTATTCCATACAGGATCACCAATAGAATATAAGAAATCTATAACATTTGATTATTCGTTATATGTAAATAGCTTACAGTGTTTCTACATTGAGTGCAGTTAGCTCTTACTCTATCATCATTTTCTGTGGTATTTGATATTATTTTAAAGCTTCAGGTCTTAGGGCAAATATCTTTGTGAAAACTGTAGCTTTCATGATTAAAAAAAAATATTTTTAGCCTTTGGGGGTGTCTGAAAATCTTAATATAGTGTGTGCTCAAAAAGTTAGCAGTTGAGGTATTAGAGCCTGACATAAGGTTTTGAATGACTGGAACAAGAAATCTGTTGAATGAAATTTTATCCTGCCTGCCTCAGCCGAATTAGTGCCCCCTAAATAACATGGCCATGGATGTTTGAAAGCTTTACTTCAATTGTGATTTCAAACTTTTCATGTTAAGAACTGGGATACTTGAAGTGATCCAATGTACCTTGTTTCTGCAATCGTATGAAATAACTTCTGGTTTTATGATCCAGAAACTGTTATCGAAATGCATGAATTTAGTTAGTACTTGATGCTCCCA
>NW_009258301.1:783019-809289 GCF_000687185.1 Egretta garzetta | reverse complement strand
GAAATTTTTGTAGCAAAAATCCTGTCAAATGAGTCCAATTTTCAAACCTGAATTCCTAATGATGCTTTTAAAAATCCAATAATCAAAGGAATGCTCAGAAAACTGCCTGATTATATGTGTTTAGTATGATCAGGATTCAAGAATTTAAGCAGCATGTTTGAAAACTGGGCTCAAACTTATTCGCCTCTATGTTGGAATGAGCTTGGGATAAGGTTAAAAGCAAAAAAAGAATTAAAACATAACTCATTTTTCAGGCTACAAGTAGTAGGTTTTGCTCATCTGAAGTTCTAAAGCTGTCAATCAAATGAGTGGGAAGCAACCATGCATTTCTAAAGATAACGATGTAATTACAAGAGGAGAAGGTTGTCACTTGGTATGAGACAATTTACAGGTTTGAAGTCAAGAAATAAATAAGAAATATTGACAAGAAATAGTTTTCTTCTATTTCAGAAGTAGCTTGTGGCTTACATAAACTCAAAAGCGTATCCCACATAATGTTAAGCTAAAGTCTCCTCATAGTTTTCCAGAGAATACAGAAAAAAGTTGTCAAGATCTTTAAAGTACAGCATTAGGAAGAGAGGTTTGTTGTCAGAACTGTTTAAAGGGGATTAGATTTCACTTCTGCTGTGTACTCCAAAGAGCACTTTCAGCCTTTTCATCTGGTGTACTAAGCCTTTAAGCCCAAGTCACTTTAAGCTGACTACTGTGTTACATGACTATTAACTTGAGTATCTGATTCCAGAATACGTGTATTGCCAGAAGTTAATTTTCTATTTCTTTCTTGTCAGTTGAAGACTGGGTAGCTGATGTTGATTAAGGAAAAGCAGTTAAGTCCATTGTCTTCAAAAGGCTTTATCTTCTTTTTGTCTGAAATGGGGCCTATAGAAACGTGTATCTAAAGTGTTGTGGGGTTAGAAAAGGAAAGGAAATCAGTTTGGGCTTGAAAGTCTTTTTTAAGGGGAGTAAATTGGCTCTAGAGTGGTTGTAGGTGAGAAACAGCAGCAAGAAGTAACTTCATAGTGTAGATGAAAATTAAACTGCTTAATCAACTTGGATGCCATCAGCTGTTTTCACATTGTTTTAAAAGACCAAAAAAAGAACATAGGTGACAGTATGGTGCTGGGAACCCTTTGGATTAATGTTTTTCTTTAATGATTTTTTTTAAAAAAATCTAGAATAATATCTGTAGATCTATAGAAGAAACACAATTCATCATCTCATGGTGTTAATAAACCTTACAGTAACTTATGTCAGAAGGGCATAGTTATGACTTGAACCCCAACATATGCATGAAGTCGCTGTGATTGATCACGGCAAAATAGTGTGGTGTGGTTTGTTTTTAATTAACTGTGCTTGACTTGCATTTTCTTTATTGTTGCATGCTAGCAAAACCAGAGTTGTCCCATAAAGGACACATTGATAACAGAGGAGGTTTTGTCTAAGGAAAAAGTAGCATGAATATTACTAGTACAATTTTTCAAAAACTAAGAAAGATCCTAGCAGTCGGTTTGCTTTTCTTCAAATATCAATGAAGATGAATGAAGGAAAATATATTGGATTTTATTTTAAGAGAATTTTAAAGTACATCTACCAGATGAAGTAGCAGCAAATGAACCCTGGAGAACAGAATCGTAGAGATGTATTGTTTTTATTTTACGTATTGCGGTAAACTCCCTGCTTGCGTATTCTACACCTTTTGGGAAACAAAGCCAGGAAACGAACTGTTAGAAATACATCTGTGGGAGGACAACAGCCTGGGAGAGAGAGAGAGCAAAATGATCTGTGGAATATTTTAATGTGGGTCTGTGACAGCTGGGTTGTGGACACGGAAGGAATTCTGGCTCAAAGATGCCTTCAAACGCAGGGCTGCCGAGGGGGTGGTGCGGTACCCTGGGTGTACGGGAACCTCCCCGCAGGTCTGGGGTGACCCGGCGGCTCTCGCCAGGCGCTTGCTACCATTTACATTAGAGCAGTTTAAGACGTTTTCACTTTTCTCAGATAGAAGTTACGACCTTTCGGATGAGATGAATGTTAATACAGTCGATTATAATGCAATCCAAATATTTTAAAAGTATCAACAGCTCCCTGTAGTTAGTTGTTTTGTTTCCATTGCCACAAACTGCAGGAGTTAGTATGGTGAGTGTGTCCCACCTGAGGGACGGAGGGATGCTCAGCAAAGGACAGTTCGGTGTTTTTAAGCTATTCTAACTCAGACATTTACTTTTCTCTGGCTTTATCTTGTGCTACAGCCTCAGCTGCCGTAGCAGTACTGGCAGGTCCCTTATATATTGGCAGGTTTGGGAATTTTTCTGCCTTACACCATTTCCTCAGCTAATACCAGCTAAGCCAACAAAAGCCATTGTCTGCCAGCATAAGTTCACAAGTGTACCCCCAAAGGCGGTGCTGGCAAAGCGATCAGTAATGCAGAGGTCTAACTTTTCCCATCTCATTTAGCGTAAGGGGTTTTCTCCAGAAGAATAGTATAACGTAAACCAGGAATGATTCTGTGAATGCTTTTGAAAGCTTGACCTGGGTGAAGGATTAGGTGAGAAAAACCTATGAAGATTAAGACAAATTTCCTTATCACAAATTATGTAAAGCCTGCTCTTTCTAATTTTTCTTTTTCCTGTTTAATTCTGCCAGCGTTTATTGGGTGAATTGAATGATCTTTTAACTCAAGGAGTGGAGATCTCTTTTGAAATTCCAGCTTTGAACCCCACTGCCTAAATGGGACTAAGAAAACAATGTAATGTTTTGTGTTTTAATCTCTGGTTCCTCTTCAATATCTCTTTTTTTCTTTGTTTTTACTTTTTTTGGGGGGGGAGGCAAGGGGGAGATGAATTTATATCTGTCCTTTAGATTTCTTGGCTGGATAAACAAGTTTAACATTTTCTCTTTTTTTATTATTTTTATTTTTTAACAGGCAAAAAAATAGTCACTCTGAATATTCAGTCTGTAACAACTTACAAGACAATTTCTAACATTATTGGATATTTAAAAGGAACTGTATTTCCTGGTAAGTTGCCCTTTATCAGTTGTATCGATTATTTGTTGCATGATGGCTGGGAGTCATAGCTGGGATCAGGATTCTATTTTGCCAGATAATGCACTAATATACAGAGGAAGGAGAACGCCTTTGCTGTAGTCATTTTGTGATTTGATTTATGAGAAAACAGAGCATGAGGGTTAAACAGGAAACGAGCTCAGGAGGGGATTATAGTTACAGTAAGTGTATTTTTACACAACGCACAGGAATTACATGTAGGGCATTGAGAGTATTAGTATTGTGTACCGAGTAACTATGTTGGTGGTATTAATTTTAGGGTGTACTGTATTGCATGATTTGATTCAATATGCAAGCTGTCTGTACAACTTTAGAAAAGGCGTTGATTTTTTTCCTAACGTTAGCAGAATTTTGAGGTAAATAAAACTCTGTGCTTCAAGTCCAGAACATCCCTATGTAATTCAAGTGTCTCACTGAAACCAAGGTGTGGGGAAGCGTGATCTCTGGCTTAGTGAAGAATCTAATATCAAACGTGCTTATAGTGTACTAAAAATCTGTGACTAAATTCTTAGTTGCACTTGCTGCAGCCTTATTTTGTGTTACAATCATGCCTTAAGCTAGTTATCCAAGTCTATGAATAATAATTACTGTTCTGTACGTCTAAGAATTAAACAATAAGATTCTAAGCACAACTGTGGCATAAACCACAAACCCCCTTCCTACTTTGGCACTGTGTGTAGATAATACGATAATCAGGGTATCATAGGAATTGAGATAATTTTAAGTTTATTCTGTCTGCAGGTGAATTTGCCTAAAAGTTAAAGGGTTTCTACAATATGAATTAACACTGTTGCTGGCTGCTTAGGTGGTGCAAAGTATTGTAGACCCAGTCCAATTCCTAATGTACAGATGGCATCATCATCAAAGCATTATCACATATACCTTGATTAATACTCTTTTATTAGGTTCAGAGGAAAGGTTGCAAGTTTATCTACAGTCCCTTAGGAGGTGGGCCAGTCATTTTATATTTTAAGTGATGGAATGAAGGAGGTGGAGAAGATTTAAGTTTATTCCTGCTAGTGAAATAATGACTCAGTTTTGTGTGTGTTGAATGCTGTACTTTTCACCGGAATATTTTTTTTAAAAAAAACAACATAGAAAGCAATTAGCACAGTAAATTTAATTTCAGTGAAGGATTTAAATTTCCTTCAAGAATTTGAAGTTACTAGTCTACTATTGCTAATGTTTTGCAAAAGCTGTCATGGAATTTGAAAGGTAGAAACTACCATGTTTAGACATGCTTCTGTCACAATTCAGCAGACAGAAAGACAAATAATAACAAGCATGCATCAGTTTCTGTTTAATAAATTCTTTATCTTTATACCTGAATCTTTCGTCTTATTATCACATTCTTAATAAGAAGCTACTTTGAAAGGTGTGTCTGTATATGCTTATCTTTAAGAATTTAAGGGTATATAATCAAGTGAAGTAATAGCACTACCCAGATGCTAACAGTTTGTCCTGTAAATGTCTTGCTGAACAAGAGCCGTAGCAACTGGCTGCTAACGTAGGCACGAGCATGTAATGCACCAGGGATAATGTTTTGTACACAATTAGTGTTAAAGCTTCATTTGTTTCTCTACTCTTCCTGGTTGATACAATAGCCATGGCACTCAACTGATTTGAATACTTGATGTTTTCATGGCATTGATTCTCTGTCATTTTGACGGGGTTTTGCTAGTTTCATACACCTGAAATACTCACTTTATGTTCCCAGAAATGCAGAAAGCAAGCCAAATTTATCTTTAGTGCCTAACGAAAGACCAGAGCATTACCAGAGTGGATTTTTTTTTTTTCTTATATTAGGCTTCCTAACACACACGTAGACAAACACATCTATGTAACGGTGATCTTATCTGACTTTTGATCTGAGGACTAACAATGAGCATCTGAAATCCAACTGAAAGATTAAAATATTTAGGAGCAGAGGAAGTATGGTAGTTGGTAGCCTTTTAAAACCTGAAGGCAGTATAAAGTCACTCGTTTTTAATGATAAATCCCTGTTGTCCGACCCATCACTGCCCTGAACACTATCCCATCCTATCACTTTCGAAAGTATCTGATGGATATTTTTTTTCTCAATCTCTAGTCCTTTCTTTCTCTTTTTTCTTACCATGTGACCTCTTTCTCTACATGCTTCAGCAAATGATTATGAGAAAGGACGGCTGCTGCCGCTGTAAGCATGACCATCCTTTCTCCTATGCTTTTCCTATAGTCATTTGCTTCAGGGTACTGCCTCTATTCAAGAGGGAGAGATGTGCAAAGATGAAGAATTTCAAAGGAGGCACCAGCTGTTACGTTTTACCCCTGTTCATTCAGCTGGCATCTCCTACAGTAAGTTGCTGCTTGTAGCTTTCTTCACCATCAAAAGGTCCTATACTATTTTACAGAAGGTTTCTTTCCACTCCCCTTCGCATATGCTGTTCACAGACTGAACAGAGGTTATACTGCGGGGCAAGCACTGATCCTGTGTGATCACACTGTGTTGGTGGCACTTCCTCTAACGACCTAGTAGTCTGTAAGGCCATTCATTTCCAATCCCAATTCCTAACATTGGGTGAGTTGAAGATACTATGATTTTTCACTGTCAGTGCAACCTATAATTAAACGTCTCGTAGTGCAACACTCAAGTGCAAAACTATGTGATTTAGATTGCATTTTGTTACAGGAAATTATTATGTACACTTAAATTTACATTTTGCATATCTGCTTTTAGAAAGAAATTTTCATTTATATACCTACACACCCCCCAAGCAGTTGATTGAAAATGTTGTGTTATAGCTACATAACAGATCCCCTGTTTATAAAGCATTTTTGATTCCTTATAAATCTACATTGCCATGTATGTTGTTGAACAAAACTGATAAAGGTCCAGTTTGATAAGAAAGTTTTTTTATAATCAAAGTATGTTGGTGTTCAGTTAAAATTGTTTCTAGGCAGCTGCCACTGCAAAAAATACTGAGTAGATGTTTAACTTTATAAGCAGTATAAAACGTGGGCACTTTACCACCTGTGTGTTGCTACATTCCAGTGTACTGGCGACAGCAAAGAATGAATCCCCTGTGCTGTCAGGAAACCAAAACTTTTTGCACTTTTTGGAACCCAAATGACACCCAGAGAGTGTTGTGGATCTGGCATCACTTGATAACTGTTCTTCTGTTCTCTACTGTATCCTGAAATACAGAAAGAACACTTTTGTAAGTCTAGATCTGGACCAGAAAGAGACTTTACTAAACATCAGAACACAATTCATAAGCAATCCTTCAAGGAGGCTTCGGTTGTGAATTGATCTCACGCTGAAGGTCTAATAGTTTATTAAGTCGTTCAGCATAACTCTGCTTAGACTTCTTGACGCGTGTCAGTCACGCTAGTTGTTCATATTGTTTCATACCACATCTTTCTTTTGGAATAAAATAAGGTTCTTTACACTTATAAGTCCATGTTTACATTATATATTATGCCTTAAGAGATGAGGATTTAATTTAATTTCTCTGAAAAAAATCGTGGGTTTTTCCTGGATGACCATAGGCATGTTCTTTATTTCAGGTTGAAGCTTCTTGCTTTTTATTTTATAAAATACTTTCTTCCAGTATCATCAAAGCTGCTAGGTCTGACTTACCGTTTCTGTATCATTCATTATCTCTATTCCTCTGTCATGTCTCCTCTCTAAACCTGCAGTCCAGGGCTTTTCAATGTCTCCTTACATGGAAGTCTAAGTCCTGATAGATAACCGTTCTGGTTACCAGCTTCTCAACTCCTGTTTCTGCAATGTCTTTTTTGAGATAGGGTGGGGAGCACTGAACACAGTCTTCCAGGTGAGGGAGTACTAATACTTTGTGTATTTTCTCTGTGTTTCTCATTGTACTACCACACTTTTTGTTTTCCTTTGTGGACACTATTATGTATTGAAGATAGAGTTTCCTGCTTATTCATTTGTGGTTTTTCATAACACTCTAATGTGAGCATGGAACTTTATTAGATTTTTCTGTATGACGAAGTCCGGGCTGTAAAAATGGTATCTATCAGATATATAAGAAGGGAGAGTAATAAGCAAACAATGAAGGTAAGGGCACAGGGATTAAAGTAGGAAACTATATACATATATTTATTTACTAGTTTATTTTTAAGTAGTATTCACAGTTTTATGTATTTATATTGTATGATTGTCTTGCACATGATCATATAAATTTTTGTTGACAGCATTGTGTTGTATTAATGACATTACAGAGTACTGATACAGTTCACCTTTTAGTGTTTTTAAATCTTTTACTGCTGGTATCCAGAAGAAATAAGATTCTCTTGTCTGTCTTTTATTTTTCACATTTCAGACAGATACGTCATCATCGGTAGTCATCACAACGGTTTGAATACTTACGGTGGACAAGAATGGGCCAGTAGCACTGCTATCATCACAGCATTTATACAAGCCTTGATGTTGAAGGTTAAGAGAGGCTGGAGACCTGACCGGACCATTGTTTTCTGTTCCTGGGGAGGAACATCCTTTGGGAACATCGGTTCATATGAATGGGCAGAGGTAAAACAATTTTGGAAGGACTCATTGCAGTAATGATTACTTATGTTGGAAGCATGAAAACAATATGAAATTACCACGTAGAAATTATGGTTCATGAGCTGGTCTGGTACTTCTGTCTGTGTACATTCATGTACAGCAAACACGGTGAAAACATTGATGGAGGCAGTTCCTGGGGAACAGAGCATGTGTGGTAATGAGATGGCGAGTTGTTTCCATAGCTATGAAGGTTGCATATACAGCACCTTTGTGAGCTGATTCCCCTCCCTAATTCAGCAGAGGACTGTAAAAGAGGGCGTTGCCAGAGTTTGGGGAAGGGGGGGGAACCTCAGAAAAGACCTAGGCCCAGGAATAGCTTAGAGGGCGTTTTCTCCTCCTTGGGGGTTCAACAGTTACTGGTTTTTAGTTGATAGGCTTAGTGTGGGGAGAACTGAATCAAGAGTACATTGAATGAAGAGAAGCGTACTGTGGTTGACATGAATTACATACACATTTCTGTGTCTCCATGGCTAGTGCTGACTCATTTTTCACATCTCTGTGCTAAGGAGTTAGATACAGTCTGACACAGACAATTCTGTGGGCTCTTACTTTCAACAGAATAGGAATCAGCTTATTCAAAGAAAATACCTCATCGGGAGTGTTGTTGACCGCGTATGAGTACAGTGGAGTTCAGTTGATAAATTAAAGGAATAGCTAGCAGAGAAGTTCATGGCTGCTGAATTAAAACAGTTGATAAAATGAAGAGTTAATTGCTTTTTACTGTGTGTGAGAAGCTGCTAGCTCTCATTGAAGATTCATGCTTCCAATGTGATTATTCTTCAAAAACAAGAAAGAGTGAAAAAATCAAATTGAAAAGATCCAGACTGGAAGAAAAATGTGTTTAGTTCCACTTCAAGTCAGCTTTACATCAGATGTAATTGCGTTACACTCCTTCTGTTCAATGTAAAGAGCCACTTCATGCAAAGAGTAACTCATTACTGAGAAGGCAAATGGGATCTTTTTTTAAAAAGAGGTAATAATTGAAACAGTTTGTGCATACTGTTTTTATAGTCTAAAAAGTAGTAAAATTAAAACACTGGGAAAGTTGTGCAATTGAAATCTGAATTTGGTCTGTAAAAATTTAAGTACATTTAACTGTTGATAATGATTGCTTTTGAAGTTTGTCTTCTGTCAGGCGTAAGTTTAAAAGGCCTTCACGTTGTTTCACAGTATGTAATGTTTTCATTTTTGGCCTTGTAAGTGTAGTCATTTTTAGTTCCTCCCAGGCCTGCTTGCATTTTGTTGAGATGATGTGTGAAATGGAATTATAACTTCTATACAGAGAAATAGCACTCAGATATCCTTTGAAGTTCTTAACAATGTAAGAAGTGGTAGTTAAGTAATACTTAGGGAATCACAGAGGACAAAAACGTGGGGTCCAGTTTTTCCCTAGAAGGAACTGAAAGAACAAAATAAGTTTTAATTACAATGGATGCATTGTAATAACCGATGCTCTGTTTGTGTTGCAGGATCTCAAAAGAGTTCTTCAAAGAAATGTTGTGGCTTATGTTAGCCTCCACAATCCGGTCAGAGGCAACTCAACTTTACACCCTGTTGCATCCCCTTCTCTTCAGCAACTGGCAGCAGAGGTTTGAAATAAAATATTTTCTTTCACCTGTGGTTTATGAGATTACGTGATTAACCCCCTTGATGCTGGTTGGTTGTTTTGCTTAAGCATTTTAACCTCACAAATACACATGAACTGTTTTTACTAAGCAAGGAGGTTCAATTTTGTTAAATTACAAGGTGCATTAAGAGTTTGGAAAGGATAAGTTATTTCAACAGCTCATCGTACCAAGTCTCACCATAGTCGCATGCTCTACAGCTTTTTCACCTTTTGGCAGCTTTAAAGTAGCATATTTTTTTATTCTTTAGCACACAGCACATTTTTTTCCCTTCCTAATCTGGTATTTCCAGACCGTTCCTCTATTTGCATTGAAACCTGTATATTCACCAGATGTAACGTGACACACAGGAAGAGTATTACCCTTGCTATAATAAATGCTGTCTGAAGTATGTGAGGTTCAGTGCTCAGCTATGCCTTTGTAACTAGTCTGCAGTCAGAATATTCTGTGCTTATCCTGGTGTAAGTGCATGTAGGCTTTAATCTAATGACCTTATTGCTGTTTCTGAGGTTGCTGAATTTATTAATATTTAAAATGAATTGAAAATAGTATAAGGTACATACTAAATGATCAAACCAGTTTCAAGTGGCATACATAAAATGGACTTCAATTTGACTTTCATAAAGTATGCTTTTTAGGTGTTTTTTTTCCATAAATTTGCCAAGCTAATACTCATTAGGTTATTCTGATGTTTCTTTGACTTGCCTCTGAAGCATATGATAGTAAACACTGCTCAGAGTAGCACCTTGAATTAAGTGGAGTTTAAGTCTGATCTTGCTTGGCAATTGTTGTCCAACTAAGTTAGTAAAATTGTATCAGCCAAATTGCTTCTTAGCAATGTTTTAACCACTTCTGCCCAGTGATTAGGTGGCAATTTCCTCATGGAAAGGATCTGTTTATTCTGTGAAAGTATTGTGAAAAATGCAATGCAAAATAATTTCTTTTCAGGGAAAAAAAAAGGCTTTTATTTGTGGAAAATAATTTATAATGTTACATATGCGAGTCTACAGGTATTATGGACATGTCAAAATTTTATTACGAGTTTTAGCTACTGTATTTGCAAAATATACTATTCTGATAGGTTGCTAGCCTTTTGCTAGCCTATTGGTGTTTGCAGTCTTATCTTCACGAAAACAGGTATTTGCCATTTAAAGGAATAAATTTATTACATTAGGTCCTTGAGCTATTTGGTTATCATTTTGTTTCTTTGACTTCATAATACGATCCATGGGAGTGATCTGAAAAGTGTAAATGCCTGGAGCTGTGCAGCAGACGCTTTATTATCTCTTTATCACTTATATTAAGATTTGATTCTTTTATTCTAATAAGCATCGTATTAGTAAAAGTGCTACAGTCATGCTCTCTATTTTGGAGAGAAAGCAAAGGAAATCTCTTTTTCACTTCCACTTTATTTCTGTGCATTTGGGTGTGATGTTGTAATATTTTGTAATTGTTGGAATAGCATTTGTATCCTATCCACTAGTATGGACACAGCCTCTCTTAGCAGTCCTGCCTTGTGCCAGTTAATTAGTTAACAGTCAGTAAAACATGACTAGAACTTAATTTTTTTCTCACCTCTGATTCTTTAATGGCTAAGGCTTTAATATTGAGATTGTATCCATTCTGCATGTTCACCTTGAAGCCCCATTTAAAAAGAAAAGGACAAAATGCATGCAAGGTAGTCTGTAGACTTTTTTTTTTTTTTGGTAGGGTAATATTATTTGTAATTCATGCAACTGTCATAGAGTTTGTGATGTTAAAAATACTTGTAGGAATTACTGCTTCCAAATGTTGGCTAGAGATTTCTGAATTCATGTCAAGGATATTGGCAGTGATGGCACAGCCCAGCAGAGATCTTCATTTTTTCCCCACAGTTACTTACAATTTGCCACGTGTCTAGAAGATTTTCTCTGGAAGACTCATCTACTTATAAAGAATATTGATATTACTTCCAACACTTGCCAAGAAAACAATGTAATTACAAATTATCTCAAAATTATGATAGTGCAAATGGGGTTAAGATGTGTCTTCTTGGAGCTCGTCTCATCTTGAAGAAATTTAGTCCATTCACATGAGAATCTTGGTAACAGATGCAGGTTGCAAAGAAGGGCTTAAAGAGTCCAGTGAGAGAGAAGGATCATTTTAATTTGGAAGAGTAATACTCTGAAATTAGATTTGTTAGAACAGAAAAGAAGGTAAAACGGGAATTTAGAATTAATAATATCAACCCATTTTAAATCGAAAGGAGAAAATAGCCAGTCTTGTTCGGTTAGATAGAAACTTCCATAATTTATGCATACATGGAGGATACCTCACTGTACCTTTGGATTCAGTGGTAAAACTCATACTTCCATTTTTAGAGTTCACAACAAAAGGGACCAGCTTGCATTATGTTTTCCTATGCCTAAACAGTGTTGCAACACTGTTTAGAGGAGTGGGAGACTAAGATCTGCTCAGCATTTACGCTAAGGACAGAGTTGGGGTTTGTTCAATGCTCGCTCTTGTGCTAAAATTGTGGGCACTCCATCTCAGTGAAACAGAGGAAGAATGTTTTCCTAGGGACAATTAATACTGTGTTACCAATGCCCACAAAGGTTAAGTGTTAGGATTCTAGGGAAAACAATGAAAAACTGTAGTTTGTGCTGTGAAAGACAACTGGAGTAAAAATCACACTAAATGCAGAGCCCTCCATGAGTGCTACAAGCACCATAGGTTCAAGAGAACTGTGGAGAAATGGCAGGCTAAGATAGGCAAATGCATACAGCGTGTTCACTTTCTGTGCTGTAAACATGTGGCTTTTCTAAAATAAAATTTTGGACATTTGCTAATCACTGCAACTTCCAAAACACTTTTTTTTCCCCTTAATTTCTGGAAACTGTAGGAAAAGTAAGGAAGAAGTTTTAGCTGAAATGTAGTTTGTGTGAATATTCTAGACTTACCAATAAAGAGAAAAATCACAAACACAATGAGTTGTCTACTACGTGAGATCTGGTGGTCAGAGAACAGGGTAAGTGCTTGCCTAATTAACAGAGACCATGACTTCTTAAAGATGCTTTATGTGAAGGGATTACATCTTTATTTTAGTTTCAGGTTTCAAAAGGGAGCTACATAAGCAGTCTGCAAACAATAATTTTATGTGCCTATCAGTGGGATTCAGCGGGATTCTGGTTGAAACACCAAATTACATGAAGAAGCTAATTTAAATATTTGGATTAATTAAGCAAAGAGGAATTCAAACAATTCTGAGACCTTGACATATTTAATTCAAACCTTTTTTATATAACTATGCCAATTAGTGTCCACATTAACAAGAGGGAAATACTGCCAAGTTATATTTTTGCCTACTATTATTTTGTAAGGAAAATGATTGTTCATTCGCTTGCTCAGTTAGTGAATCACCATTTGTTGGCAGAATGTCATTGGTAAATTGGGTTTGTTTGATGCTGGCATTCATTCTCTGCAAATAAGGCCATTAATGAATTTTTTCTGTCATTAACATTTCAGGAGTAAAAAAGTTATTATGAAACATAAATTAATTTTTGTTTTCTTTTAACTGATTTTGTTTTCTTTTAACTGCTGATCAGACTCCAGGTCTGCTGTTAATGTTGAACCCAAGAACCCTTACTGCTCCTTTCTCCTAAGGAAAAGAGCCATTTAAAGCTGTCGAAGAATAGTTTAGCACTTTCTATATCAGAAATTAAAAATGACTGTACCAAGTATCATTCCATGCTATTTATCAATATTTGTTGCTATTAATGGAGTAAATGGCATAAAACATATTTATATTTAAAGGTGGTGGTATTGACAGAAAACTATTTTTTCTCTTTTAAGTAGAACCAAAGAGAAATGTCTGTATATATGCTTGTTACTATTTTTCTTTCTTGATTTTTTTTTTTTTAAATCTTACATTAATGTCAGCATTGGTTCTTTTCTTCCAACTTCTCTGTTTTCTCATTTATTTTGTTTTACCTTCAGCACTTCATAATGGATCTCCCAGCTTCATCTATCAGTAGGTTGTAAAGGAGAAAAACACATTAAAATATTATTTGAATTGCTTGTTGTATGGCATATAACAGAAGATTACAGCTTCCCCGTGAATTTTCAGTCTTTACCTATTACTGCTTTTAGTGTTAGAATAGATTGCTGGTGTTACTTTTTATATTTGTGTTGAAAATCAAAAAAATCTCTGGAGAATCAGAAGTTTATGCTGTGAACTCCTCTCTCGGGAATTCGTAACGATGTTAAAAGGATGCTGTTAATATGGACAATACCTCATTGCCAGCTTTGTTAAATTCACTAATTTGCTGCTTCTCTAGTGTGAAAAGCAAAATTTCATTTAATGGTGGATTGGGTTTGGAGTTGCAGCAGGCACTTTGCATCTGTTAACAACACTTTTATTTTGATAAAATGTTGCTTTGTCCACTGTTGCATACTTTTTCACTCTTCCTCCAAATTAAACAATTTTAATAGGTAAGTACTGATACAGCCAGTGGGCAATCATTTAAACCTAGTCATACATTTTGATGTTGTGGATATACAAGGAAGAATGCAAGGGAACTGGGTTTTATGCTGTGATCTTATTGGGGATCTGCCAAAAGTCCTTTGTTTCTAATGAATTGAGCTTTCTGCTTCCATGTCCTTCCCTATCTTTACAAAATGAAGGTATTAAGTTCTTCTGCTAAAAGCATAAATGATGTATAATTTCAGCAGGGTTTTTTTTTTTTTTTGTTTTGAAATGTAAATGTGAATTTTGATAGCCATGGTAGATAAAATTGAAGAAATATGGACATTTTATTATCTTTAAATGTAGTGCCTGGAGTATGGGAGATTCCAGTAATTCCTTACTTGCTGTAGAATAGATTTTGGTTCGAGGCTTCTGTTGTCCAATCTAATTAAAACTATCTAATGTAATAAGCTGTACTATGTAATGGAATTGTTTCTTCCTCCCAGAGACTTTATCCAGACTACAGCATTAGAAAAGTTTACTTCAGTTCTGCCTAAAGATTCCTTCATTTAATTTCATCTTATTGCTCCCAGTTATTTCCCTTCAGAACTGACTTTTCTGTGATAATAGAAAGACATTTTCATAGTGATAGAAAGCCTTTCATGTAGAGAGTTTAAAAGTAAACTTCTAGTTCTTATGGAAGGTGATAGATTGACAGCTCTGGATATTTTAAATTTTCTACATAACCACAAATTAATGAAAAGTTTCTCTTGCTGTTTTTTTTTTTTCTACTTGTTGTTGAATGGAATTGACTTAATAGCTATAAACTATAACAGCACATGGAAAAGAAATGCGTGTGCAAAAATGCAGTGTATGGTAAAATAACCAGAAAAAAAAAAGAAGGCATCTTTAAATCGGAATCTACAAGACATCAGTATAAAATGAAATGTTATGTCATTTGGCTGATAACGACTACAGCCACATGTGACAGACAAATAATGAACATTTTGTGCAGCACAACACACTTTCTAGCTTGCAGATCAGTGGGGGAAAAATGCATCTGAATAATGAAAAGCAGACCATTTATTTGTCACATAATAAAAAAGGTGAAATATGTTAAGTAATGTGATAGATATTCAACCTGGCTGAAAGTATTTTTTTTTTTTGTTAGTAAGCTATGGCCTTTCTAAGTGTGCTAACCTCATATACTGAGAATGGGAAGCTTCAAAGTGCTTTTTGACACACCATTACTCAGTCTATCTCACTGTCTTCTAGCTGTGATTATTCTTAAGCATGAAGGTGTTCATTTTATGAAGTGTTGTGGCTTTAAATGATTTACCAGTATTTTCTGTTGTAAAATTGTATGCTGTTTAATATGGTCCTAACCAGGTCACATATTGAGAACTCAGAGGAATGGGAGGAACAATAGGTTTGTAGAAACCTGGGAAGGTTGGGTTGGTTTTTTTTTTTTTTTGTTAAGCTATTTCTCCCAAGAAGAGTAAAAATATATCTGTATAATACTAAGCCAGTAAGTGACATGAGAGCATCGACCTGAGCCCTGCTGTGAAATGGGCGTAGTAAACGGCGTGGAATTCCTGCTCCTGCTGACAGGTTTTGAGGTTGGATGTTCTCTTCCAACGTGGGCCCTTGTCACGCGTGCGCAGAGGACTATGTGTGTTTGAGCGTTCCGATTCACCTGCAACTCCCTCAGGATCTGTCAGCAAATCTAGTGGCAGTGCATGTGTTTAGTGGCCCTGACTTCTGAACTCATAATAAGCTGGTCATTTAGTTCTTGATCGTTCACTTACACATTAGATGGAATTACATTCAAAATAGCCATGGTAACAACGTCATAATTTGAATGGTTTAGAAATCTGTTGCAGACGGCTTTCTTTACCTGTCTGCGGCAACAACTCCCGTTCGAGGTGAGACGGCACGAGAGCCACACATCCACCGCCCCCGGGCCACTGAGACACAGACACCAATATGAGGATATCACAAATGGCCTTTATTAACTCTCTTTCATTGCTTTTATATGCAAACTATTTCGTTCCCGCCTTTGCAGTTACATCATAAGCTCTATCACGGGGGGGTCAGTCCCTATCCTTTCCGTACATCGCGAGATCTTCCGGTCACCAATCCCTACAGAAATCACCTTAAAATTATGATGATTGTTTATATTTTAGTTACATGCTTGTCTTCTGTTACCCAGGGGTGTTGACATCTTAACTTTGTGCATTTGTTACCCAAAGTGTCCCTTTAATTTCAGTGTTGGTGCAATTACATTTCAAAATTATTCTTTTAAGGCTATTCATTGAATTTCTGTGTCTATTCTGTAGGCATAACTATATAATAAATACCCAGATTTGAGATGAAAAAGCAGCCAGAACGAAACCCCAAACACCCAACCCAGTGTCAGTCATCCAACAGAAAAAAAAATTCATAAAGTTTAAGTTTAGACATCTTGATTGAACTTAGTAAGAAGCCTTCTAAGGCCTACTAAGGACTTAGAAAAAGCCTTCTATGAGTTCTTCAGATCCAAAAGTTTGTGACGGTTAAACTATGTATGCAAAATAAAAAGAGAATGGTATATAGTAATTGAAAATTGTGGAAGAAGTGGGGAAAAACATTCCATATCCATTTAAAGCTGTCATAGCTTGAATAATCACAAGCATCAACTTGAACTATTCTAGGGGTTCCTTCATTTTTCATGCCCTATTCATCTGTTCACTTTACCACTAGGGTATTCTGGTTGTGCTGTCTTGTCCAGTGTGAAAAACTACTAAGCAGGGCCAAAACAGGTTATCAGGACACTTCCTAAATTGGAAATTTGAATTACCAAGAAATTTCAAAAGTAATTTCAAGCCAAAAATCTCTGTATTTTCTAAATTATTCATGAGGTTTTCATCCGTAATGTAGCTGAAATGCATTTTCATTTAATGAGCCAAAGAAGCATAATTCCCACAGTGTTACTACTCCCGTCTTTAGGTGCACACAGAATGTGACTTTGCTAAATGTACCGGAAAAATTTTACGGCTGATAATCTGCGATATCAGGAAAAGAAAAAATGCAGGAAATAGTTTTCCTGAAGCTTCTGCAGAAGCCTTTCTTTTGGCATGTAGAAGGTCATACAGTTCAAACCCTTGTCTCTTGACAGAGCCTTGAAGGTGATTTCAAAACCTGTTTTGTAGCCATCTCTTTTAAGACTTTAATGCTTAGGTTCTCTTTCAAGAAGAGCCTTCTAACATTTAGGCGTGGTGCTAACTTTGTGTCACGTCTCCCTCTTCTCAATAAGATGTCTTATTGTATAATTACCTGAAGAAGGCTGAAAGTTCTACCTAGGAAATGCAGCATTAGAAGAAGGGAATCTCTAAGAACAAACAAGATAAAAAAAATCAGGTTGAAAGCTGGCTTCCTGTCCGTTTTAACATGGCCATCTTTTCTCTAAAGTGAGAATGATCAGATTGAATTTTAGTTGTAAAGATTTTAAAAAGCTGCAGATCAGATTCTAATTTATTGCTATTGATTTTTTTTTCCCCATAAGCTTTTGAGCTCTCCTAGGCAACTGTTGCATTCTCTGTCTGAATGCAAAAGCAAAACAATATTTTTTATTAAGATTAATAAGCAACTCATGGGTTTGTGTGGGTAGAGATTTACTTGGTCTTACTGCTGTTTTGTATCTTACCAGTGTCTGTGATGGTCAAGGAAGGGATTTCCTACATTCTGGATAATTTTCAAGATCACCTACTAATTCTGGATGATGCAATCTGGAGCCCCAAAATATTTCTAAACAATTGTGGAAAAGTTATCCTTAGTTTATCCACGTTTTCTACCACTGATATTTAATACATATCTGTTCTGAAATCTCAGTAATACTCAAATAGTTTTTGAAGTTTCTGCCATGAAATGGATGTCAAGCATAATTTTTAAAATCCTGTAAGTTTAGCACATTTTTATTTCATACTTTTGTCAAAAACTTAAGGAGGTTGAAATTCAGTAGAAAAGTAGTCATGTAGGCTACTGGGAAACATATAAAAATTAATACAAGAATATTTAAAGTTGTTTTATTCTTCCAAGTTGGCACTAGAATGAGAGGAAAATTAGTTTAAGGTCATTTTAATGGTGAAATGCTAAAGCTGTAGTCCACCAAGTAATAACTTAAGAACAAAAGAGAGTATAATGGTATCTAGAATAGGCTGACGTGGTAGCTAGTGTACATGAACTCCATAGTAGTATCACGTTTTTAAATTTCTGTCTTTCATGCTAATTAAAAACCATCATAATCTTAGATTTGTTATTTTTAAAAAAGCTTGTCTTGTATGGTGTATTTTAGTGTTTGCATTTAGTTTGCTGCATCTGGTCTGCTTATCAAGCTTTGTGTAATGAATAGATTCTTATTTAAAATAGTAGCGGTAGTTATTTGCAGTTGTCACTCAAAATATTTAATTAACTCCAAACACCACCAAAGTGTCATAAATCTTATTTACAAAATATCTTCAAGTAAGCTTGTAAAACACTTGCCTGCACAGCTAAAATGGAACTGAATGTTCAGAATCGAGGGTGCTTTGGAACCAATTATGTTGCAGTAGATACTTCTGTGGGACTCTGGGGAATTAGGGGAAAAAAATTATATAAAATCTTTTTCTCCGTGTAAATTAATGGATCATTGTTGTAAATGAAACACAAAAACATAGTTTGCTTGGTTTATTGGTTTTGTGTTGGTTTTTTTTATAAAGGAAATGAGAATTTTATTTTGCAGATTCCAACCATAAGGTGTGTTCAGGTAAAATGTACATACAAATGAATATGTAAAGCACCTTTGATGACACAAACCCAAAACTGGTAAGGACTTCAAGCAGTCACTGATCCAACTCCTCAGCCTACTGCAAAAATAAGTCTCTGATGTGTTTCAGCCTCCAGTCTACAAGTTTCTACAACTTCCTCAGGTGATCTGTGCTCGTCTCCTATCACAGTAATATTTGGAAAATTTCTTTCATCTGCTGAAGTCATCACAGATGAAGGATTAATCTTTCTTTTTCCTTTTTTTCCACTGGTGATCTTTATTCTTTTTTTGCAACAACTTTTTTACGTATCGAACAAAAGTTATGATTATATGCAAAAGTAAACTGTACACTTTATACACCGCATGTCAGCTTCAGAGATTCGATACATCTTTCTCAAAGTTAGTATGAAATTTGTTGTTTGAAATTAGTCCACATGCCCCAGACAAGCAAGTGAAGTCTCTGTTAAGTCCTGGTTTTGTCCAAGATTACCGCTTGAGGTGTGTTGCACTTCAAGTAATATTTTGCAATGAGCTAAAATGGTGCTAATATATACATAGCGTTAGGACTCTACAGAGTAGAGTCCAGTCAGGAAAAAACAACAGAAATATGTATTTCACTTTTGTTGGTTGTATGCTTTCGTTGCTGTTAAAAATGGTATCCTGATTGGTCATGCAGTGATTTAGTGCCTCTCTAGAGCAAAGGGTATGTGGACTGTGTTTGTAAACCGAAGTGAACCTGGAACCAAAGGCATTTTAATAAACTGAGCTTAACTAATCTGCAAACAAGCACGTCTCAGCCAAATGCCTTCTCACTTTATCAGAATTCCTTTTGTAAAACATTTTTTTTAATTCTCACTCCTGTGTAAATCTCAGTTTGCCTTTTGATTCTCCTTAGATCTTTTAAAAAATATTAGTCCCTAGAAGTTAGTTTCACGATTCTGGGGCATATCTCACTTATTCTGAAAAATGGCTTTCTGTTTGCATTTGTGGGTTTTTTAAATCTCATGGTTCTGATAATGGAGAATAGTTTGAGGATGGAACTCTAGTTTCACTTGTATTTCTGTACGATGCTGTAGCCCTAGTGATTTAAGTATATTTTTTCTGATTTATACTGTTGTAAGACAGAAGAGAATTGGGTCTTGACTTCTGATTTATTTCCCTGTAAGAACGACGGAGTTTTCTGCTTCAGCACTAAAAAGTATGGCTTGTATTCTCCGTGAAAAGAGCCTTACGTTTTGTGTTGATAGAGCTACTGAAGGTATCTGATCCTGCTCATCAAAAACTGGTTGCCTTTGGTATCGGCTAATCGGAGATAGACACTGATGACACTGGTTATCTTGAGAGGGATGAAAGAAATCCATTTGCTTCAAGAGAAGACTAAAAGGAGTATCATCTGCACTTTATTAGAATTAATTGCAATACTAATAATCTTTCTTTTCACCCTGCTTATGGGGTACTTAAATGCTTGTTTTTAAACTAATATTTTCCCCCGAATTAGTCCTTCCTCCTGCACATGAACAGTTGAGACAAAAGTCAGATAAGGTAGATGATGTGTGGGGGTATATGTGTTAACTTAAGAAGAACTGTCATGGTGGAAACAAGTGTAATAGCATCTCTTTTAGAAGAGGGAAGAGTGGTACAGAGAACCTGAGTGGCAGGTAATCAAAACAAGCAATTTTTAAAATCATAGCAGGGCAGCCCAATTAGGTTTCTCTATCAGGCATTTCAAATTATTATGTACAGATCTGATCTGTTCAACGGTTCTGGCAAGTGCATATGGCAGCTTGTATTTTTAGGTAATCAACTTAAATCCATACCACATTTTTTGCTACAGAGAAAATAATAGTATATTGTCCTATGTGGTGTTTGTTCTTGACCTTTGTGTTGATGCCATACGTGTGCGTGTTGCTGTCCGGCACCACATAACAGCACACCTTACTGTTTCTGCGTGTGTCATGTAGAAGTATCCATATGAACACTCAATTTCTTTTTTTTTTTTTTTTTTTTTTAATGGTCTTAAAATCTGGTTCTTACAAAATGAAACAGAAAGCAGCATTATTATTATCTGAAAGGGTCAAGTTACATGAATACAAGGGCAGTACTTGTCCATGTGAGTTTATTTCTCTGCACAGCACCTGGGAACGTGGGGCAGAGCATTTCCCTACTTGTTGCTGTTGCTGTGGAATGCAGGAGGTTTGTCCTGAAGACAAAAGAAGATACAAGGCTGAAGGCACAGGTGAAGAAGGCAAATGGTTGAGGAGATGATGGCATTTTGCCAGTGCTTCTCTTGGGGCTTTAGGTTATTTGTTCTCCCTTAATGTGAGGATTATTTGTTTTAATCAGAGGTGTGGCCTGAACAGCTCATCCTCACTTCATATTTGAATTTCTTATTTACTCCATGAATTGAATTTTGCGACCCTAAGGACAAAGATAAAATCATTAGGGTAGCAAAATTCACCTTTGCCTGCTGTGCTGAGAAGCCTTGCTTCTGGTCTGGCAGCATCTGCTCATTGTAGCATTCCCGAGTTAGGTTGTAGGCCTGCTGACATCTGAGCTTGTTGCTCTAGGATTTAATCCCTCTCTTAAAAGAAAGTGCTAAATAAATAATTTATAGATTTTATACCTTCTATGATCATTCCTTTCCTGACATCCTGTACTTCCCCATCAAAGCAGGCACAAGCACTATGCAGCAGTCTTCAATGCAGATTTACTGTCAGACGCTTGCGCAGCGCTGCTTATAGTAAGTAACACTGTAGCTCAAGGCAAAATATTTTTATAAGTTACCTTACAGCCCACCTATGACCTTTCAAAAAGAGAGCTGTACCACTCGGTGAAAGGAGGAGGGCTCATACGTGACCTTTCCTTGGGACGATGTGTTTATCCTCCACAAAGAACACACTCTGCCTTGGGCTTTAGTGTAAATGTTTTGGTCCTTATTCTGATTTCCTGTAAACTGATGTACACTGGGAGGAATGATATGAGGACTAGTGCAGTCACACTGATGTAAAAGTGGGATAAAACCTGAGAGAGATTTTGAGGTTATTCTGTCACTACAGAAGTCTAGATTTCCAGCAGAGTTGGCTTTTTTTTTTCCCCAAATGCTCTCTGACAGAGCCTTTTATTTTTAAAGTATTTTCTTACTTCAATGAATAGTGTATAGTCCTTAGTAGTTAACTGCTGAGATAAGTTAACTGAATCCCATTGTTACTGAGTAAAATACCTTCCAATTACTCTAATTTTACTGAAGGACTACCAAGCAAAATACAGAAATATTGAAGTAGTCTCAGAACCTCAGACAGCATGAACACAAGTCCTAGAATTCTTTGGAATTCCTGAAAACCTTCTGTGGTAGAGTAATTCATCGCATCCCTGTTTTTCTCATCTTGTCCTGGAAGAATTGCACTCCATCTGTCTCGGTGGCGACCGTTAGTAAGTGCTTTCTGGCAGCAACAAGGAGGTGCGTTCCTTGCTGAAGAGAGTAGAGAGACGCCGCTCGCCTCTCTGTGAAACGTGCTGCCTTGCGTAGCCCTCTTTTAAGTTGAGGAGCTAACTATATCAACTGTACCACCGTGATTACTTGCATTGACCCTTAAAATATCTGCCTGTATCAACATTTCTAACTGTATGAACACAGATCTTTATGATTTTTTCCCTAGATATATTTTTTTCCTTCCCCCTCTGTTTCCTGTGGAGCACAAACCCAACAAGGATCTTTTAGAATTTCATTACATCTTTGTCAGTGTTTTCATCAGTATTATCATTCCAGGTCTGAGGCTAGAGCTTGTTAATTAGCCGGAGCATCCTCTGGATCATTGCTTTTGCATCATGCATTAACACTTTAAGGCTATCTTGGGTCTCCTCCACCAGAGTATTTAATTTTAAAACAAATGCATAGCTTGCGTAATTTAGTATTGATGATTTTATAATAGTTTCAGATTAGTACGAATTCTGTGTCTGATTATACAGCACTTGAAATATGAAGGAGATATTCAAAGATGCAGGTAAAGAAAGGTGTTAAACTTAATGGGCTTTCAGTGGAAGATACTTTCCTGATTGGCCTTCGTGCCTTTGAAAATTAGATCCCAAGAGACAAGATAGACTAACAGTAGGGGAACCCAAAAATGATCTCCTTTTTACTAAAGGTAAGGTGAAGTATGGGGAGATGAATAGGACTTGACAAAGGCACAAAGGAGGAAAAGGAGGGAATTTAATCCAGATCTCATGGCAAATGACTAAAGGGCTAGGAATTGTCAGGCTTCAGTTCTACATTTGGGCACTCGTAAAACATTTGGCATTAAGTTCACTCGTTAATCTTAAAACTGCTTAAGGAGTAGCAGTTGGAATCGGTTTGAATTGCATAGTGTAAATGGTTAAGAGAAAATTCAGGTATCATGTTGAAAATGTTGTAATATGCTTCATCGTGTAAACGACTGAAGTTGAATGACGTTTCCTGAATGCGGTCTTTTCTGTTCATGTATTGCTTCTGACTCTTATTTTCTCAAGTTTATTTGGTTTTTGAAACAGTTTGTGAAATCTTTTCTGCAGCAGACTTGTTATTGATCTGCAGGTGATCTGAAAGCAGTATGCAGGTATCCAACGTGCCAGATTTAAGCTGGTTAATTTGGAATTAAACTTCTTTTTGATCCCTGATTGGATGAGCTTTCTAATGCTTTAGGATCACACTTGCTTCATTTTTGTAAATCATTTCATTCTTCAGTCAAGTAGCATTCTCCAGATTTTTTTGCAGCACTTGCTACAGTACCTTCCTGACAGGCAGTGGTGTTGGTTCAAAAGCTTGAATGCAGATTACTCCGTTCTACTTCTTTTTTCTTTTTAGTAGATCAGTTAATTTAATGAAATTCAAATTTATCACTGGTAATTGATAATAACCACTTAGATAAGGATGCACCCTGGTGTCAGTGAATGCTGAGCTCTCTGACTCAGTCTGAAGTTAGCTCTCCAGCGCTCTTCTTTTAAAACAACTTGAGTTCAAAGAAATTTTTGATCCAGAGGTTTCACTAGGCTTCTTTCTGGCTTGTTTGGTTTAATCTAAAGATTTTCATGATGTGTGTGGTCCGTGCTCATGTGCTCTGAAGAACACACGTTACACTCTGAAGCTGCCTGCCATGGTCACGTTGGGATTGGTAGGTGGAGCTCTACCAAGGTGGGCTGGTGCTAACTAAGAGGTCCGAAGCAGCAGCAGGACTGCGGGCTGGCAGAAGGGAGGAAGACGACGAAGTACCAGTAGGGAGACTTGGCTAAGAAATGCTGGGGTGCTATTGCTTTCAGGTTTGCTATGCAGATGAATGACAAAGTCGGAGGGGTTTGCTCAGCTTTGGTATATACTGCGTGACAATTAAGTTGAAAATAATTCCTGACAGAAAAGTTTCTTTAATGCTTTTAGATGGAAATCCTTAGCCCCCTTAATGTACACTAATACTGTTTATCTCCCATCTCTATATCGAACTCTACATTAGAAGGATGGGGGTGGTTTTTTATAACTCCTTTTAGTACAGAATGATTGGCTGGAATTGTAACCTATTTTTCACTGTTTTGATAAGTCAATCAGACTGCACTCAAATGGGTTAAAATGAAGCACTTGAAGTGAAATGTACAGCTCTAGAATTCATCTGCATTGCTATTTTTGATCACAGTCTTTAAAAAGTCTTCGAAATAAAATTCTCGGAGAAAGCGAAGTACAAAAATTTCAAACTAGGTATGTCACCCAATGCTGTTCAAGAAATGGGGACATGTTAGTATAATGAATGGTAATTATCAGTATTTCTGTATTGTGTCTACATGCAGGTACTTAGAGAAACAGAATATTTGATTACAAATGAGTGTCCTGATGAATGTTCTATTGCTACTTATGACCTAGTAGCATGGAGATCAAGAGAAAAATACTGTTTAAGTAAGGAAAGGTTCATCTTTGGTTCCAGCTTCAGGTCAGCATTTTCTTTTTTTTTCTGTTTTATAAAGGTCCAGGATTGGGGCTGTAGCTCTGTAATGAATATTTTAACCATTTTTAAAAATACACTTCTCGTACAAGAACAAGTCATTCTAATATCTCTTTCCTTCGGACTTTTCATGTAGTCTTTCATTTTATGTTTCTGTTAAGATACTTAGATTCAGAAAGCTGTTGTTAGGCAGTGAGTTTTTTGTGACTTTAGGAGACTCGGGGACCTAGTGCATTTGTAAACTGGGTGTTTGATAACGTGCCTGGATTTAGATAGATTCTGGATGTTAAGGTCTGACCAATCTTGGCCTGTGTAGCCAGTTAGGACAGATTGGGTTTAATTATCTAGCTTCTTTACTCAGAGTATAAAATTTGAATATCCAAAGAACTTTTTTAGGACCTATTTTTCGGTAGATACATCTACCGTGTTCATAAACATTTTGAAATTGAGGGAAACGGTAAAATGTGTTGGTTATTGAGTCTGATCTAAGTACTGAAATAAAAAGATCATTTATTATAGAGAAGTTCTATATACATTGATTGTTCTTTATGTAGTCTTGAGAATGACGGGTACGTAAGACTTGCTTCAATGCACGTGTGTCTAAGCTGTGTTCGTAGTAATTCAGTGTTTTCAAGTAGTGGATATTTACTTGTGTTCTGAGGTAGTACTTCATGCATTTTCTGAAAGTAGAATTCTCCTTCAGACCCGTGGAACCAGTTACTGTTTCTTTGTGTGTGTGAGGTTTTAGGTCCAAAATACACTTTTAATTGCACTTTGCAGGTAGAACCTCCTTAGTTGTTATGTGTTGATGAACTACGATTAGTACCAGATCGAAATCTGGTAGTAAGGTGATTTTTCTTGCATAGAAGTGGGAAATAGTGGAAATTAGCAGCTGGTTTGTTGTTTGGTGGGGTTTTGTTTGTTTG
Source organism: Egretta garzetta (assembly GCF_000687185.1). NCBI lineage: Eukaryota > Metazoa > Chordata > Aves > Pelecaniformes > Ardeidae > Egretta > Egretta garzetta. The sequence goes on along the minus strand of NW_009258301.1, from coordinate 783,920 downwards.
TTTTTTTAATTGTAGCTCTTCTAAAGACATACAGGAGGAAAGAGACACTAGAAACTTTTGATCTTATTCAGTGTTAACTGTGTTAAGAATTTGGTTATTTGCCACTTAAAAATGACAGTCTCAGATTAATATTATTTTAAAAAAAAAATCAGTCAGCCTAAAGGAGCAGCTGAATTTTAGATTAGTTTTTACTGCATGACTACTGTTCTTCAGATTAACTAATAGGAAATCATACAAATTCAAGAAGTCTATACAGGTAATTTTGCCAGTCTTGCTATATAAACATGAAGTTTTTAAGTTTGCACAAAGTCTGTAGTTGGAAGTTATTAAAGAGCTACAGCATCCCGCGAGGGAACTGCAGAAGAGGAAGGCTGAGGTGTAATTGCTCTGTCGAGTCTCTAGATCCCGTAAGGCAACTGATCCCACAGCACCAAAACTGAACCGTAGGCTAAATGAGCTACGTGCCCTGAAATGTGGAGACTAAGGGCGTTCCAGAAGCTAAGAGAGCGCTAACGCTGAATCAGCATTACAAAGGAGAATTGCAATGACCTGTGTAACTGTAGCTTGATTAATTTTGATAATAACCCAAGATAAAATAAAGCAATAACTGATTTAAACAGGATTTAGAAGGAGAGTAATTAATGCCAGTCAGAATTTTTTTCAGAGAATGCATCTCTCTGTCAGGAAACTTTTTTTTAATCTTTTGAAGGAATGATATGTTTATTTTATAAAGGTAGCAGCACAGACTTTTATGGAACGCCTTGTATGGTACTCTATGGAATTCACACTAAAAACAGTGCTTTAGGATAGTAGCTAGTCACATGGATTTCAAATGTACACAAGCTGACTGATAGATCTTCAAAGGAGATCATCTGTCAGTGGAGAATCATCACTGAGTAGA
>NW_009258301.1:723539-782980 GCF_000687185.1 Egretta garzetta | reverse complement strand
AACATCTTCATTATTTATTGGGTAGAAAATTGCTACTCTTAATGTGAATGCAAAAACATGAAGGATAGCATAAGAACCAAATCTGGAAAATAAAGCCATACAAATTCACATGTGAACTAAAAAGTACTATTTTAAGAGTGAGGACAATGAAACATTGGAACAAATTTCTTTGGAAAAGATGGATTCTTTTGTGTCTTAGTAGCTTTAGATATAGATCAGCTTTTTTCTTATATGTTATTCTTTACTCACATGAAAGCAAGCGATCTCAGTAAAAGAATCTTTTTTTGAAAGAAAAGGATAAGGCAGACAATATAATTTTGTGTTTGGCTTCAGACCCGCCACTCTCAGTTGTTACAGAAAGGATATTATTAAATACAGCTATGTTCTTACATGGGATTTCTATTAAGTACCAACCATACTAACAACCAGTCCAATGAAAATCATGTCCTGGAACTTCCAGTCTTTTTATATTTAAAAATGTGTGTGTGCGTGCATGTGTGTGCATATGCATGCTTGATTTTGGATCTATAAATAATACCTCTGACCTTAGGGAAACTGTTCGTATCCATAAAACTATTTGCATATACAGTTATAGCAGTGAGGCCAGAGATGCAAACTGTGGAAGATGGAGTACACAGAAAGATGTAATACTAAGGAAAAAGTGAGCTTGTGTTTATATGTGATTCAATAGCTTTAGTCCATTAAAAACTATCGGTCTGTGAAGTAAATTTTTTCCACGCTGCTGACTAGAATTGGCACCTTTGAAAGTTCATGTAGATACTGTATTGCTTAGTATTCTCAAAAATACATATATGTAGCCTTCATGAGTCTTCCTTACCTGATAAGAGCAAAGACCTGTAGATTGCACTTCTCTGGATTTGTCAATTTGTTTTCTCAATGCGTGCGGGGTAAACATTTCTCTCTTACATACTGTGCATGTGGTGTTTTGGAAAGTTTGGTTTCATTGCAGCAAAATTAAATTTTGAAGATCAGAATCTGGAGGACTAAACCTGAAACATAATTTAATACATATTTTTCTTGGATTATATTGTGCAGTATGTAGAAGCTATCTGTTTTCAGTCTTATAGATCTGTATTAATAAATTCTGACATAAAATATGTTACCAGCCTTTCTGGGATTTGCTTGCTTGTTATGAAAAAGTAGTGACATATCCCTGGAACCTTGTGAACAATAAACCCTCACATTTTCTTAACAAAAACTAAATTTGTTTTTAGTCTTCCAGTACTTGCAGTTGCAAAGAAATTACAGTATCCCTGTTCAATACTATACATAGGTTTTGGAAATATTTCAGATAATAATCTTAATTTTTCAGGGTGCAAAGGAACACACGTTTCGGTGTATGATGAGTTTTGGGTAATTGTTGGCTCCTGTGTGTTCTGGTCAAAATCTTTTCAAAGTTACTTGGACTAGATCAGTTTCACGTAGCTGACTAAAATCACATTTTATTCAATGAGCTGAAGTTGTTTTCCCAAGCCTTAATATTTCATAGCTCTTGAAACCAAGGTCAAGTGAAATTCTATGGAAACCAGAAAGAAAAAGACATTTGGCTGTAGTGGCACTCCTGCTTTCCCTGCTGTAGCTTTTTTTCTTCTGCTTTCCTGTTTGTTACTGTTTTCCCATCTAGTATGGAGGCAATACCAAGGAAACTTCTTTATGGGGTAAGCAGATAAAGGTTGGAAGAATCCAGTCAGGGAAAGGGTCAGAGCATTACACGGTCTAAGTGAGGGTTCAGAATGGTCCATTTGTCCCAAACTTTTTTTGCACCAGTGCTGTAGAAAATAAAATCATCTAACACCTTTTGGATCATTTAATTTACCTCCCAGTGGAGCCTGGAGACCAGTATTTGTGTTCTGTCTGACATACTTTAATAAACCTGCTTCATTATGATCTTTCTGAAAAATGCAATTGATACAGATACTTGATATCTTAAGTGCAGATACCGTTGTTATGCCATTCGCTCAATTCCCACTGAAGTCCAGAAGGGGTTTTTTTTAATGAAAAATATGATGGTAGTTTATTGACCTTCATGCTTGGTATGGACTAATTGGAGTGACTTTCAGGGAATGAAAAATGCCTGTTGTGTGTGACTGGGGAGGGCGTCATTTGCTCATGCATAGTTGCTATTGAGAAGTTTAAATGTCAGACCAGAGGTTTCGGGGCAAGATAAAGCTTTGCAAGCAGTAAGTTACTTTGGCCTTATGCCAGGGTGGTGCCACGAGGGGAGATTCGCAATAATTTACCAATGTGGCAAGAGGGTTCCTCCAGTGTGTAACGTGATTTTCTGTGTTCTGTTCCAAAAAAGATTCTTCATTTGTCTGTTGAACTTACTCTGGTCTTTGATTGCAGTAGCAAAAGAGAAATTTTGACCTCAAATACCTCCTCCGCTTTAAAAACCTGACTGTTCCACTTGTTATACCGTGTTTATTTGTATATGTGTCCCCTCTTGGATGATGTGTTGTGCTGGGGCTGTCCTGCCTCTGTGTGTATTGTTAGAAATGTGCAGCGTGACTTGCTAGGATTCTTGGGTTCTGGAACAGAGCTGATGTGATATTGGATATTGGGAGTGTGTGGAGAGGGGTAGGGAGTGTGTGGCACATAGATGTTCACATGTGCGACGGGGATAAATGACTTTTTTTTTTTTTTTTTTCCTCCCCCTAGTGATACGCTTCAGATTATGTTTTGTTCATAAGGAGCAGATTCTAGATCTCAGCACAGTGAAACGATCTGCTGCCTGGGGAAAGGGGAGCAGGTTGACTTTCACATAAGCCCTGATGCGTCTCCCGTTCTGGGTCAGCTTTATGACAAGGCTCAGAAGGATGTCCTTGGTGAGCTGATCTGCAATTTGGCAAGTGGGTTTTTTGGGGGAGCGGTGGTAGCAAACATTTCTGGTAGAAATACTAGAGCTCACAAGTACTGTGTAGTACAGAAGGAGGAACTGTGAGTCGTGAATGCTGATCGTTTGGGGAAATACAAATGAGAGCAGTTACAAACCGTAGTATCCATATTACAACTAACTGTGGGCCTAATTTCTAACATTAGGTGCTGCGACACAAATACAAATTTTGTTCTGTGTGTGGTTTTGGTTTTGCTTGTGGTTTGTTTGGTTTGGTTTGTTGTTTTGTTTTTTTTTTTTTAAGTAGGACAGAGTGATGGGGTAGTTTGAGCCATCGGGTTAGCTCACTGAGAAAGACAGCTTCTGCAGGTGTGTGCTGTGTATACTAATGGGGCTAGCGTTGATCATTAAAATAATCCATAAATTTATCTAGTTTACTTTTCTAGGTGAGCCTTAATTCACTTTTAGTGGAAAGTATGTAGCAGAAGCTTTCTCTCCTGATTTTTTGGGTTTTTTGTGCAACCATATTGAAGACCAGTGAACAATATGTTACTGCGTATTCATTTGACATCCAGCCTCACAAGGACTGTCCTGTTTGGGATGCTTAGGAGATCTTGAAATAGGATCTATTATAACTCTTCAAATAATAGAGTGAGTGTACATATCTGTCCCCTTTAGAGGGACAAGTAACTTCTCTCTTCTCTTTCTCCCTGTGGGGTATAGCGAAGCAAGACTGTAATCTCACTGGCATGAATTATTTAATATCCATTTGGAGGGTTTGAATGATGCATCCCAAAATGAGCAGCATGGCAGAACCTGATCATTACAGAGTTAGACTACACTGAAATGGGTTCACAGTATTTCTCTCTCTGCGTATTATAGAATGAGAATGCCTTTAGGCATTTAAAATGATTTACAAGCCACAGCTATTTCCATGGAGTATAAAATATCAACCATTTGAAAATGAGGTCTTGTTGTCAAATCCTAATCCTCTTACCTACTTAAGCGGTGTTTTTATATTAGCAACAAATGTTACTACAGCACAAAACATTACGGAAGTCATGCAGTTCTTATCAAGTCACGATTTATCAATGTTTTATATTAAAACTGATTCATTGCATTTTGTTAAACCTAGGTTTCACAGTATCTCAGTATGTAGGTGACAACTAACACTCACCAGTGTTCCTGCTACTGAATACCTGGAAGAAAAAGCTTGAAAACCGTTAAGTCCATTTACGTAATCAACAAATGGTTTGACTGCGTCCTTTAATTACGAATGCAACCATTCCATACTCCAAAGTGGATTTTTGGATTAAAAACTTAGTGTAAAAATAGAAGCTCTAAAGGAAAAAATACCCCGTGTTTTCAGTGTATTCGGAGTTGGGTGTGGAGACGGGCTCCCCCCGTTAATATTGTATTTTCTTTGCTGGGTGTTTGTCGTGATGTAATACGATCTTAAGCTGTTTTATAAATTTTAACATAAATAAAGGTAGTACGCTGAATATCGAGGCTGAGCCTGTGGCCACAGCAAATAAGTCTTTAAAGTGACTTTATCTGAGGTGCTGGAGAGCTTGCTTTTACCTGTGCTGCTGGAAAAATTAAAAATGAGGATTTTTAATGCAGTACTTGGTACATTTTCTGGTTGATGAGTATAGGAGTCTGGGGTAAGGGGATACTTTGGGGATGCACAGCTCCCATAGCTATGATCTGTAATTTCTTAACTACTTTTGTTAAACCTTGTAACTCTCTATATTTTTAAGGTACTGAGGTATTTGGAACTGCTGATGGCATTCCAATTGCAGTCTTGTCACTTACATAATTTATGCTATGTAATTTTAGCTCTAAATATTTGATTGCTCTGAAATTCTCTTATCAAATGGGAGCATACCTGCTTGGTTTTTACCTCCCTTAAAAAAGCCATTAAAAATCCTAGCAGTTTGAACCGGGTGTTGGCAACAAGTATATCTGAGTTAATGAGGCATATGACTTCAATTTAGGTATAGGAAGGATAAATGTAATTCAGTATCATATAAAAAGCATCAGGAATCAGAGAGAGACTGTCAGTAGATAAAGTTAAATGAAGAAAAACTCCAGTAAAGGAAATTAAATTTACACTATATAATTTTCTACTACCTTGCTTTTGTATTTATTACCAGTTTGATGTAAACTTTGTATCTAAAATGTGGTTCAGTCCTGTGAGGTCCCATTTATTATAAAGACCTTACAGTGATAGTCATATTTTTTAAAAAATAAAACAATGATTTCTAAACATGCAAATGCTGCTTAACAGAAAACAAAGCCCTGGACAAGCAATACAGGTTTATACTTGTCTCATGTTTTCTAGCTGTAAATGAAATAAAAAACGATTTAAATTTGTAAAGGAGTACAACATATAACAGTAGATGTAAATATTTCACACCATGCATATATACTTTGCCAAGCTTTGTTTTATAACCGCTGGTATTATAGTGTCCCAATTTCTTTAGGAAGTCACCATTAAAAGGCCAAAATTATTTTACACTTTTTTGAAAGGTAAAACTGGAGTTTTAAGTATGGCACCTTGTGTCACATAACCTGAATTTTCCTTGGTTCGGTAGCAATACAAATACAGGAGCAGAACTGGGGCTTGGGTAATCTCAGTGTGATCTGCCCTTTTATAAGCACCGCAGTTACCACAATTTCCAGTTTCCTTTGCCTCCCTGGGTGAAAAAGGTCTCCTCTATCACGTAGGATACCCGCATGCAGATTCAAAGAACAATTCTTTTAAAGCCACGTGCTTTATCGGAGAGGTAGTTTCTGCGTGTGAAAATACAATATTATCCTCCCACACAGGCTAAAAAAACCAGTTTACTCTTGGAATTTCCAGATGCAGTGCTTTTGTGTGGGAAAACACGGCATGAATGTCTAAGGGGCTAATGGTGATCCCTGGCGGCTGCAGCGATCTGTTTGAGAATCACCTGCACTGTGATGGATGATGCTAAATTCTTGGTCCCTGATTTTGTTAAATAAACACTAGTTCTTGTGGCCGTTGTTTTTCCCCGGTGACAAGAGAGTCCTCAAAATGAAGTGTGTGTGTGCGTGTACAAGGAACATCTCTCATTTTACTGTGATAATATCGAAGAAACGAAACTAGGGAAAAATTCCGAGTTAAATGCATCTTTGCTGTGACTGATTTTGCAGTGCTGCAAAACAATTTCTCTAGGAGTCTTCATGTTGCCCTTAAAGGTCAATTAATAATGTTCAGATTTTGGATATTTTCAGTAAAGCTTCATACAAGTTTAAATGAAAACGTGCACAAGCTGGAAGGAAAGAATTGCCGAGAAACTAAGCATCCAACATTTTATTCCTTTTTAATTAATTATTTTATTCTAAATATAAGATTAATTAAAAGCAGCAGGTTTTAGCCACTCTACCTCAGAAGTTTTCTTGGTGTAGTTTTAATCAGACTTATCTTGCTCTGAACACTTACAGGCTTGGTCTACAGGGTGATCACTTTTTTTGGTCTTTGTACTTTGCTTTGTTATAAATGTTGACTAAAATGTGCCAGCAAGTAGAATAAGCATCATCAGATGAAGCCGTTTGGTTGTTTCGGTGTCTCATACGGCATCAAGAAGTGAAGATCATTGTGAAACTGGGTTGTACGTGCTTTTTGAACTTTGCCGTCATGGCCAAAATAGAGGTAAAAGACATGCACAAGCACTGAAATGACAGCTTTTTACAATATTACCGTCTATGGTAGAACACTATGGTCTGCCCATCCCTTTTTAAGTATTCTTATTATGTCCCTAAAATCACGGAGGTAGTCAGATGACTGTAGTGCTGTGGAACAGTTAGGCTAGTTACACCACAACTATTCTCTGTATATATCCTATTAATTATCATCAGCACATTTAGATTTCCTTTTCCTTTTCTTTTTCTCATGCAGAGAATGAATGAGTGGATATAATATAGAATTATTTTATGTACGTATTTGAATCACGACAGTTTGATAAGGCTCAGAATTTGGGAAATGCTGTGCATTTAGTTTCTATTTAGTTGGTTTGCTCCATGATGTTGGGTAAGACTGAAATATTAGGCACCTTGCTTGCCTTTAGTCGATTTCTGATGTGCTTTAAGATCTGCAGGGGAAAGTGCTGTGTTAAATCTCCCTAATAATTTTATAAAAAGCTGATTTACATGAATAGCTATATATATGATCAGTCAGCAAAGACAGAGAGCAAAGCAGGCTGTTTATAGCCAAACCAGGTAATCAGATGGGAGAAAACAGCAGAGTATCTTTGCCATAGAATGAATACAATTCCTAGAAACTCCATGATTTTTTTTCAGTAGATTTTGGTAGTCAGGGCAAGCAAACGGCTAATAATATTTTTTTTTAAGAGCTATCAAACCTTCTTTCTCTAATGATTTGTTTTTCAGAGTGTAGCAGGTTTTAATGGATGAGAGATGCTTGTGAATCCTTGCTATGCAGCTTCTCTGGCTTTTCCTACCTGTTGATGATGATTTAGCATAGCACATTTGCAGTAATAAAGATGCTAATCTGTTGCATTTCTGCATCGTGGTCTGTGATTAAATTAATAAATTCTGTAGCTCTTTTTTTAGATCATTTTACTTCATCTAGATGGTCTTTATCATGCTTCTGCTGCTTAAATGCATTTGCCTTGCACCAGTTATGCAGGTGGCAGTTCAACTCAAGAGACAGAGCTTGATTAATCATGAAGGATAAGCTTCCTTGCTGTAGTTCTGAAGCCAGGATCACTGACACATTGTAAGAATAATTGGTCATTCTTTATTTGTCCTGTTGAAAACTACTTAGACATTTTAGTCCATTCTCAAAAGCTGCTAAGGTTTTAACTCCAGCTGGAGTCACATAAAGGAAGGAAGGTTTCCAGACTAACTGGCAGGTACGTGTCTCCAGGTGGAAGGTGAACTGTAGAAATATAGGCTTTTATTTATACCAGGATCTTAACATTGCAGCAAAAGATACGTATGCGTGCTTAGCTCTAATTAGTGGTAGAATAAAGTCTGCAGTGAAGTACCACTTCATTATACTTTAGATGTGTCAGGTCTATTTTATAACATTAATCCAAATTAAATGTATTTAATGGGCCATATGGTACTCTTCATTTTCTCAAATTTGTAATATAAACCTGTAACATGATGCTGAAAAACAAAATGAATTCCAGAGAAATAAAAGCATTCAATTACAAATAGGATGTGTGTCCTTGCACTGACGTGAAGCGCTCCTTCGCTACTGGCTAACCACATGGCTTGATTTCCTCCCAGTCTAAAGGGAGGGCTAGACTGACACGGTGGAGACCAGCCTGAGCAACTGAGTGATCTAAATAGCGCTATTATGTGTGTTTTACCGTGAGACTAACCAGCTGAAGAAGTGTAGTTTGCCCGCTCTACAACAGGGAGTTAGTTCTTACAGAGTGTGTCACTGATAATTTATTCTGGATGCATTTTTAAAGATTTTTTTTTTTTCCTCTACATAAAAGCTAACGTTTAAAGGATTGTTAAGTAGGACCTGACTGCAACTGGTGAAGTAATGCAGAGCATTTAAACTTTTTTTCCAAACTGGGAACTCACAAATTGTTTTTGCATATATGAAAGGAAAGGTTCCATGGATTATCAGAATTAAAATGAATCAAATTTGTCATGTTATAAAGAGGGATTTTTTTTGTACATGACACCACTTTATATTTAAACATACGAGAATAGCCAATGAGTTGGTGGGTAAAAAACAATTAAAGAATGCCACAGTGATACACAGCTGCTATCACATGATGATTGACAAATTATTTGGCACTGAAGAACTTAAAAATGCTTTAAATCCTGTGCTTCTAGACCTTGGCATTGGTGTCATCTTCACCCCCGCCCCAGTCAATTCCGAGGCCCACATCCCCTAGGAGTATTTTTTTCTTAAGTGACCTTCATTTCCTTGCAGCAGTAATTTTTTTCACAGTCAGTCTTTCATCTCGGTTCTGCATTGGCTCGCAGTAAGGATCCGGCATTCTGCTGCCACGCACGGAAGCTGTCCTGCTTGCCATGAATTGCACTTACAATTTTGGGAGAGGGTCTTCTGGTTTCCCTGGCTGGTGCATGTTGGAAGAAACTTGAGACGGTGCTTGTACGTTTTGGTAGGAGAGTGTTCCACATGATACAAGAACAGTATTTCCACTTGATTAACTAAGTGGACTTTGAAGCTAATTTCTGTGTCAGAAACGATAGTGTCTTCAGTGCAGAAAGATCGAACAAAGATTTAGGATGGTTCTTCTAGGTGAGGCTGAGGAAGGAAGGAAATGAAAGCAGCAACTACTAACGTAGACAGTATTCGTGGGTAATAGTCCTATAAACAAATATTTCTGGGTGTGGCTTCAGTTACGTGTCTAGCTGCTGGTTTTAATGCTACAAATGCAGTTGATATTAGACTTAATTGATGTTACTTTTACCTGAAAAACAATAAGTACAAGGCTGAGCTGCCTGTGCATTGACAAGCAAATCTCTATAAACAAAAGAACTCCATTTGGTCATATAAACAAAGTTTAATCCCATTTGAGGTTCGATAGCCTTCCTTCCTACAGATGCTGATCCGGGAAGATGCAGCTTTCCCCTGTGTCTTGCTTTCAGCCTGCATGAATGCCTCGCCACATCTCAGATGGCATTAGACATCTGTATTTAGGCCAGCAGACAGCCTAAAATGTCCCGCCACCTATTACTCCCATCCCATCTCCCATCATTCCCATGCCTGCCATCATTCCTCTGCATGCTAAAACTTACCTCATTTTTGCATCTTAATCTAGGAAATTGTTCCTCAGTTTCATAGAATCATAGAATGTTTTGGGTTGGAAGGGACCCCTAGAGGTCATCTACTCCAACCTCCCAGTAACATCAATTACAGTTTCTTTTCTTGTAACTCCACGGCAGGGGTGGAGAAAGAGCCTTGCTTTGCTGATTCCTTCAACTTACTTGCTTTGATTTGTTATTGTGTGTGAAATACGTGGCATGCTGTATGGTGGGCTGTTCTTGCACTGACTAAGTGAAAAGCTTGGCTCTTAGTTTAACACTTCATTGATGGGAAGGTTTCATTAACTGTAGGCCACTATTATTCTTTATCTTAAAGTCCATTAATTTGGGGAAACATTTCATTAGTTTAATGAATGCAAAACACACTACGTGAAGTTTGCAGCCATTGCCAAAGACTTGAAGAATGCTGAAGTTGTGGAGTCTGCATCGCAATAAATTGGAAGAGAACAGTAGCTTGCACATAAATCATTCTCCCATATTAGTGCAGTGTTAAATATTTAGTGTTGAACTTGTCGTTATCAGGGGCTTGTGTGTCAGAACAGTGAAAGCTGAACAAAGCAGTTCAACTCTCCAGATGCTAGCAGGACTGAATTGAACATCACTGTCATAAAAATCCTATAAATCCTATACCATGAAGCATGGTGACGTAAACCCCAAAAAGTACCATGTGTCATTGTGCTCTTAACTGAATCTGCAGACATTTCATATGTAAACTTTCATACCTAAAAAATATTTCATTGCTGCTCTAACCGATTCTTTTTGAATAGTTAAAATGGGATGTAGCAGGGTGTTTTCTGAAGGGCAGAATGCTGGCTAAAATTCAGGCTTGGGTTTTCTGAAAAAGGCAGGCATCTCTTTTTTTTTTTTTTTTTCTTTTTTTTTTTTTTTTTGGTTCCTGGTATGCTAGCAGAAATGGGGGTTGGTGTATATTCAGAATTAACTGGCTCTACCATCATTTTCACCTCTTAGAAACAACAAAGAAAGGGGAACGCTATCAAAATACTCTGTTAATTAGCTGTGTCCCTGCAGGATTTATAATCTTGATTGCTTTTTTGTGAAACCTGATCTGCTTAGGAGATGACAGTAATGATCCAGTGTTCCAATGTTCTTGATACTTAGCCAATAATTTGGGGGTATAGGTGAGATGGCATTGATGGAAAATGCCTTAGAACTTCATTTGTACAGTTACACCAGTTGACTTCTCACGTATTAGATTAAAAATTTCTGGCAATTTGTTGCTGTGTGAAATGTTAATTATTGCATGAAACCTTGTTTTCCTTTTCTATTACCTTCTATTACCCCTTCTCCAGTTGGGAATTCTAGCTATGAATTCCAAGTCCACACTTGTACCTCCTGTCAGCAGCTTACGGTATTCCTTTTCTGAAAAGCCCTAACAGATTGTAGTTACGAATACATGGGAGATGAGGAAAGGTTAGTGTTCACTAAGTAGAGTGAAAGGTATAAAAAGATTTAGATTTACAAGGAAAAAAATGTACATTAATTTCTCTGCTCCGTTTCCTTACCTCTGTGAGGTATATATTAAGATTTTGATGGTCCTTACCACATTTTGAGATATCCCTTCTATTGATTACTTCTTGAACATTAGTTTTGGGTAGTCACAATAGTTACATAAATTCTTACCCTGAGTAAAGGCAAGTAGCATTAGCCTTTGCTGCCATCGTGTTTACTGAGAGCTAGGATCGGCTCTTTTTAGAAAGACAAGATCCTTCCGTGTAGTATGTGGCTTGCTTGTGGATCATTGACTCTTCAGCTGGTTGTCTTGTCTGATACTGAATTGTTTTGCCCAACTGTTTTACTGGGATTCATTCGGTTATTTAACTTCATGATTCCCTTTGGTAGGTAACTCTGGGTTATTTGCTTATTTCCGATTTTTCTGTTGAACCCAAAAGCTGTATTTCACGTCATTCAGTAAACTTTTAAACATGAAAGGAAGAACAGACTACTCGTCATTTGTGAAGCTTCACCAAATGTGTTGGGCAGGATGAGGAAATTAGGAGCTAGGGTAATCTACACTGTGGTATAGTAAACTGGGTGATACTGAAACATCTTATACTGCCTGAAAGGAGCAATCACTTAAGAATGGATCTTGTGTGCATATATGTGCATAAAATTATAAACACGCTTTATGTGTGGATGTGTGCTATGCAGTGGTTTTGTCTGGGCAAGATTGTAGAAGATAAAATGTGGTTATTGAAAAACACCTTTTGAAATGAGCATGTAGATTGGGCTTCTGCTGTTTCTGTTGTGGCTTTGGTTTTTAAAAACAAGGTTACTGACTTTACTGAGACTGTTTAGATAGCAGGCGGATTTGTGTGTCTTCGAACAGCCGCACTGTGCTGTTGTTAAATGTCTTCTCAATGCGATTGAAACCTTCTCAAGAATGGCGTAAAGAGGGAGTGAAACACTGGAATAAAAGTTGTCATTTGAGACATGCCTTCACGTTTAAAAACTTTTAAAAAAAAATCTCTTAATCTAAATCTAAAAAATATCCAAAAGGCCCCCATTTAAACTTTTGTCTGCAATGTTTTAACAACTACGACTTACAAATGACACCTAAGATCGATGCTATGTTAATGTTTAATTTTTGTTATTCTTTTTTCTTACTCTGCTGTGGAGAGCCAGAACTTTGCTGCTGTGAGTCATGTTGCTCCATGGATATCTTTAGATGTGATAGTATCTACTAGGGTGGACTGCACCTACAGAAGGGATCTTTTGTTTCTCTGTTGACTGTAACTCCCATTACGTTTTGGACGGACCTTGCACAGCTGTGAATGTGCATAAGAGTGGTGGGAGCAGAAACGTTTAACAAAAGAAGAGAGCAATATAGCCACCTTTCCAAAATACTTATGAAATGGAAGCTATTTCTTGAAGGTATTTCAAAATAGTTTTTGATAGAAACTGCAGCCCTTATTTATTCTGGGTAATATGCAATTGCATTCTTCATAGCACTGAAGTGAAACTCTGAAGCAATAATTATGCTAATTTAAAAATGGAAAAGTACCAAGATTTGTCTCTTTCTAACTCTTAAAACGTTATCCTGCTAACCTCAGGAACTTTAATATACAGAATGGTATATTTTAGTATTAAAGGAGAACTAATCTTTACGCTGTTCTTACAGCAAGCTAGTAATTTAGTAGGTAGGTCTGAGGAAGTTATGTTATACTGTATAAACCGTTAGCTAAATGTTAATAATCTCTAGTACTTCAACTTCATAACATTCTTAAAAAGAAGCCTAAGTAGCTTATTTGCTGTAATAGATGTTGAAAGCCTTTGTGCCTACTGTTTATTAAGTGTTTAATTACCTAATGTATTTGAAAGCTACACTAGTATGTGGCACTCAGTCTTAGGCTTGTTTTCCAGTTTTCATCTTATATTTATTAAAATTCTGTTGCTAAGATTTCACCGTTAAGTACTTATGTGAAACAAATACAAACATGTCACTGACTAGAATTGGTTTGAGCATTTTACCCAGAAAATGCGTACTTATGTATCTTTAGCCTTTTGTTTTTCTCTTAACCCCTACTCTGCAATGGCAGCGAATTCTTTACATTACCAGCATTCTATAGACCATAGATACCTTGAATATGATGATCTGATTCACTTTTTGCTGTTAGAGAGCATGCTCTTAGCTGAATAAAGAAGTGATGTCTTAGTAGCCAGTAAAGATCTCAGAACGTGCTTCCAAAGGGTCCCATGATGACCTGTAATCTCCTGCCCAGCATGGGACATTTCACACGCCTCCCAAAGGCTTCTTCTTGCCCCTCCTTCCATTTCAAGAGGATATGAATTTTATTGTCTTTTGAGAGCCACGTTGCAGCACACTCTTCATTCTCTCCTGTGTCCGATCCCAAAGACTGCAATGTATCTGTAGAGTGAAAAGTTTGTAGGCTCACTCGCTATTAAGTATGAATCAGCTAATACCTGTGTGCACCAGTGTAAGTTCCAGCCTGTTTTTAAAATGCTTCAACTCAAAGAATGCTGTGTAAATGAGATACTGAGAAGAGTCGTTAAGAGTCTGGTTGCAAATAAGTAAGGAGAATTTTGGTTTGTGTTTGTTTTTCAGAGCCAGAACTTCAACTGCGTGGAAAAGACTAAGTGTCCAGAATCTAATGTGAGTTCTGTGCAGATGCAGGGAGATTCAGATTATTTCATCAACCATCTTGGAGTACCTGCCACGCAGTTTTCTTATGAGGACATCAGAACATCAGAGGTAGTTATGAACGTAAATGGGAAAACTGAAAATAGAAGAAAAATAGAACTAGATTTTCTCAGGTTGTATCCTTACATGATAAGCAGGTTGTAGTGGGAAGTTATCTCCTGTAAGTGCATTTTTTTTTTTAGATCTTCAGATGATGACCACAGAGCTTAAAAGTGACTGATTGTATAGCAGAATGGCATTCAAATAAACAGATAAATGTTTAGAACAAACGAAAAGCAAAAAGAAATTGGAGGACATTATGTTAAAAATGTTTATGTTGCTGATAGTATTGTAGGTTACATATTATCTATCCCAGCTTTTCAGGCTACTTTCAACGTAGAGGAAGTGAGTTTTAATGTTTATTTTTTTTCCTGTACAGTAGGATGAGACAGCCTTCAAAAAGAATTTTATATCCATTTTCATACTGTGGGCAAAATATGATTCTAGTTTATATGTTAGCTGTAAAGATCTGTACGCTTGATTGGAGCCTTCAAAACACCATGTTCTTTTTCAGTCCCTTGTCCTTTGCAAGGTAAGTGGAAGGCAGAGGCATGTAACACTCTTTGGAGACCGTTTGGAATTGGACACAGATAAACTGTCAGGAAAGTTTGTCTTTCCTCAGCCTTCACTAGGTTGAGGTTGTATAGGTTATATTTGCACCTGGACAGCTCAAACTTACCCTCAGTTGGTCAGCGGAGGGTCAGGAAGCCTGGCATTCGTTAGTTATTTCAAGATACAGTGGTTGTGAGAAAAGATGTGTGTTTTGCTGTAAATGTAACAATGCGTTGACTTCATATTCCCCTCATTTCTCTTCTTGCACTGTGCTTATCTACATATGCGCACATCTTTCCAAGTTCAAGAACAAAGCTGAAGCTGAGTTGAACTGGAATGCTTCCTGGCGCTGCATGCTAATGCACTTCTAATTCACAAACGCAAAACAAAACAGAGTTATGCCAAATATTGGAGCATTGTTGCGATGCTGTTGTGCAAATTAAAATAGACTAAGTCAAGAATTTATATAAATAAGGAGACTCCTGTTTCTAAACATCGCTACACCTATTAGGCAAAGTATTCTAGTTCAGATTAAACACAAGGCAAAGGCTGTAAGGAAAATGTGAAGGGAGAAGATCTACAAGTGCAATGTTTGTGACAGGCTTGTGGTCCTGTACAAATTTCTCTTGTCACTTAGCAGCTATTCCATATAGTTTTCATTCCAGATCTGGGTAGAGAGGCTCTGTAGAGCACAAGAAAGAATCTGCAGACTTCAGTATATCAAAATAATAAGTGCTTCCCAGCAACACTTAGAATATGAACACTGAAGGTTCCCTTGGCTATTGTCTGTTTCTATCCTACCAAAGTTATTCTTCATGTTCAGTTAATGTTGCAGACGTGCATTTTTGTCTCAGCACAATGCTTGAAATGACTCAACCATGTGATTAAAATCATAACAGAAAATATTTTCATATTGCCTTAAATATGACAAAGCAAATTGGATTCTCTGTTGAAAACTCAGCTTTTGTCCTTCTCACAAAATCATTTCCTAGAAATAAACTTGTGCTAAGTGTAATCTGGAGTCTTTAAGTGGATGTACTGCACCTCTCAGACCATAGGAGATCTTGACCCCATGAGATCTATTTCATGTGAGAAACAAATCTGCGTAGTAATGTGTAAATGCCTTTTGGCAAGAGGAAGGATTTTTTTCTTAGAAGTGAAGTTACACCAAATGATTAAATTTGGATTCTTTGCTATATGTTTGTTGCTTATTCTACCAATTATTACCAGTCCTTCAAGACATAGGCTCACTGTCTCTCCTAGTTGGCTATATTCTACCAGACAAACAATCTGTTTATTGTTTACTGTTTATTGCCATTGTTTATTGGGGATTCTGTTTGTTGTATCAAACAGGGATGGTGCTATTATGAGGCAGACAGAAATTATTCTGGGTTTACAGCCATATTAATAAACATTGCAAGAATTTCTACTGTGCAGGTTAGTGACTGAAAATAACCCGTTGAGTTGCAGGGAGGGATGTTTGCTTGCTTGTTTCCGAGCCATTCAGCTTTTTAAACTATGCCTCAGCTTTGTCAGCTTCATTGCAAAACAAGGTTTGGATTTGAGAAAACAGATTTCAGAAATGGGATGCTTGGACGTGCTGTTGTAGACGATCACTTTACCAGGCTGGTTTCCTCTGCTGTCTCTTTCACTGCTGTGACCTACTCAGAAAATTCTCTTCTTTTGGAATATACATTGGTTGCTTATTTTATCCACCTGTCAGACAGCATGCAGTGTCACATAAAATTTATGCTCTTCCACACTCAAAAAAACTTGTTTTAGAATAAAAAAAAACCCCAAGACCTGTGCCTTGCAGTCTGCCTACAGAGCAACAGTTATAGGTCAGCTTTAGAAATGCATTCCTTACACAGTGAGGGTAGTGCCAATCCTCAGAGAGAAGGTTGTAAAAGCTTTTCATTGGCAGGAACCTGAGGAGTAAATAAGAGGAAATAAAAGTTGTAAGAGGAGACATTCAGACCAGAAGAGTAAGTAAAACTGTCTTGCTTGAAATTACCTAATAGAGCGAACCACAGCCTCCGGGAGGTTAAATCTGCATGGCAAATGCCTGTGGTCAGATCTGCAGGCTAGCGAAGTGCATTCTAAAAATTCAACCACTAGTACAAAAATGCACGGAGTGAAATGCAGCTCATTTATTTACTAGCAGAAAATGTGCAGCATTTTAGTCTGCAAGTAAGAAGTAAACTTGGAAGAATTTCTCAAGTGGAAAACCCCCCCATAATATTAACCCAGTTGCCAAGGATTCTCTTGCAGTTGCTGGAGAAAGCCTTCCTCTCCTGCTAACCTCTGGGGCATTGGCTTTACCTCCACGCAAGGGTCACACTCTGATTTGTAATGTGTTAGGAGAAAGGCTGATCAGCTTTTCCTAATACTGCAGATTCTCTAACTTTGAGGAGGAGTCATGCTATTTGAGTTAATGATTATTTTACATCCCAGTGACTGTCTAGAGCCTCCAGACAGAGAAGTAGTGCTGATTTCAAATCTGAGTTTCTCTACAACTGATAGCCCATGATTATAAGTCTATTAGTCCTCACCTCAGTGGAGAATAGCATTAGAAACATCTTCACTTAGCTTTACATCAACAAGAAAGAGCAACATAAAGTAAAAGAGGCCTCAGATTGCAGACTTGTGTTTGTTACTCTCTGTGCTGCAGTAAGAGTTCCAATTTCAATGGAATTATTCGATCACTGGAACATCAGGAATAACAAATTGGAGCAAGTGAGTAAAATCTGATGTTCTTTTCATGTGTGGACCATGTCTGTGCCCTTGAAAATATTAGTCATGTTTGTACAACAATATATTTTCAAACGAATGAATGGCATAACAGGTATAATACATAAATATCACTATGGTTTTGGATACATCACTGTTCATCATGATTCTGCTGAGTGTCTTAGATGTAAATTCTTCACCTGTGGTGGGTTTTTTTGTGAACAGCATGACTGAAGCTTAGCTCTTGGTTACTTCATTGTAAGTTAGGAATAACTCTGAAAACACTGGATATGGTGGTGTATGAGCTGAAGAGTTTCTGTTTGAATTCTTCATTGTTCTTCTTTCTAAATGGATATACACTGACTGTGTGCCTGTGTAATAGAAAATACTGCTTTGTAACTTCATAGTTTACCCTGTTTCTCTTCCTTTATGCATCTTTTTTATCCTTCTCTGTTGCTTTTTGGCACCTTTTAAAATTTGCACCTCAATGGAAATTCTAGTACTAAATGGTTTATTTCAGTTATGTGACTGGTAACTGTGTTCTTCCATGTGAAGTAACGTTCACTGTAGACTCAACTCTGCTTTCGTGAATGACCTCTACAAAATACAAAAAAAGTGTTAAAAATTATTGAAACTTAACCTTTACAGCAGTGAACGGCTCATTATTCAAATCTGTGGCTGTGTTAATAGAAAGTGGGTTTAGTCGCAGTGAACGCTTACTTGTTAACTAATACAAAATTTCCCTTAACCGAAGACGTGACTGGAAAAGATGCAGGAATCCAGCATACCCTGGTTTATCCTGTTTAACACAGTTTGGGAAGTTGTTCTGTGACGATAGAATGAGTTATTTCAGAAAGTGGATACAGTGGATGTGGTTTTGAGGCAATGGGTGGAAAGCCTGTGTGGAGTCAGAGAACTTGTTGCTCAGATTCCTGGGTTTGTTTCTTTATAATAAAAGTCACTTGAAACTAAAATCCTTCAAAATTCTGTTTGACACATGTTCTAGCTGACTGTGCTGAGGTGTTTCAGCCATTAGATATGCTGAGTTCTCACAATCCTAAGTAATGTCAATTGAATTTGTGAGTGTTTAATACCTCTGAAACTCCATTGGAGTTTATTTCATTTTCAGAGAACCAAAACAACCTTCCTTTTTTACTTACTTAAAAAAAACCCAAAACAAACCACACCTTAAATTTCTCTGTTGCTGTAGAGGAAGATTTAGCAGTGGTACTATGAGGCACATTTAATCCAAATCTGTAAAGCACCTTTCATAATCAAAGTGACATTTCTGAGTAACAGTTGGTCCTTCTGGTCAAACCACTCCACTCCACAAGTTTAGGTTCTTTTCCCAGTTTAGCTTTTATCTTCCCTATTTTTTTTTTTACCCAGTTGTGTAATGGAACGACGCTACCTCTTACTGAAAGGCTTGAAGCGTAAACATGAGAAGGATTCTAGAAGAGCAAGGTATTCGTGTGGTGATCATTTTATTTAAATGTGTGAAAGCTTCAATTTTTAGTCCAGTTTTGGAATTTTATCTATGAACTTTTCAAACAGTTCTTTGGAATATAAAAATCATCACAGTGAGATAATACTGGAGTTGCAGCTTTACTCAGCGGTATAGGTTACCTCTACTACAGAGGCAGAGTGAAATAAATCTCTTGGGGATCTGAGGGGTTTTTTGCCCCATTACTTTTTAGCTGCGATAAGAAGCATCAGCTGTTATGGAAAAGATGTAATTTAAAATGTAAGCTGTTTACACAGCTGTTGGTTATAGAGAGAGTGATTTTAGGCAGTATATACTGAGAAGGGCTAAATGTGCCAGGGTATATTTTGATAAGGGCTGCTTCCACATGCTTATGGTACCAGTTGTTGGAGGCTGGTGTGCTCAAATAGGGTGTTACTCATGGAGGAGGAGAGGCAGATTGCACAGGATCGCTGAAGCTCTGAGGCAAACTGAAGGGCTATTTTGTAATCCTGCTTCTTTAGTGGCCTCATCAAACATGGAAAGAAGACAGATCTGCCATGCCAAGAATATGTGTGCCACTGCTCGGGGTATATGGAGAGAGGACACGTGAGTCTTCCATAGTGTTGTAATTGCTGAGCAAGCTCGCTCTCTCAAAGAACTTTCTGCTGATTTACTTAAAACAGATTAATGTTAATTTTACGCCTTAAAATGTACCATACGTATGTCTTAAAATATAACACAGCTTTTGCAGTAGGGTGTCAAGGGTGTCTCCAGCCTTCTCCAGAAAGTTGTTTGGCATAAATCCTTCCTTTCATTTTTACACTGCATTTATTATATAAAAATATAACACAAGGACCAGCAGCATGGTCTGGGAATTTGTGGTGTTTCCTGTCTCTAGCCACAGTTTTACCTGTCAGAGAGACTCAGAACTTCAGATGTTTACCTTTTATTTCTCTCCCTTATTTCTTTGAGTGTTGCCTTGTTTTTCTTTTCACATGAGCATCATCCCATAACATTTCCCCTCTTCTTGGTGGAGCCCCTTAAAAACGTAGTTTGCTCTGCTGGATTCAGCATTTTAACTCGATGGCTGCACTTGCCTTTTGTCCTTCATGAAAGGGGGCAGAGGAAAGTAGTTTTTAAAAGATCTATATTTGAAAGTGTAGTAGTGGACTTCTTCGCTAAAGAGAAAAGAACCAACCCTGTAGTTGCAGGTTAATTCATTTTGATCATGTCTGTCTGAGCCCAGTTGCTGAAGTACTGGAATGTAAATAAAACACAGAGACTGAGAAAAATAGCCTTGCTGTGGCTGCCTACTGCTTGAGTACAACAGAAAGTATAATCTGGGTTTGCCATGGTTGCAGTTAGAGATCTGATCGTTTCCTCAGTATTGTAAATCAAACAACATTAAACTGTTGAGCATTTTGAAGCCGTTCCAATCACTTGCAAACTTAAGCCGGTACAGGAGCATTTTGAACTTTTTACAAGATGGAAATAGACTGTTACTACCCATTTCATGGCATTGCAGTCAACAGTTTCCTGAGGAATCCAATTTTTTAAATTGTAGCTAAACGATTTCCTCTGTTATCTGCATATTATTCATCCTTCTCAGCGCATCCTATTACATAATGATTCCCATCTGATAATGCAGAATCTTAAATCCCTTTTGTGGTAATGAGCTAGGTTACATCAATGTTAGCATTACCATTTTGTTTTGAGAAAAAACAAGTTACCATGCATTATTTAAAAAAAAAAAAAAAAAACCCAAACCCTACCCTCTTTTTTTGTTGTTGTTGTTATTTATTGATGGACACATATTTAGCATGAAATATTTTATGGTAGCTGTCCAAGTTTGGGTATGCAGGGCTTACAGAACATTTACTTTTACACCTAGACCATAAAAGTTGTTTTCCATATCTTCACTCAAACTTAAGTACAGGCAAGAAGTATAAAAATTACCTGTCACGTTATTCACAGGCTAGACCAAGATAGTGTAATACCATGGACCACTAAGCTAATTTAGAAGAAAAATGAAAAGAGGTTTCTTTATAGAAGGCATTTGTATGTAATATATGTAGAAGAGTTTAGAATTTTGACAGTTTGAGATTGTATCCTCTTTAGAGAGAATGCATAATGATTTTTATTTCTGTTGAAATATGCATAACTTTTTGAAGGTAACTTTCAACTTTCATTAGAGCCCTTAAAAGTGATTTTTCGCCCACACTGGTGTAAAACAGAGGCCACTAAATCTTAACTCACCAATGAATGTGGCTTCTCAGTTGTTTTTGCCGTCTGCCTCTGCTTCCTCCCTTCCCCTGCCTTGCCCTCTTTTCTTCCTTTTTTATCACTCTTTGGGGAAACTCACTGCAGTTTCTTGATTTCAGTATTTACATGCTTAGGCTGACACATCGTGCACTTCTTTCAAAAGAAATCAGAAGCTTTCCAAGTTTTCTTTGTTATGAGAAAAGAAACAGAGGAGCTGTCCTTGATGGAGAGAACTTAGGGTCTAGTTTACCGAAAAATAACTCCCGTGTTGCATGCTGCTTTCATCTCTTCCGTGCGCTTGTCTTAGCGTAGAGGGCTTAGGCAGTATGGAGTGCTCTTCAGTGGATCTGGCTTGCATCTTTTTAAAAGCGAGTGGGAAACCGGTGTTTATACCAATTTCTGTCTGCGTGGGAACAGTACTGAATGTCTGTAAGTTGTGGGGTCCTGGTGTCGGTGATTTTAATCCTGTGTTATCATAGAATCATAGAATGTTTTGGGTTGGAAGGGACCCCTAGAGGTCATCTAGTCCATCCCCCCTGCAGTGAGCAGGGACAGTGTTAACTAGATCAGGTTGCTCAGAGGACCTTCAGCTGCTGTTTCTTTTCTTGAGGTTTTTTGTGTCGAGGTAAAGTTTTGAACTGAACATACAAATTAGTAGCAATCAGGGTGGCATGTGGAGGTTCTGGGTGTTGGCCACGTCTTAAGGCTCAGGACTCTGCTCAGCCAGACTGGCCACACGGGGACCTTACCACGAATGTCTTCGTGCTACTGATGCCTGGGAGATTCTGTTTCCTATCGTATTGATTGACAGATGTACTGAGTTGCTTCCAGTCATGACCTTGACACGATGTTTATATTATTTAATTTTAGTTCGGTGAAAGTGCCTAAGTAATTAGCCTCAGTGAGAAGTTTAATTTAATTTAAGTGGAACTTGTAGGAGGCATTTGGAGTTTTGGGGTTGTTTTGGGTTTTTTTTTTTTTCAGATTTGCAACTGCCTTATTAATCATCGCAGCATAGGTAATTCAGTAGCGTAGTTCACGGCCACTGGCTCTATTACTGCATGAATAGCCACGTCCATTACCATTATAACCTCCAGCACACTGTTTCTTAGATTTCACAAAACAAGCAATGAAAATAAAATTAATTTCTGCCTACAAGTGAGCTATTACCATTTATATTTGTATATCTAAACACAGACTTTATTTTTATGTGCATATGTTTTTATATATATATAATTGAGGTGACGTTACGGAAGGCAGCAAAGACTGTGGTGTAGTTTTGTCAGCAAATTCTGGCTAAAGCGAGAAATGTAACTTCACAAGTACAGCCTTGTACCTGTGCGTGTATATCTGAAGCAAACATGAGTTGTCTGATCTATGATAGGCTTTTATTGAGAGCCATTTTTGTATCACTAATGTAGTTCGCTGGACAAACCGTTACAGTGCTTAAAAGTCAATCAATTTTTACATTCTGAATCTCTATTCCTAGTGCAGTTATCACAGTGTTTTGCATCACATCATTCATCTCACTGTTACTCCATATCCTGATCATTTTCTCCTTTACTTCTGGTATGTCCTCCAGTCCTTCTCCAGACAGGAAAGAGTTAGTTACTGTCTTGAGCTTTCAGACTGACTGCTTGGATGATCTACGGCTGATCAGGCTCTTCTGGTAACTTTTATGCTGTTTTTCTTCTTTTATTATTTATGTCCTTCTGGATTAAGTGTCACCCGTACTAATTAATTTGTCAGATCCAAGTATATTTACCAACAACTTCAATTAGAAGCATCATGGCATCATTTTTGTTGAAGGATCAGGCTAGACCATATACAAAGACATGGTGTGCTTACTTCAGCCTTAGCCACTCAAAACAGACTTTCCGGGCCTGTGGCATATGCATGAATGTCCTCAGAAGAGAATTAGCGCCAGTTTTTTGACCTTGATATTCCAGGCAGATGCCTACCCTAAACAGAAGCCATATTTCCCCTTCTGTAACTGGACTAATAGGGAGATTGCATAACAGCAGTGTGGTGGTGTGATGATCTGCAATTTGGTAGCTTTTCCATCTAAAAATAACAGCTCTGCATGGCTCCCCTCCTTCCCTGTTCTCTTCCCCCTCCCCCTTCTCCCTTGTATATGTTAATTTTTTTAAGGAAATACACAGCTAGTAGCTGCCCATGGGAAGTTTCATGCATGTATGAAAGAATCAAAGTACTAGTGTGCTTAGAATACCAGAGAATACCAGAAATGCTTTGTAAAGGAGCGAATGTGTACGAGCCTCAGAATGGCAGATTGCTTGGGACCCCAGGATTTCCTGTGTCTAAACTGTCTCTGGAGAGTTTGGTGCTGTTGCATTTGCTGCTGGGAGCTTTTATGAACTTCGTAGTAGAACTTTATGGTCAACAAGGTGTAGCAATGGGAGTTAGGTGTGTCAAGGTGAAGACATTTCGGTTTTGTTCATGGACAAGTGATGAACTGCCAGTGTGTAACAGAATTTAGTTCAAACAGTCCCCAGTAGATTGTCTTGGGGCTACTTGTGAAGGTAGGTCCAAACCACACCACCTTGTGTTTCTCACTCATGGGCTACGCTGTGTGTATAATAGCTATGCTTTTGTTTATTCATACTATATATTTCTTCATACTACATATTTTATTTTATTTATTCATAATATATATTTCTTCTGGCCAGCATGTTCTCTCTTTTCTGTCTGTCTTTTTAATTTCTC
This sequence comes from Egretta garzetta, assembly GCF_000687185.1. Classification (NCBI taxonomy): domain Eukaryota; kingdom Metazoa; phylum Chordata; class Aves; order Pelecaniformes; family Ardeidae; genus Egretta; species Egretta garzetta. Next base: position 759,367 of record NW_009258301.1, on the reverse strand, counting down.
AGTACGCTCAGGGGTTACTCAGGGTAGTACTCACCAGTAATACATTAATACATTAGTCCATCTGTTCGCTTGGACGCAAATTTAGTTGAATTTGGTAATGAGAGCGTGCTGAAATTGTTAAGGTTAATGAATCAGTGTTTTACAAGACAAAATACATTTGATGTTCGGTTGATTGCTTGAGTTGTTTTATTGAATAATATGAATATTTAGCTACTTAATTTCATGGAAGAGCCTCTCAGTTATTCCACTAATGTTAGTGAAACTGATGATGTCCTCATCAGCTGGATACATTCCTTTGCTCCGAAAGAATCTGTTTGGTCTCACAAATCCTAGTGCTTTGATGTCCCAAACATTCCACAGTGCATCCAGGAGGGGAAAATTCTTTTCATAAACCTGCCATACAGTAACAAAAATACACAGCTTCTTTAGCGTTCGCACGGCATGAATACATGTTGTTGAAAGTCAATGGATGTAAGACAGTCAATGGGATACGGGGAAAACACATCAGAAATTTGCTTAGACACCAATTATTACTTCTCTTTGATAGCCTACTGAAGCATGTAGTTACTGAAACCATGTATTATCTAGGGCACTGGATTATCTGCCCTCCCTGGAGAAGTAAACGGCGTGTTGCGTTCAAGATAACATTTTACCATTGATGTTCTGAGTGGCTGAATTCAACAGACCAACTAAAGATCTTCTGGCACAGTAACTGGAATAGAATAAGTATCAGAACTTGTTTTGTGTCAGCAGATATTAGTAGTGTGGCACTCAGCTTTGTCTTTTAATACTTTGAAAAAAAACCATTCAAGATCACTGGACTATCAAACAGCCGTGATGTGAGTCATTGGTACATTCTCTCAAATAAGCTTTGCAATGTTTGATATTTTATCTTCTCATGGCCATTGAAGAACTGTTTAATAAGGCTTTTGATAAATAAATATTGACTTAAAAGACATTATTGTTGTTCTTAGCAAAAGCCAATTCTGATTCTTACTGCAATACGGTGAGCCTCCCGCCTGCACAGTAGCTGTCCAGTGGATAAAATCAGATTTCTTCATTTAGAGCAATAACTTAAATAGTTTTTTAAAGCACTAAAAATAAAAACTGGAAATAAGACACATTGACTCAGGGATTAAAAGCATTATGCTTTATCATATTAGTGATCATGAAAGCCATAGTCACTGGGATTCCTGGCTTATAGCAGGACATTGTCACGATGATCTTACTGGCACTGCATGTTTTCTGCGTAATTTGAATGCTCACAATTGATCATAAAATGTTACAAAATATTCTTGCATCCTTCACACCACACATCCAAGGAAGGGTGTTCTCTCTTACATGTAGTGAATCTGAACTGAGCCTCACTGCTAAGCTTCAGAAGCTTTGGGAAGATCCTCTGTGAGGTTCCAGATTTCTGGCTTGGGCTGCTTCCTCCTACTTAAATTGCTGATTCTGCCTTCAGTTTAAAAAGCATCAAGGGAAAACTCTAGGGAGGAATAAAGCGATGCAAGTACCCTGATATCTTAAAAGTTGCTTGCTTTGTGCTGCAGTCTGTGAATTTATAGCTTTACAGTGATTATTTCAATTCACTTACTAATGCAAGGAAGAAAATACTAAATTAAAAGAGATGAGAGAAAAGTGCTTATATTCTTTTCCTGTCTGATGACTGTTGGCTTGAGTTTTTCTGGCTACAGTTGAGTTGAATAATAAAATAAATTGCACAGCAACGCTTCCAGTTCTGCCTCTTCTGTCTTCTGTGCAGCCTGATTTGGCAGCCCTTGCTTATTGTGTCCAGCATCTGGTGGCATCAGAAGGTCAGTGCACATCTTCACCAGCACATTAAAACAGAAAATAGATTCGGTTTTGTTTCTTCTCTAAAAGTTCTTCAGCAAACTTTGAAAAGGTAAAAATACCAGAGAGAAGCCTCTCATCAGAACCTCCTTCTGACAGGCCCATTTTCACAAAGTAGGGTCATTCGGACTTTGAATGACATTTTTGACACCCGTTAGGCTGTGGCAACTGCAAAGCTTTGTTTTCTAAAAATAATTTAAAAGCATGCACTTTCATCTTTAGTTTCATTTAAGCAATAACCAGTGAAAACCAACTTATATATCACTTTGTGGATTTTTGGGGAGAATATTTATTTAGATAAGAGCATTTGCTAGAAAGGGAAAAGTCAGCCTACGAGTGAGATGGAGAGGCACACGCTCTCTTCTGCGATGTATTTGCAGCCTTAAGGGCCTTTATTAGTGAGAAATCCTGTATGCCGTACATTAATGCCTGGTATTAGTCCATTGATTCAGTTTAACCCACACATTAGAGAACCACACTTTGGCTTCGGTATGTTCCATGCTAGATAATCCACTTTTCTAGTAAATCTATTTTAAAATCTGCTTCAGTCTGCAGCACCCTCCCAGACTAAAAGTATTCCAGATAGCTGATAATAAACTGTATTTGAGTCTACGAGATACCCTTTTCCATTACTCTCTTTTTGATCCTTCTTCCAGTCAGTCCTCGGGTTCAATCTCTTACACCCTGCCAGGAAAAAAAAAGGAAAATGGAGAAGAGATGGTCCTTTAGCCTAGCCGATGTGAAACACCTGTTTCACAAAGGAATACAATTGTGTACTTACTGCCAAGACACCATATGCCAATTGCTTGACTTAAGGTAAAATGGAAGAAGGAATTAGTGAGTGCCTGCCGTGCAGATTTCAGAGGTATTTTTGTTGTTCTCTCTGCTTTCCCTTTATCTTCTCTTCTGCTGGGGCTTTCTCCTTCGTGCTGTGACAAATTTTTGGCAGTGGTTTTGAATAGAAATGCAGACAAGTCCTCATGCAATTGTAAGCCTCCAGATTTGTGGGTAATAGTTTTGGGCACTGGCATAACTTCGCAGTGTGTGCTCTGCAGGTGGAGTCAGTCTCCCAGCTAAACCCATTTCCCAGGTTGATTCTGAAGGTAAGCACTGACTGCCTGCTTTGTGTTTTAGTGGCCAGACACGGCGCGTTTGTGTGCGTCCCTCAGGTTGCTGCAATCCCACTCCTCATGCTGTTGTATTACAAAAAAGCAGAAAGAGTGAAACAGGTTAATAGCTCATAGAACAGACACAGCATATATATATGTTTAAAATATATATATATGTAAAATATATATATATGTGGACAGGTAGCAGATTATATTCTCAGTCCTGATGCAGCATAAGCTTTATACCCCTAAATTCTCCTCTGCTAGACATTATTCTTTGGTCTACGTGAAGAAACCAAACAGCTTTCTCTTGGCTTTCATCTTACTTTTGTGTATTTGCTTTGCAGACTGTAGCAGGGTTAGGTTAGCATGTTTATACTGTTTGGCATACCTGTACAAATTTCAGGAGGATTTTTGCTCCCTCTGCTTGCTCTGCTGTAGCTTCCTAAGATTTTTTTACTTTTGCAGTACGAAATTGGTGGCACAAAGATGGTGAAGTGCTGAAGGGTGGAGCCGGCGCAAATGTGGACAATACAGACAAATCTTAACAAGGATACGGACAAATCTTAACAAGGGTGAAGTCAAACCGTTTAAAGATCTTTAGTCTAAAGACTGTGTTGTTCCAGATTGAGCGTTATTGGTGAATGGAGAAACCTCCACTGCATTGTTGCTTTCCAAAAAAAAAAAAAAAAAAAAAAAAAAACGCGAAAATGCACACCTCCTGTTCCTGAGGAATTTGTGTATTGTTCACCAGGTTAAGGACAGAAAGATGTTTTCTTATAAATGAGGGGGCATATTCAGCAGGCAAGAAAAAACGATTCAGTTATGGAATGAGAGCTTGTTAAGGAGTTATTAGTTTCATAATTTGAGTTTCCTGACTGGTGATTTAACCATTTCTAAAGAAATAGTCAAGCAAACAAGGACTCTTTTTTGTGGATGCAGCCTTGTCCTGACCTAGTAAAAAAAATTGTTTGTTGTATGTGCCAAAGGACTGTTTCCAGTTCTAAGACAGTGTGTGATAAAATTTGATTTTTTTTTTCTTTTTTTTTTTTAATGACAGCAAAATAGATCTCTGAAGTATGTCTTGGTATTTACTCTGTTTTACATCGAATCACTAGAAGCACTGTGGGATTTTATTCATGATTTAAAATGCACTGGTTGAAAGTTGGCATATAAATTGAGGGTATGCTCTAAGACTGTACACAAGGGATGGCAAATTTAGTACCTTTAGAAGGTGAAGCGTTCTGTTCACTTAATTAGTTGAGGAAGGATAAGATAAGTTAGAAAAACGAGTCCAGTAAATCAGAAGTGAATTTTAGTGCAAGTGTCCATCATAAATAAGCAAGAGTAAGCCAGGTTTGGGGTTTTAAGGTTCCTTTTCCTGCATTTTCGATCTCCATTTAATCAATTCATAAATCAGTTAATTACTGTCATGAGACCCAAGGGCAGCAGGAAATTGGGTTCAAATTAAAAATAAAAGGAGGCAATTTGTTTTAAGATTGAAAGTTGAATGTTCAATCGAAGTTTAATCAGAAGTGACCCATTATTTGAAAAGTGGAACATCAATGTCTTTCTAATTTCACAGAATGCTTCATTAAATGAGTATTGAAAAGATCAGGTTAACTGATCATTCCAAAAAGGAAGATGAGACAAAGGGGGTTTGGGAAGCCCGCTTCCAAATACATGGCAGGCTGGTTCATTCCTCTTCTGACGAGCTCGTAGAGAAACCAAATAATTACACCAGGAATTCCAGGTTTATTGGTGTGGTCCTTTCCAGATTGTACAGGTTGTGTGATCAAAACATAGCTTCCTATCAGAAGAGCAAATGTTCGTAATCCATTGGGATAGTTGGTACCTAAAAAGCCATTTACAGAAGGCAGTAGTCAGCAAGGAGAAAATTTTCAAAGGCAGGACGGGAAGTTGGGCCTCCTACATTTTAGGGTGTCTCACAGTGGTCTGACCTTGACAAAGTTTTTCCATGAATTGATAGCATCTTCAAAGCATTCAGCTGCACAACACTGCCCATTGTACAAAGCGAGGGCGTTACCAATGCCTGACTGGGAGGGAAGGCAGAGGAATTTTCTTTAGGAAGTGAGTGTGGGAGAGTTCAGCAACTGTAGCTGTAATTCCCACTGGGGGTGAAGAATATAAAGTTTAGTGCTCTTTGGATTAGCACGTCTTTTTCTTAGTGTCTGTTTACTAGAAATTTGCTTAGCAAATTGCTGTTAAAAAAAAAACCAACCCAACCAACCAACACTGGCTTGTTATTGTGAGCTTGCTGAAAGAGTAAGTGAGGAGTCTGGTTCAGTTTCTCGCTGTTGGAAAGTGTTGCTCTTGCTGTTGAATGCGGAGAGGTACTCTTGAACCATCATCTAGACTGGTATCTCTGCCATGTGCTCCCTGGGATAAAGAGCGGGCTTCTGTTACTCGGAAAGTTCGTGCAGCTTTCTCTGGTGAGCATAGTGCTTGGAAGAAATAAAAGGCAAGAGAAACAGAATATGTTTGCCTTTCTAGCAGTTCTTTATGGTCTTTTTTATGGAAAAAAAAACCCAACAACAACCATTTGAAACATTTTGCTTTATAAGTGCAGAGCAAGATATTTCAGATGTCAGCAAGTTATTCCAGATAGTAATCTTGGATTAACTATTTGCAAGTATTATCTGTCTGTACACACACAGAATAATAAATGTTATCCACAAATACGTACAAATATATAAAGTTGTAGTGATTTGTGTTATTTCCTGTGGAAAGCCATAGGAAAGGCTTTGTTTTCTGGGCAGAAAACTTAATCATGCAAAGCCACTCAAGCCTGCTTACAGCAGTGGCTCTGTATGACTCCTGTTCGAGATCTTAGCAAGCAGGGTCTTGACTCCATCATGTGCGAAATGACTTGCCACTGTGTGATGACAAGATGTGGTTGGATTTATTTGCTGCTCATGGCTTACTTACGGTGTGTTCCCTTAAAGGACGAAGGCTGCCTGTTGGCCTTCCCAGTGCCGTGGTCAGGACGAGGTCGGAAGCCTTTGGGAGGAGGGCTGATTGCTCAGCGCCTTTCAGAGAAGGAACACACTAATTGGGGGAGTTTTCCCGAGCATAGAGGTGACAAACAAAAGAGAGACCAACTGGGCTGGTGTGGGAGGGGGACAGTAATAAAAATCAAAAAGACTCCCAAACCTTTCAATACAGAAGGGACTGATGAGAGGAGCACGGAGCATATTCACAGTCTGACCACAAGATGGGTAGAAAAAAACCCTTTTCCTGGGGATCCTAGCAGGGGCTGTGCTGAGGTTGTTGCAAAGTGGGAAGTCACTGGCCGGTTGCTGGGCTGAGGAAGCACTGAAGGATAACGACTCCTTATGCAAAGAAACAACAGCAAAAGTTATTTACAAAGTGGTTTTTATTTTGTTGTACTTTTGCTTTTTAATAAAGGCTGTTGTCCTGGATTCCGTTCTCATAAAACCTACTTTTAAAGAAAATTCAAGTTTGTCTTTTCAGGTGTTTGCCTCCAGGAAGGTACCAGGACTGATCCCCATCAGAGCTCTAGCTGACGGGGTTCAGTCACACCCCACTCACTGGTGTAATTCAAGCACGTACGACCTAGTATTCCTTTCCATTTCAGTGGTATAACCTGAGCAAGACCTTCTGCTCCATGAAGGCACCTAAATTAAGAGAACGGGTATGAATGTATACTTTCTGCATTTGTATCTCTCACCAGCAAATGCAGGATGAGTGTAGGATGACTAAAATCCTACCCTCTGCTCCGCAGGTGTGTGTCTAGAGTAGGGTGGGATAAAAGCCGGTTAAGTGGCGTTTCCCTGCCTTACAGGCATCTGATCCATCAAGATTTACAATTCCAGAGAAAGAATATTTGTCTAGATGGAGCGATAATCTGATTTTGTGTAGCAAATCTAATTCAGTAATCATTCCCTTTGCTGACTCTTAGTAAGGTACTCAAGATTGAGTATGTGTAATGTAATTCTTTTTAAGTTCTTGATTGCAATTACGTGAATGATGATGAACAGCATTAGCACCACCATAGCAGAATGACAGTGTTCCTCAACCTCCCTGCAGTCAAAGGACATGGTTCTGTAAACTAGAGCACAAACTTAAAACAAAGATGAATAGGTTTTATGAATTAATCTTGAAGTATGTATTTTATCTTTATAATAAATGACTGTGCATCTTCTCCAAGATATAAAAAAAAAAAATATAGTTTTCTGAAGGGAAGAATGACTTCATTTATTATTCCGATACTTCTGTGACAAATTATACAACACACAGATGCATCACTGAACACAAAAATTTGTATGAGTTAGTGCTAATTTATTTTTTTTTTTAAAGAAAGTGGTGGGAACTTACAACCAGAAATAGTCTAGAATCGTATGGAAATACGGATAGAATATTGATCGTGGAGACATTAATTTGTAGTAAACATTAACAAGCAAGCTCACCAGCAGTGTAACATACCTTTTGAGTAACACACCTTTCGCCGAGTTTTCTTGAACGTGTCTATGAGACGTCACGCTGTTCAAAGAAGCTTAATTTAGCTGTGAATATGCTGGCTCAGGCAGTGGATTGAGCATCTGTAGGGAACTACACCTAACTGGAGTAGTTTTAAGCAGAGCATATTGACATATCGCATCGCTGCTGTCATGAGAATGCATTTGTGTCCCCCACGCCTTGGGGAAGAGAGCTAACAGCGCCGTGCCCCGTGAAGAACTCGCTCGTAGATCCACGCGATGTGTGGATCACATCCATGGATATGTGAAACATAATTCCCGGGCAGCAGGCCTGTATCAGATACCACCATTTCATCCCCCAGGGGTACGTGAGTAAGATACTTTATATTGTTTGTTTCCAGGAAGAGGGTAGGGTTTTTTCTCTGCTTCTTTTTAACTTCTTTTGTTTGAATTGAAGTTAACAGCTCTTTTAGCTAAAGTACTGTTTTTCTTCAGTCTTTGTATGGCTTAGAACCCAGCATGTGAAAGAGCAAAGCTCAGTCACATAAGATGAGGTTGTACAAGCCAGAACAAAGCATCTAAATTGTTTGCTCTCTTCCTGATGTTTAAAACAATAAACCCTACCGAGTGTTTTCAGTAAGTGAAAAGGTAACGGAGTGCCAGCCTTACAAATAAATCCTGTTAAAGCTCAGATCAGTTTTAATATTTTTTAACCAAAGCTTTACTTGGCCACTGCTCAGCATGTGATCACTGAACGCAAATAACTTTATGGCTGTTGAAGAATGTGTTGGGAATCATTACCAGGTATAATGCCCCTAAAAAGGGGCTTCGCTTCTTGTCAGTAGAGTATGAGTCTTTTTTGGAGCCCTAGGACAGAAGCTATTGAAGATCAGCGTATACCAAGAGGAGGAAACTATAGAAATGTTAGTCCAGTAGGTATGGGACACCTGGACAATGTCCTGTATAACATGCTCTACGTGAACCTGCTTTAGCAGGAGGGTTGGACTAGATGATCTCCGGAGGTCCCTTCCAACCCTTGCCATTCTGGGATTCTGTGTATTTGGAAAGGACGTGCTTCCAGAACGTTGTCAGTATTGCCTCACGGTCTGGGAAATAATCTAAGCCAGAAACATTATTCATCTTAAATACAGGACCATGGGATTCTGTGAATTTTATTTGGAAGTCAACCTGAAAAGACTCCAGACATTTTTCAAAATTATTTTCATAGAGATGTAATCGTAGTATAATCTCATGACGACTTGGGCATTTCTGAGCCAGGGATATTGTCAGCTTCTTATTGCTCCTGGTACTATTTTATACATAAATTCATAGAACATAAAAATAGCACTCAGAATTGGGGTACTGTCTTACTGGGTCCTATGTAAAGCTCCAGAATTAACATCTATAAAATGTTATGATTATGAATCTGGCAAAATATATTCATTTCATGAGTCACACTCATCTGCTTAACCTTTCTTAATGGATACGTTTTCTTACATTCTTATTGCTGTCTCTCTCCAGTTAAAAAAAAAAAAGAAAAAGTGGTATTAAAAGACACATGCAAAATGTTCTAGGAAACTGGGTACTTCCCTAGAGATTCTGCCAGGGCTATCAAACAAAGGACAAGTGTCCCAGCACTCAGGTGCAGAGACATGCTACAAGGAAGTCTGACAGTGAGTGGCTTGTGGTCCCTCTGCAGTCCCCAGTCGATCCCTCTGGTAAGCCTGTACCTGATTCTACGTGGCACGCAGTGCACTGTACACTAAATACAAAATACAGTAAAGGACCTTAGGATATTCCAGCTAAACACAGTAATGTATTTAGGTGCTGGCGTCCAAAATTAAATCCAAACCTAGAATAAGATGTGTGGACAAGGAAAGATTTAGGCCTTCCAAAAGGAGATACAGAATATTATGATGCTGATCTTAGTTGTCTGTAGCTAACCAGAGTTTGGCAGAGGGCTTGAGGTGAAGTTTTGTTGCTCTTCAGGATGTAGGTAAATGCAGTGGATGCATCAGAGTTCACTTTGAAGAATGTGTTTAAAAGAACTGCTCATGGCTTGTACGGTTTAGAACAGCCGTGATACACATGCACTGTTGCGTCCTCTTGCTGATCTCCGAAATAACTTTGGCCATAGTTTCTGTGCCTTTGTACTGAACTCATTGCTGTTGGTGAACAGTGAGTGTATTCAAAGTATGCTTACCAGATCTCGCATCTCAGTCCGTCGAGGTGCACCTCTACACCTATTTTTATACCAGGTGGTGATTAGATGGGCACCAGGTTCCAAGCTTTTCTGAGAGGGGGGGTTCAGGTCATGCCTAAAGAACAAAACTCAAGGCGCTCCACAAAAGTAAGGAATATTTTAGGGTATACGTCTCGGGAGTTATAGGGATGCAGAGAAAGATTTTTCTTTTCAGGTTAGTTTCTGGGTGGTTATACCATGTTCAGAAACATAGGTTTAAAATAATTCCCATTTTAGGCATCCGTGCACCTTTGAGGCTTGGATTTTTTCGTTTCGTATTGTTTTGCTTTTTTTCAGCCCACACCTGGGTATCAGGTTGTTGTTTCCTTGTGACAGCAAATATGCAACCTAACATCTTGCTTTCTTACAGTACAAGAAGAGATGAACATCTTGTATAAATAATATATAAAGATTGCCTGGTGTTAAAGAGAGTGGTCAACCTGAAGGATATAATTCTAGGGAATTGACCAAAAGCCCGCATTATGTAGATGGTCTTACCATATACAGAAGTAGGATGGTTGCAGAAGATAAAAGTATATTCTTCGATTATTGTGTTTACCTTTCTTCTGAAGGCTAAATCATAACGTATTTAATAAAATGTCTGATTGCTGCCTAGCTCAGGAGGAAATTTGTGTGGATATTTTTTCTGCCTCTAGGCAAAATTTTTAGCTGCTTTGAGAAGCATAATTACAAAACCAACTGCTATTCCAGAAATAAAGTCATGAGGCTTAGGGGGGTTTTGCCTCTTTCAGGGACTTGGAATCAGTTAATTAGATCAGTGAAATAAGTTCTAATAATCGGCAAAACTTAAGAACAATTTGAAGGGTTTTTCAATCTCTGAACAAAATTTAGTAAGTATTTGAAGGAGGAAATCAATGTGGAATCCTAAAAGGCTTCTTATTTCTTTCTCACAGAATTCTAGCTTTGTCTCTGAAGCTCTCTTTCCTGTACATACAACAAAAACTGAAGAGCTGGATCCCTCCTTCAGCCTGCATGAGACCATTGCAAAGGTAACAGAAACAGAGATCTTATTTATGCGTACTTTTACATGGCCAAATTTGATTTTGTTAATAATTCTGAATGATAATCTACTTTTTCCTGTGAATACTTTGAATGTAATTTGGAGTTGTGGAGCTTTTTTCATTGAAATTCACCTTTGGAATAGTCTTTACTGTTCTATTGGTCGGCTTGTGCGATCAAAACACTTTTACGTGCAAATGCTTTATTTTATGTGATTCAGTTGTATTTTGCATGGTTCACGTTAAACGCAGGGCACTGAAGGCAGGAAATAACAAGTTTGTTGCTGTCGATTTTGTCGTGCAGAGGGCTCTCAAGGGCACCTTCACGTGCGCAGGGACTTGGTTTTGCGAGCTTCTCACGGTGTGCTCACGTGGGAGGAAGGGGTGGCCGTCCCATGATTCTGGAGAGTGCTCTACAGAGGGGATGCTCCCAAGGTTCACGTGTTCTGACTCCCTTCTTGTCGCTCGGATACTATACTCCCTCCATGTTATTTACTAATACAGTAAAAATTACTCCTTGCTCTGAAGTGCTCTTTCCTCACTCTGTCCACTCAGCAAACCCTATTTCTACAGAGGCATGACTGCAAATGAGTCCAACTTAATGGATTCGTAAACTTCTTATAATTGGATTTCTTATAAACCAGAGCAATGCAGACCTCACAAGCAGATTTCTTTGTTTATTCAGAGCTACTTCTTTTGGAAAAGCAGCTGCTGTTGAAAGATTTCTTTTGGCAACAACAAAAATAAATTCACAAAGATCAGCAATGTGCAGATTTAGCATGTAGGCGGATCAGCATCTTTGGCAAAATAGACAGTGACTGATCTTAGGGGTTTGGGGGTTTTCTTGTTTGTTTGTTTGCTTGGGGTTTTTTTAAAAGAAGCACAGATTCCTAGACATTCTTTTGAAGCTTGGCAGAGTCTGACAGTTAAGGAACAGTCACAAGACAAGAGTCTTCTCTGAAGCCCTTTTAATGTAATTGGTGGGTTTTAAGCCATCCTTGATGCCAAAGGGACTGAAAAGATTCACCAAATTTCTTCCCAAAGCCTGAGGGAAGTAGGTATGTGACTATTTACTGCATAATTAATTTATGATTTGCTAATTAGTGTGTGATGGGCCATGTGTAATCTGAATAATCTGTATGTTAGTACTTGCTCTATAATGTTGACTAACACAGAAAAATATTTATTAGATAGTTGACTTGCAGCATTTTGATACTGTTTAAATTGTTACAAATTATTTTAAGTAGGTTCATTGAGCATTTCCATTTTCTTGGATAAAACTTGGTGAAAATTGCACTAGGATATTACTATATTTCCATTTTGCTTTTCAAACTGTAGCCCAGGATGCTTTTATAAATTTGAATAATATAAGCAGCAGTAGAGTTAGATCCTCAGCTGGTGATTTTGTCCTCTTTAGCTTACCTTAATTGATCTTGAAGTAGTTTCTGAATAGCTTGAGCAGCAAAAGTTTTCCAAATTTCTTTATAGTTAGGTAACTATAGTTAGTGTGGTGTTACCTCTTGGCTCCCTCCACTCCCGCCACCTTCATCTTTTTTTCAGATTAACTAAGCCAGCCATTGCCTTTCTCTTCTCCTGCAAGATGGGCTTTCCATTGCCCCTCCCTTTATCCTGGTGTTCGTCATCTGTTCCAAATCGTGTTTTCTTTGGGTGAATGTCCAGACATGTGTGCAGTATTTTATATGATGCCTTACTATGGCTTTGCATGGAAACAGTTATCCAGCTTCATACCTGAGGTGACGTCATATCACCCTTTGATTGGTAAGATCTTCTTTCCGCCCTACATTTGGTGCTAGTGGCTGCATGTTAGTGCAGACAAGCTGCTGCGTAGGTAGTCTGCATTCTAAAGAGTCATCTTACTGTAGACATTTTCTTTTTTAAACTGACATTGGTTTCCATGCTTTGGGCAACCTGGAAGCTTGCTGCGGCTTTGGTGGTGGTTTTGCCTATCTCTACTATCGAAGCTCTAAATCTGTCCTCTCCATACTGTACACGTATCGATTCTCAGTGCGAGCCCTTCAAGGGGGGCTCTTAATGAAGTTTTATTTCTTTGAAAAGAAAAAATACAGATCAGTTTAGCTTTAAGGAAACCACCTATAATTACTAAAAGAAAGGAAATTTGAGTCACATGGAGATACAAATCTTTAAACAATGCCTGTTGGACACCATTCCATTGTTGATAAGTTATCCATCGTTGGTGTATGAGTGCTAGCAGAATACTACGTGTTATATACCGCGCACATGAATGATAGGTGATGCTTGGTGCTTCGACATTTTTTGCTTCTAGTACAAAGTGGATTATTAGAAATATTTTTTTTGCATTTATGAGTTGCTGTAGGTGCCTGATGGTTGTCATTGGGCTAATATAGTTAAAAATAAATAAGATACATTTTTATTTGAGTGAAAGAGAGAAGTGGATAAAAATACAGAAATGTTATGTATCCTGAAATGCCACATCATCTTGTATCTTGAAAACAGAGTTTTGTTGACTTGTATAAGCAAGCTAAAAGGAAAAATACTCTTTTATTTGGACTTCTAAGTTGCAAAATCAAATTGTATTTGTGAGACTACAGAAATTCTGATGCAGTTCTTGAATACCTCAGAAACCTTACAGTTTGAGTGATCAAGACTTAGTTTCTTAATGAATCCTTTAATGTAAAAATATTACTCGGGTATGGGATTTAAAGGAAATGCTCTACATTTATTTAGTTAACTAAGCAATTTTAATGTTATCCCTTAATCCTGCAGTCTTCATATTTTCGTAGTGGTACTCTGAACAGATGAGGCCAAGTTATATCTTCCAAAGATTAGAAATCTCTAGCTTTATATTAAATTACTTACATTTGCAAAAAAAAAAAAAAAAAGTCCATAGTGAGAAGTTAGCTTGTAGTTAGATTTTACACGTCTCAGTTGGAAGTTAATGCTCCTCAGCAGGTACATGCCAAGTGACTGGGTATGCTCCATTGCCGTTGCAAGTAAAAGAGGTGTCGTCACTGCTTCAGAAATTGTAACTTGTAATTTCAGAAGACTTTTCACACAAAACTGGTTTTTGTGTTACATTAAATGTTCAAATATAAATAATTCAGATTTTTATAATTTTCATTAGCTTTTTTCCTCAGAAATGGTTTATGAAAATACTTGAAACTGAAATTTGTATTTGAGACCAAATGTATTTTCAATGTATTTTTATTAATCTTCAAGTTTTTCACACAATGAATATGCCATATTCTGACCTGCTTTATTCAGATACATATTTGGTTATTTTACCAGTATTTATCCAAATATCAAATATTCAAATCCTTGTTTACAGAACTAAAGTAGAACAAAACACTGTTAACCAGCTATAATGGCGTTGGAGACTATGAAAATCTTTGTCATTTATCAAGTTTTCCATGACAATAGATTATAGAAGTTCAAACTGTAGGAAGTTCAAGTTGAGGAAAGACCTGTGAGGTTTTGGAGATACAAATCTTGCAAAATAAATCCAAAATATTGTAGGTCCATAGCTGATAGCTTATTGTGGTCTGAAAGCAAGTAGTGTTCTGCCATAGCTGAACTAAAGATTTTGTGATCTGTAGAGGCCTGGTACAAACTAAGGCCTAGACCCAGGAAATAATACACTGTGTTCATATGTTAATGTAATTCCTTCTATTTCAGTGATTGCTAATTTGACTATAGTATCCACGTTCAATAAAAAAATTCATTTTTAACAATAATTTTTGCTTCCATTAATAATCCTTGTATTTTGTTTCCTTTGGCAAATCTTAATGGGCAAATAGAAATCTGCTTTAAAAGGCAAAAGCCTGTTAAATTTCATAGCACTGAAAAAATCTATTTTCCATATGTGGAAGCATGTATTTTACAACTGCTTATGTGAGGAACTTTGTGTTTAAAATTACAGTCTTCGGTTCCTTTAGCGACCAGCTGAGACCTGATCTGAATGACTCCGCGTCTATTGGAACATGCACAGTAATTGGTATTTTTGAGACATAGTTGGTATATATATTTCTTGAAGCTATACTTACTTTATCATATCAAAGTGAGGTTTGGAAACTGAGAAAATGTTGGATTTAATGCAAGAAGGCATGCTGGTGCTGCATGGTGATTACTGTAAAAGGAATATTTACTTTATTAAATTGAGATTTATTCATTCAGACATGGCAGTGGAGATGTTATAGAGTTGAGATGTCTGGAGGAAAAATTGAAATATCTGAAAAAAGCAAATGTTAAGAAGTAGTATCTATTACCAAATTTCTTATGTATTGATGGTTTTATAGAGAAGGATGGTTTGAACAGGTTTGGCTATGTTCAAGAGTATTAGATATGGACAAACCAATATATCTGAGCTGATTCAGCTTCAGAAGTTTATGTTACTTCTTGGTTGATGCGTAGCCTTGCTAGACAAGAACTAAATTCCATTTGGTACCAAAGTCTACGACTGGCAGTAACAAGTAGCAGATTCTTGGAGAATAACTACATAAAATCAGGGAATCCTCTGGTATACTTTCCCGCTCGCTGTCAGTTGGTAGTGCGGTATTTCTTAGGCTCATAATCACGTCTCTACACCGATTTCCGGCTCTGTTAAGCGTGCAGTTCCCTGTGCCCTTTTTGAATTCATTTGCATTCTGTCTTCCCTAACACCCCATAGCAACATTTACCACAACTTAATCTCCCCTTACTTAAAACTTGTTGCTTGTTCATCTCACTACATTTTTTCTGCCTTTGGTATGAGAAATAATAAACAAACATGCTCCATTTACTTTTCGGTACCAGTTGCTTTCCTTTCTCAACTGTCTTGTGTCAAGGCGTAGCAACCAGTTTGAACTGTCCTTGCAGGTAAGCCGTTCCTGCCTAATAATACGTTACCCCTGTACTTATGCAGTTCTGTGGCATCTCTTTGGCTTTAAGGTCATTAGAATTCTGTACCATATTCAACGTGTTGGATCACTGTGGATGTATAGAGTCTCTGACATATTTTTCTCTAATCCTTCCTCAGTAATCTTCAACGTGCTGTTGGTCTTTCAGGCTGCTGTTATCCATTAACTGTTCATGATGCCTCGAATATTTCTATCTGCAGTGATAGGAGCTAATTCATGCGTCCTGATTGTGTATACTCACGGGTTGTTTTCTCCCGTGTGCATGACTTTGTCTTTTCCAGCAATGAGCCTGCTGGTTTTCAGCCTAGCGCTCAAACATTGTGGGACGCAGGTCAAGAAGGAGACAAAGAATGAGTATCTTGGTAGCAGAGATTTGCTTAGTGTTCAGTTTGATGAAACTCATTCGCCACTGCGTATCACTTGCGGTGTGCTTTGCTTCTATGGCCACTGAAGCTGCTGGAAAAGCTGATGCTGGTTTTGGCAGGGAATTATATGAGGCCCTTCATCTCTCTGAGGGAAATAGGGCTTTAATGATTTTTTTTCTATGTGAATGGCTTGGTACTAAGTCACTGTGGAATAATTTCAACATAAACTTTTACGTGAGCTTCGGTGTAAGAACAAATAATCAGTTATTGGTGGCTTGTGCTCTCCAAAGACAGTAGTCACCTTAATTTCATGAACACTTAAAAGGAGGACATTGCCGAATGTGGCAGGTAAAATGAATGAGAAATGTGCAGCTATTAAGGAGATAGATCTGTAATCTGAGTGCTTAGAAGATCTAATTTGTCAGAATACTTGTCAGATGAATTCATCTTAGGTCTTGTCACTTTAAAGGTGGATTTAGGGTAGATTGCTGCAAGGCCAGGCTGATCTGAAAGATTCAGAGAAGAAAGAGAAATATGTAGGCTTCCTAGTGGTGAAGAACCAAGACATTCCTTACAGCGGCGAGTTGCAGTACAAAATTTAGTGGTATCTTAAGTGAGGTTTGCAGACCTTGTAATTTCAAGTGTGCTTTATAATACATATATCAAGAATTAAAATGGAGCTGTGTGGCAGGGAATGGATTTTCCCATCAGCCCAGAAGTCATCAGGTGAAACTCCGCTGTTATCAAATGCACACTCAGAAAAGTACGTGCTGGTTTTCCTTAAGTTCCATCAATGTTGCTCAGCACAGGGATTCATGGTAACTAGTCAATTGGAGTTATTAACAAGTTTGAAAATACTTTGGTGTTTCGAGGTCCGCTCGCTAGAGTAGCCTAATAAGACTCGGATTATGCAGTTCTAAAAGCTTTAGTGGCGGTCCCCCAACAGGGAGTGCCACTGGAGCCACTTACCCCGTATCAGCCATGGAATAATAATCATCTCGTATTGATTTTTACTTTGGCAGGCACCAAAGTGTTGAAAGGTGTGCCAGAAGTGACATAATTGGTTTTAGGACGAGTTATGGGTGCTGACAGATAACTCTTGAGAAAATTATTCGTGATCCTGATTATTCTACACTTCAATTATGGAGCTGCATAAAGTAGAACTAACTACCGTAATGCAATTAACTTCCAAACATTAAATAAAACAGCAGTAGGGAGGAGTGTTTCCATTTCTAGGGGAAATAAGGGGGTTTTTTTGTGTAACATACTGTAGTATTTCTGGGTTTTTATTTAATCTAAACACATCCAAGAAGATGACAGGCAGATTCTTTTCTTGAAGCAAATGGAATGAAAAGTACTGGACTGCGGGACTGTTGGTAAATGAAAATCACGTTTTGAACATAGGTAAGGAACAGCAGCGTAACGGGATCATACTCTTCCCTTCCTTCAAAGCATGGGGGAGCTATAAATGCCCATTTACCCATCGTCTAGTCTCAGTAATTCTCTAATACAAGCATAGGGAATACCCATTCGTCTTGGCAATGTAATGATATCCGTAACTTTGGTAGTTCCTTTCTCTGCTAATCTCCCTAAAAATCCAAATCTGTGGTTTGGTGCATGCTACCTCTGCTCAATATTTTCATCTTCACGTATGATAGCTGTGAATGAGCTCCTTTTTTCTATGCTTCTGTACTGCAAAAGCTAAAAGTAACTATGGAGATATCTATATATAGAGAGAGATATATATATATCTCCCCGATATATGAGAGTGCCATCAATTATTGAAATACTAAATTTGTGAAACATGAGGTAGTACAACATATCTAAATTAACATGAAGGTGGCCCTTACAATCCCAAAGACTGAGAGTGCAGATTTTGAATCAGTAGAATAATACTGTGAAGAACAGCATTAATGCTGTTTTCTACCACAGTTCAAAATCAAAGCAAAATCTCATTGTAGTCAACCAGCTTGAAATTTCTTTGCATTTCATTGAAGCATCTGTTCTGGTTTTGGCAGGATGCAGTGCCCGTATTAGCAAATGGAAACAGTTTCACCAGCCATGTGCAGCACGTCTATGTTGCAGAGTTTTACCAGAAACATTTCTGCCAGCGTATTATTCCTGGCATAGCTATTGCAGCAGAGTGCATTCACATTCATGTGGTGTTCCCACTACAACGTGCCCTTTTCGGTATCAGATTGTTCTTGAAAAAGCAGTGTGGCATTGTGCTGAGGCTTCCCAGTGGCCTCTGCATCAAGGCAGCTGCACGTCTGGATTGCCATTGACGTATCTTCTATTTTCATTTAAAAATTTCCTCGATGTAGAACCAGAGGATTTGGCAGAATTGCTTAAGATTTCCAAACAGCAGCGATAGGGTATTACTGCGATCAGAGTTATAGCGTGCACGCCGAAGTGTTTGTATTGTGCACGCACAACGAATCTGAAATATTCAGAAAGCAAAAGTCTGATGCACCCCAGTACAGAACATAGCCGCGCCCAGGGAACCCTTTTTCCTTGCAGTGCCCCAGCAGGTACAGGGCAGCTTTGCCCCCCATCACTGTGTGGTCTGCCCACTGGAAATTTTGGCTGTATGCCACGATTTCCATCATGAAAATGTGACACGTCAGAGTGTCAATTTTCACAGGTAATATCTCCAGTTAACTTTCCTCAGTGATGTATTCTTTTTGATGTAATTTTTAAAATCCCTGTCTTCAATCACATACACCAGACTTTCACATCATTTCTCAGTCTCTTCATCTTCATCCCTCCAAAGATGTGAGTTCTGCACGGGCCAGCAGAACTCTCATCCCTTTTTAAAGACAAATTATGTTATGATTCGGTACTTGCAAAACAAATTACCCAAGCCTCCAGCCAGCAAACAGCAATATTGACCAGGAGCAGGTGACGTGCTGAATGAAGTTGAGGTGAGAGAAGCACAGATCTCAGTGTATGAAGTGAGAACCAAGCTGGGGGACCTGATTAATAACCAAATTTGAGATAATCTGCTGTTGACACCGAATTTTCAGATGTGGAGTTTGACCTTGTGTTGAAGACATCAGAACAGTCTGCAGTATCATTTGGATGCTCTGTCACACATAAGAGCATCTGTGTGGGGGTGTTTTGCCTGAGAAATTGCAGGGTGACTTGGTGCATCTCTTGATTTTTCTGTTTGTCCTCCCACAACTGGCAGCAACTCGTGGTGTCTCAGCAGATCTCATCTGCCGTAAGGTGACGTAGCAGTAAGGCAAATTTTGTTAGCGCAATTTGATAACGTAGGTGCAGCATAATGCGCCAGTTGCCAGGTATTCTCCCCATAACTTAAATGACTTGCTTTGCTTTACTGCTCAGCCTCTCACGTACTGGTTCTGAGCATCTTACTGGTATTTATGGTTTAACGGTACTTGAGATGTCCAAAGCAGAACCGCATCGTCTCTGGTGACAGTCTGACTGAATTCACACAAAGCCAAACTTGTCCGGATTTATCTGCAAAGAAGCACGGGCATATTTCACAGAAGTGGTTTGATTTAGCACATATTTTCTTAAGCACACAAGTGAGAGTTTTTGTTTTACCTTTAGCCTTCTTGCATGGAAGAACATATAATCTAGTTCAAGCAGCGGGTAAATACAAACCTGCTGAAAACTCCCTGCTGACAGTGTGTATTTTATTCTGCACTATTGTCAGCAGCAATAAAAACAAGAGCAAATCCGGTGATATAAACTGGCACAGTAACTTTGGGGATGCTGTATGAATTGTGGTGAACAGGAAAGTAACAGCATTCAAAGAAATAAAAAAAAAAAAACAAACAAACAAAACAAAAAACCTGTCTGGGGATTTTCTCAGCATTAGATGTGAAAGAGGTGACTTTGCTGCTAAAGACATGAGGTGTTCTGACAGACAGTCACACTGGGTTTGGCCAGACAGCATATTCTCTATCTGCTCTAGCCTAGTTAGGGGAGATATGCTTGGAATTTTTCAGTAGTTCTTTGTTCCTAAAAGCAAGTAGCCTCAAGGACTCTTGCACTTTATACTTGAACTCTGATGGATAAAGACTAGGTAATAAAAATAAGTTGAAATGCAGAACCCCTGGTAAAAATGTGATGAACCAGCTGCCCTGTCCAATGCAGCTTCACTTGGTTCAGCCAGGTATTAAAAACCCAGCCCCATTCCCTTACCCCCCTGAAATTTTCCACATCTTTCCTGCTAATAACTCCTTCAAACTGGAAGAAGGGTTATAGGACAGAGCTAATTCCATTTTCTCATGTGCCATTTATTCGTGAAGTTGTGGAAAGATGTCAGGACTTGAGTATTTGGAGGCCCCATCCCTGGAAACATTCAAGGCCAGGTTGGACGGGGCTCTGAGCAGCCTGATCCTAGTTAGCGGTGTCCCTGCTCCTGCAGGGGGGTTGGACTAGATGACCTCTAGGGGTCCCTTCCAACCCAAAACATTCTATGATTCTATGATTCTATTCCAAGATCGTTTCTGGGCTTCTTTTTGAGTGGCTGGAATTTTATGTTTTCAGCTTAGAGAAGTCTGAAAATATCAAAATAACCAGGAAACTGTGGCTCCAGTAATCAAGAGAAGCTGAACGAACAAGAAAACATCGTCATCATTAGTAGCATGGTTTGTGTAGAAACCATTCCCATGGATTATCTGTACAGTCCTAACTGCTCAGGAGAGAATTAATTCTACATTCCTTAAATCTTTTTGATGTTGCAGCATGACTATGTGTTCTTTAAAGAAAGTGAGCATTGGCTTCTATCGGAATGTTTCTTAACCAGATTGCTGTTTAGAACCACACGGTTCCCGAATTCCTCTTTTAGACTTAAATTTTACTCTCAAGATTTGTCTACCAACTGTCAGGGAAAAAGGAAAAAATCATTGCATCATTTTCAAGCTAGAGTGGCAATTGAAGTGAAGCAAGCAAATACATGTCAGCTCCATCTAACCCAATCAAAGCACAGGATAAACATAAAAGCTCATACATAATGTATCCGTTTAAATCATATGTTTGTACATCTTATGGAAGACATTTTTTTTACTCCAGATTACAGCAGTCTGACTAAACAAAATAAGATAAGATAGGAATGAGAGGAAGCATTGTTTAATCCCCATATAATATGTGAGAAAATGAAATACCATGGGTCAAAATTGGTGCGTACAAAAACTGAGCAACCGCTTCATCTCCTCCCCTGAATTCAGCACTAACTTGAAGAATCTGACACTGCAGACAAAGGCTGGGGCGTATTTCAAAGCTGAAGCTAGATTTCTAGAGTTGGAATTTAGCACGCGTTTGGGATTTTCTGGAATGTCAACTACTGGTTGTGACCAACTGGGCAGTTTTCTACTACGTAGTGAAGCCACGTGAGTGCCTGCGGTAGGGGGGCGTACCTGGCGTGGAAAGAAGCGCCATTGCCTATGGCAGTGCCTTCATTTACAGGGCCCTGTTTTGGTTACGTTGAGATTTGTAATTCGACTGCTGGTTACTGAGTGCCGCGTTGGTGACAGACTCTCAGCAAAGATGTTCGTGGCAGATGCCTGGTTTGTTTGGTTTTGGTTTTTTCTGGTGGTTGATGAGCATGACTGTACAAGGAAGCCACTGCATATTTATTGCACGTCAAATGGTCGTTTCAAAGTTGTCTAATAGTGGCTTTGTACTAAGTGACAGGAAAATTTTATTTTATATCCATTGTTTATATTTCAAAAATGTAAATTTGTTTTGAGGGACATCGAGTAATTGGACATATGCACGTGTGTTTTAAGAAATGTCAACACATATGTTTATATTCAACCACTGAAATCCAGCAACTGAAAAAACAAATCTGAAGCTCGCTACTCTAATAGGTGGGGATGTGCCTGGGGTTATTTGAACGTTCCCCTATGTTTCCAACTATCCTGTACTTCACACAGTTCCTGAATTTATCGGAGTATAATTTTATTAATCTGTCCTTTAGCATCAGTACTACTGTAGGCATTTGTTACTGGTTAACAAATACTGCAGCTGAAAAAGACTCAATCTTTATTCTTGGCACACCTGTACTGAATTTGGTGGCTGCACAAGGAAGATGAGTTTTTCTTTAAACAAGACGCTCGCGTTCTAGAGGAATAGTTCCTTTGGGTACTCCAGAAGTATCTTGTCTGCTGTATTAGCTCACCGTATTGGCTCTTTTCTGTCTTCAGATCTTTCGACAAAGATGTCAAATCAGACAATCCTTTCCCTGGAGCATGCCTCTAAAAACACTAAGTTTCTGCTAACAAGAATGTGGTCGTGACTCTTTTTTTTTTTTTCCCTTTTTTTTTTTTTTTAATATAACATAATCCAATTTGCATATGAGGGAATATGAAGTGAAGTCAGTGGCACTTAACTACCTGCTTAAGTGCTATTTAACAAGAGATGGAAATAGCTGAGAAGTACTATGAATTAATTAATTAATTGGTTTTGCAAACAACTCGCAGAAATACCTGGGAAATACAGCTGCTAAGATGTATGTTTATTTGTTCATTTTAATTTTTAGACCATACTTACACCTCCCTTTGGTGTACAGTTGTACATGGTATTATTGGCGTGTTTTGTCTTTTTTTTTTTTACTTTATTCTCTGACGTAACTACAAACGCATCGCAACTTTACAGATGCTGAAGTTCCTTCCATGAGCTCAGTCCTGAATTCAAAACCAGATTTTCAAGAGCTTGTTTTTTGTATATCAACGCTGTTTAACGTAAAACCCTTACATATTGTGCAAGCTAGGGCTGCCACTTACCACACTAATTGGTAGGATACAAATACTCTTCTTTTTCCATTGGTCTGTTTCCAGGACCAGTGAAACTCAGATTCTTTGCTGCATCTTCACCGTTAGGGCTGTCTGGTACATGCATGTAGAGTGGCCTCTAGCCTAGACATGCTATAGTATAGTTTTGGGTAATGGAAGATGCAGAGTTGAGGTCTTCAAGCCAGAGAAGGAAAGAAACCGGTCCAAAGCTTATACAACCTTGAATATATAGAGAAAAGTGCTTCTATAAATCCTTCTAAATACTTGTCAGGTTAGGTGTAGAATTTCTATTAAAAAGACCTATTAAATTTTTGGAAGGTTAGCCCTTAATTACTGGTCAAGAGCCAAAATCAACAGCCAGAACTTCAGATGAAATTCTTTCCTTGCATTTTACAGTCAATGTGGCGGTAATAGGAGTAACCGGGCCTGTTTCAAAGGCCCTGCTCTTTGATGCCTTCATTGCAGATGTGCTGTGAAAATCTGATTCCACTGGCAGATAATCTTTATTTGAAATTCTTGTTCTGAATTTTTTGTAACTCTGGTTGTATTTGAGAAACCTGATGTGCTCTCAGTGAAAAAAATCTTAAAGATGGTTTTGTAACATACTCCAGTCTATAAAACTGTAGTTTGCTCTTGTCCTGTCTTTTCTTTTATTGTCTCCTCATAAGTTGATATGTAGGTGTTTAAATCAGATATAAGTGAAAAAGTACAATAATATATTTTCTAATAGATCTCCTAAAATGGATAGCAAAATTAGCATGAATAAAGATTGTCGTTCCAAATACAATTGGACAATACAAAGAAATTCATAAAATATAGAAGTTGTGAGGCAAAACTAGTGAATACTTTAAAAAAAATTATGATGAGTCAAAAAAGAATATAAGCTAAAGGTATTAGAAAATCCCAGGAAGAACATCTTGTTTATTGATCTCTTTTTATTATGAGCATGGTCAATAACAATAAATGCTGCCAGTTTGCTGGGGCACTCTAGCATTAAAGGAGCTACGATTAGACCAAATAACGTTAGACTAAGAAGAGGTGATTAGCCTTAAGCTAGAATTATAAAATTAGTAGAAGTGTCTTTCAGGGAATGGTGGACTGAAGATCCTATATCAGAAGAGGGGGGATGGTTCATCTAACTGTTTCTTCGTATTTCAGTATGTGCAAGGGAAGAGATCATCTTGGAATAACATCAGAGAGTTTGGGTTTATGACCTGCTCAGCACCTTTGAGAAGAGAAAGGTTCTGTTAAGCGGTGATTATGAGTAGGGAATACAGTCTGTCTCCCTGATTCACCCCTGTGAGCCTGAAACCAGATCTTAGTTCAATTGTGTTATAAAAGCAGGTAATTCCCTGCCCCAGACAGTAAGTGCTAACCACATTGAAAGAGTTCAGTCTAAGCATGTGATTCAGAAAGCAAAACCCACCTTCTTGAGTGCATTCCTCCTGAAGAAAGGTCACTGTTTAATGACTGCCAGGGTCACATGGTAGGTAAGAGTATTCCCACTTGGGTAGCAAGAAGGGGCAGAAGCAAATACACTTGGACTTCTACTGCTCAGTTTTGCCTTTGGGGCTTACGAGTTTAAGTATGATCCTTTCCATTTCCATTTGAGTCCAGCAGAACAGGCTCAAGCCCACACGTTAACGTAACATGCATGAGATCTAGGCAGCCAACGGGAGCGATCACCCCATCCACCGGCAGTTCTTTGGGCCAGAGGCTGGGTATAATCTATAGCAATCTAACCATAAAAGCAAAGCAATATAAAAGATGTACTTTCCTACAGTGGAAATGATATTTCTGTTTCATAAACAGAGATCATATACTGGCTATGAAGCTATTTTTTATTTTAATACCTTCTTGTAAAACTAGTGGCCAGGAGTTTCATAAATTGCAGCCTAATTCCAACCATGCACATATGATCTTGATTTTCAAAGATACAGCATCTATATTATCTGTTGAAATAATTTTAGTTCAAAATTGAAACTAATGTTACAAAGTGCAGCATTTGGACCTAAAAATGTTTTGAGAAAAGAGTCCAGTAACCAATAAATGAAAACAACATTTCAGAAGGGTGGAGGGATAGAAATTGTTCTGGAGTAATGGAGTAGTATATTCTAGTACGCTGCAGCCTTTTCCTCGTGTAAGATTAGTATGATTGTGTAGAAATAGAGATGAAGTTTTGTTAACTTTATTTTGAAGGAATTTGTCCTGAACGATACTTCCGTTGAAGAATAATTCATGGAAAAAGTAGGGTTTTCTTATGTCATAATTCTTGAATCTCAGAGCATTCTTGTCTTTGCAGTAGATGAAAGGATAGCCCATTTATTTTGTTGCTTGGATATAGCAGTAGTAGGTGTACATGGATAATGCATGTGTATATTCTGAGACAGTTGTAAAGTTCTACTTAATCTGTTTTAAGTTATTACAGATAAGCAATAAAATAATCTGTGTTTTGCTACCATCAGATGAGATCCATCCACATTTATGTGCTTACAACTTTAGAAGACTGAAACTCTGAAGGAGAACATTTACTTTCTTGTGCCAAAGTAATTCTAGTTCTTAAATGACCACATAAATAGCAATACTTTTGCATTTGACTGTGGATGATGTTACGACTATTTATTTTGAATTTCATGATTAGGTTTTTTTCTGATGAGGTTTAATGTGAACTTTGTGATTACCCTTTGTTAATAACTTACGATCCCCACGCTTCATTCTGATGGGGCCAGGAATGTGCGGGTTTTATTATTTGGGTAATGAAACTGACAAATATGCAAATGAATACTGACACAGTTCATCAATATTTATTGTAGTCAAGGAGAGTCATTTGCCCAAAGATCCTAGCCTGTCCAGCCATTTCTCTGAAACTTGCCTGGACAGGGAGAATAGCACGGCTAAGCCATCAAAATTCATGAAAGCTCACTGGAATTTCAGAGCATCCAATAAAAAAATGGGCTGCACAATCAAAGTAAGATGGAGATGGACAGGTACTCGGGATGATACAAGTCAGCGTTGTCAGAAATGAATGCTTTTTTCAAACATGTAATTAAAGCAAGTATGAAAATACTTGGATACAAACTTTTTAATCCTTTTAGAGTGAATGTGAAAGTCTTGTTACACTAAAAGACGCTCCCTTTCTGGTCAACAGCGTTGTATCAGCACGGCCTCTTTAATTTGGAGTGAGGCAACCTTACAGATTTCACTTCATCTTGGCCAAGTGTTCAAAAGTTCTGATACTTAAATAACTCAGGGGAAAAATCTGGGCAGTGACTCACAGGGAAATAGCCTTCCTTCATTGATTACTAGCCCAACCTGCTGTAAAAAATGCCACCCCAAAAATAGCCAGCGATATTACCAATCGTTACTTTCCCCTCCTTTTTTTTATGTGACAGACATAAAAATGTAATTGCTTGTTTTGGTTTTCCTAATGAGTTTTTAAGTGGTGTGTTTGTTTGTTTTTTTTTTTTAATTAAAGCACTTAGTTGGCAAACCCCAGCTTTTATTGGCTTCATTGAGCTATGTGTACATACACACACACTCGCCCTCTTCACAAAATCCAAATAGTTTGGCAGAAAAAAAAGAGGTGTTACTAAAGATTGTCGACTCAGTGATATTTTCTATGGTTTTTCTAAGACATTTTAAATGTAACACAATTTTTAATTTTTTTTTTAAATAATACTCAAATCCATAAAAGCTCAGCTTTCTAGCTCGACATACTTATGGTTGTACAGTATACAAACTGGCAGACTTTTTATCAAAACTGTCCAAAATATCCAAGGCAACAAAAAAACAAACAAAAATTCAGTAGCTTCTGCTCAAATTAGCTTATTGTGGCACAGCTTCATCGTTCTAGGGGAGTTATTGCTTATTTTGTTTAAAAACAGCTTTAGAACACAAAGTTGAGGATTGCATGATTTAAAAAAAAAATTGTTATTTCCTCTGTAAGTTGTTTCCTTGACATAACATTCTGAGGGATCTAATTTTAAATACCATTGTTGCATCTGTCAAGGTGCCAGTCTGTGTTAATCATTCAGGTTTCGCTTCTTAAAACTCATGATTAGTGCGCTGTGTCGGATAAATGAATATGATGTAAACAGATGAGCCCAGATCTGATTTCCATTAGAATACCAGTTCAGTGTACTTCAGTGGAGTTACCTCTGGCTTCAACCAGTATAAGAGCAAATGGTCTACATGAAGAGCGCATATAACGCAAAATATTTGTCAGAATTTTAGCTTCTCGCAAAGTGTTTGAGCTCATAAGCGCAGATGCACTCTCGGATGTTCAGGTGCAAAATGAGAGGCAGCAGCTGCAAATACGATTCATTATATTCCAAAATAAAATGTGTAGTTTTGTTCTGCTTGGTGAATATAAGACCTATTTGGGAATTAAATTATAAACCATATTCTGCAGCCCATCAGTAATCATCCAGTACTATGCCAGGTTGACACTGCTGCGCTTGAGAGGGGAATTCAGCCCCAAAGCTTAAAGGGAAGCAGAGGAGCACTCTGAAGACCAAAGACTAAATACTTGTATTTATGCAACTGAAAAACTTGATGAGGCTCAGTGGAATAAATGCTCTGCTGCAGAAGGTTTAGGTATCATAAAAAAGCAAAATTGATCAACATAAAAAGAGATAAAGTTCCCTTTTCTCTTCTTTATTTTCATTTGGAATATGCAGAAGGTTCCTGTGTATGAGCAGAGCTTGTGGCTCAGCACACGATGACCTTTGATTTGGGGGTTTTGTTCTATGACAAGAGATTTTGGCAAATGAGTTCTGCAATGGAAAGTCCGTATGTAATATAAGGAATTACATAAACATAACGAAAGTAAAAATTTATAGAAGCACTTAAAGAAAGGTGTAGTAACCTTTAAAGTTTTACTGTTACACATCCTGGTTTTTACTATAATTTATTTACCTTACTGTGGAAGAGCACTATTGGAATTCAGGTTTTCAGTTCAACTTTTTTCCTATTTTTAGAAGCATCTCAGGAAAAGTTAAAAACGGTCTTAAACTAACAAGAAATGCTTACTCCCCCCATCTGATACATCACTTCTGATTTACTTCTGATTTACCTCTTCCCTTCCTGTGACCTATATTCTATCAAATCCTGAGCTGAATGTCAAGTTCTTAGCAACTGCTATTGGAATTGGATTTTCAAGACTTTCAAACTAACGTAATAATTAGGATCATCAGAAGCATCCAGCAGTTGAATCTTGCTGACACTGTAGTTTTACAGTTCCCCTAAGCCAATCTGAACCAGAGAGCGAGCGGGATTGCCTTCGATCCGACTGAGAGGTAATCATTTGGGTTTGTTGTTGGTTTTGCTTTAGGGGGTTGTTGTGTTTTGAGCTCTCAGGTCTGATTTGCCATACGAGCTTTAGCGCCTGGGTGAGGTTGACAGCAAGAAATGCATGCAGAGAGTAGCACAGAAGCAGTTATTTCAGCAACGGCATAGTTTTTGGTAGGCTTTGAAATTCAAACTGAAAGGGTGTTGAATTTGGCCAGAGGAAGATTAGCTCCTTACGTACGCTACTGCAGGGTGATGCTCAGATCTGCTTAAAATCCACGCCTTACATTTAAAAAGTCCTTTCTGCATGTGTTGTTGTTATTTCAGTAGAATTGTCGAATCATCATGGCTAAACTTGACAAATAATAACAAATTGCTATTTTACAAAAAAAAAAAAAAAACAAAACCCAGGGTGCTTTGTGGCTGGGGCGCAATTTATCCTGAACTTTGCAGGAAGGCAGGAGAAACAGACTGCAAAGCCTTTCGTGAAACTCGTTATTACAGCTGGACTTCAGGAACTCACTGTGGAACTTCTGATCGGCATTTGTAAAACCTAATTAAGAGTTAATGTGTAAGGGCTGGATTGGTAATTTTGATGCTAGCAGCTGAGACCCAAAATTGTGATTTTTAGAAGTAAATCTATTGCTTGTACCGTAAAGTGCCCGGGAAAAACGCCTAAATCAAAACTTTGTTTAGGATTTATTGGTGAGATTTGCATCTCTGTTATGGTTTTTATAAATCTGTTGCAGAGTTTGGAAATGTGCCTCAGGATCAGTAAATCCATTTGGACAATATTTGCTGGAAATCCAAGGGGTATGCAATACTTGACTCTGAAGGAAGTACATGGTTTAGTGGAATTCCTGAAAGTGTTTTCCCGTGTTAGTGGTGGCAGTATTTATGGTGGGCTGATGAAAAGCAAACTCTGAGAAGGCAGATTTGCATCTCCCAATTTTATTAACTAACCATTTTATTTATTTACCATTAATAAACTTGTTTCATAATGCAGCTTTATGCGTTGCTCAGTACCTAAAGGAAAATTAGCTCCTGTGCTCTGTGTTTAAGAAAGCCCTGTTTCAGAGTTAAATCAAACCACAAATCTGGTCCGACTTGAATTGGGGAGTGGTTTGCTGTTTGGTTGCTCAGACTCAGACTCTAGTGTTTTTGTTGTGCTATTCATTTTTTGCAAACCTTGTTGCTTACCACAAGGCATGGTTAAATGATCACAGTTTATTTAATTGGGGAAATTAGGGAAGTAAACGAAAGACAAATTAACATCAGGTTTGTAACAGAAAGCAATATGCTCAAAGGTGTACTGTTTTGGCTTCAGTGGCACTGCCAGCTAATTATTTTCTACGGCCAGTTTCTGAGATACAAAGAAGAGATTACCCTATGTAGCTGTTGAAAGTTTTTCCCTTTCTCTGTTTTGGGTAGCCGAGAAGAGGTCCAGAAGGACCTTGGCTATGGGGATGCCTTCTGCCATGCATTTTCCCTAAGACAATTCACACGTCTGGAAATGGAGTGCTGATGAGTTTTAATCCAGCTCCATGAAATCTCATGAATTATAAGCTGGGTACCCCAGCAGCACACAGTACATGTTTAATAATTGGGTTTAGCAATACGTTTGATCCAAACACCATCATTAACCAGCTTTTACAAAACAAGAGAGCTAAACTCTTGGTGCGAAACACATTTTGTATGTCTACTCTATCACAAGCTTTTCTTTAAAATGGCAGCAAAATGACATGTAGTTGGTTTATCACTTGATATGTCGCGTTGCATGAGGTGGCACTGCATCCTCTGGAACCACAGCACACAGTGCTTAAAAATGTCTTGAAATGGCGGCGTTCCTCTTCACCTCCCTCATGTGAGCTGCCACCTTAAAGAGCCGTGACCCTAGAGCAGCACTTCTAATCCCAAACGATCAATACTTTTATTTTGACATAAAAAGAAAAAAGTCCTGCAGTCTCAAATATTAGCAGTTGCCATTCTAACATCTATACTGTAATAAAAAAGGCAACATGGTAATGAATAAGAGATTATAGAGTTATATGAGCACATTAAAACAGGTCTGTCTCTTCGAATCAAAGACCTGATAGAATGAGCTGTTCAGTTTAGCAACTATTGCAAATAAAATAAAAACATAGCTACATGAAAGAAAGCGGATAAGGAGAGTATATCTTTACTGCATGTCTGGGAAGAAAGCAGTAAAATTGAATATAAATGAACATAGCCTGCGGAAGAACCTGAGCTAAATCACCAGAATTTGGGAATTTTAATTGTTTTCACACAGCCAAGTAACAAAATGCTTTAAGATTGAATGTCAGGCCTGCTCTCCCTGGCCGATTCAAATTTGAATACTATTTATCTTTTGTGAATCTGTGATCCTAAAGAAGGTACTTCTCAGCTAAGAAAATAGCACATAAAGAGAAATACGTGTTGGAGTCCTTGACTGAACACCTTTACATAGCGCAGCTTGATTTCGGGGTAATTGCAGGGTGAGGTCGGGCCTTTACATAAATATCGTCTTGTCTAAAAGTGATGAAGAAAACAGGGCCACATAAAGATTCTGCTTTAACTGACATGACTGATATTCTTCTGAACTTGATGTTCCAGCCAGTACAATCCTTTTGATTGACGTATCTAAGGAAAATGTTGAGCTTTTTTCTTCCTTTTTTCTTGAGATAAACTGAACAAACTTGCAGCTGCCAGGAGCCTCACATGAGATCCTAATGAGGCAAAGAGAATGAAACATTCCTTTTTATGCTGAAGTACCAAAACCATAATGACATTGTATCACGGTTTCCAAAAGAATAGAAAAATACAAAAACTTGCTTGTAACTCGGGAGATATTTTGCATCGTGTGGAGGGCTGAATGCTGAATGTTGAGGCTATGGGTTAATCAAAACTTCTGTCTCCTCTCTTTTTTTCCTTTTTCCACACCAATTCAGGAATCTTTCATTTGTGTTTCCTTTCTCTTGCTCAGTAAAATCTCACAGGACAGGGAGAAACAAGTCTTTGTCACGTGGAACTTTTCCTAATTGTTTTCTAAGTAACAACCTTTTTTTTTTTTTCCAAGTAACATTTTTTCCCAGATAAAGTGCATTACAGCTATTTGTCCAAATGCTTTTCTAAACCAGCTTATCTTAGAAACTGTATGTTCTAAATGCTTCGTTTACATCACTGCATTCAAAACAGAGCATTGCCCTACATCAGTAAGTTATTTGCTAATCCAAACAGGCCTGCTAGATCAATCAAACCCACATAAAAATAGCTAAATGTGAAAAAGTTAAGTAAATTAAATATTAAGCAGATTTTGTTAAAGTAATCAATTAAAAAATTAAATTAAGTATTTTATTTTCTTCAGAACTTTAAAACGTCCTTCGCTGGAAGGATCTTTGTGTTTGAATGTTTTTTAAAAACCCAGAAATTATAGATAACTTCTCAAAATTTCCCAATATGCCTTATTCTATTTAACTGGCAATGCAATGTTGACATGACTCTTAGTTACCCCCTTAAGAATATTGCTCTATTTCTTTGAAAGGCTCTTGTTCCACTGATTTTCTGTTGGAAGTTGGATCGCTCCTGTTTATGTCTGGAGATTTGAAGGGATGTAACTCCATATGGAAATATTTCTGCATTCTCCTCTACTGTATTAGAAGTAAACAAACTCACAAAACACAGTCGCGGCAGGAAAGAAAGGAACAAAAGTGTGATAGTATTCATGCCTTGATTACAAACTTCCCATCTCCTTCTAAACATTCACACCAAACCCTGTAAAAATGCAAACATCCGTGCAGAGCGTATCGAAAAGAAGATAGTTTGTGATACAGAGAGACAGAGTGGGAAACGGTGTGATAATATAGTAGCATCCATTTTTGTACTATGGACCATGTCTTGGGAGATGCTGCGACATCAAATATGACAGTATCGCTCTATAACATACGTGAGCATAGTCTACCGCAGAGAGCTTATTTTTTTTTTCCAAATTACAATATGTAGTTAACAGATAAGATGAATTTTTAATGAAAGAATTCCATTTAAAGTCTTGTTTCTGTTTGTTTGGCACATTTTTTAATTAATCTGTGTTTGCCGGGGAGGACAAGGATACTCTAGAGCCATTTGCTTTTCTTAGTGAAACAAAAGTAAACAAAAATAAATCTTAAGATACTTGGGTACAGTCGGTGTCTGAATCCACAGCAAATGCTTTTATCTCATCGTACTGTTAGAGTTATTATATCATCAGTCTCTCATTGACTAGCTGTCAGACAGGAGCTGCAGCATCTTTTTTTAAAAGCAAAACCCTACGCATCCCTGGAACATGCCATTTTTCTCCTCTTCGTGCCTTCTGCTGGGCTCTACTGTCGCTGGTTTTCCAGACCACATGGCAGGAGAGTGACGGACTTTTTAAAAGGTACGTGGCGCTTCAGTGTACCCCTGGAAGAGACGTGGCCTGGGGGTTGGAAGGCCCTGACTCCTGACTTGCTCAGCACTCACACACTGGCAAGAGAAACCATTTTCTTGCTTGCTGGAGAAGACCAGTTCTAACATTGGCAGAAGCACCCGAATGCTGACAAGCTTTGGACAGTTGTGTTGCAATTGGGGAACAGAAGACAGTGGCTACGTGGGCACATTTTTAAGAACCAAGCTCTAGTTTCAAAACAAAGAGCTATAAATCGGTGTGCTGTTTAATATCTTACTCATTCAGCGTCCCCAGAAACAGATGATATCTTAGTGTTAACAGTCTACTTTTCCACTTCCATTTATATGTACAAGAAATTGCTGGTAAGTTCTCCTGGTGAACGTTTGAAAGCAGAAGAGGTCAATACTTACAAACACATACAAAGTTTTTAATATAGCAAGCCCTTAGAAAATATTAGAGTGCATAAAGTTGGTTCTCGATATATTCACTAGTAGTGAAGTGATGCTATTTATGGGCATTTCTCGCTGTAGCTCTGCCTGTCCCAGGTCTCTAGGGGAAAGTGAAGCTGAAGACGAGGAGTGCATTCTCCTCAGGACTTGAACGTGGTCATTTTGTTTTGTTTTATGTTTATGGAGCTGTGCTGCCTGCCAGATTCTAGGCTTGAGCACAGGCCTAATATCCCCAAATGGCCAGACCTAAGACACTGAACTTAAGTGAGGTTGTATATGGTACATAAGCCATTTAAATAAATTTCTAAAGCTGAAAGCACGTGATGCTTTCTATATCGTGGTGGGCAGTAGATGTGCATTTTTTTTACCACAACCAGCCCCTGATCTTGCTTAGCATGCTATAGTTGGACTGTGGTTGCTGGCTATTTGCAGACATCACCTATCCCAGATGCAGGGTTTGCACAAAACCGTTGTGAAACCCTGTATTATTGGCAGTTACAGCAAATCTGGAAGTTCGATTATTTTTGCTTATTATTGCATTTTTATGAAGATTATTGTATATTTTGCTCGTGAGTAAGTTCTGACTTTACTCTTAATGATGCCGGTAGTCACTAAGGTGCTTCAAAATTGGATTAGAAACCAAAGCAAGGATGTGAGAATCTTGGTGAGGAACACAAAAATGGAAACGTGCAGTTTTGCTCGGTGCATTCAATTTTTAAAACTTTTTTCCCTGCTTGTTCAGGCCATGTACTTTTACTCTGTTTTAGCATTTGGAGAGGATAGAAAGAAGCAGAAATGATAACAAGAAACTCACCATGTTCTTTCACTAAATTGAGAATTCAGTTGTCCTGCTTCTGTGGAGATATTTTATCCAGTAGCCTAGCTCTTGATTAGGGATCATTTTGCTACACAGTAAGATGCTGTTTGATAAATCTAGTAGGCATGGGGTTGGGTAGGTTTGGGGTTTCTTGTTATTTTTCAGAAGCCGTCAAGAAACATTTTTTAAAGGCACATAGTGTCTTCCTTCATACTCTGTAATTTTCACTGTGTCACCCTATTGAAAGCAATGTGATTCTATTTGCTGCTTGTGCTTTCTTTGTCTCGGTTACTGTTAAGACTTACATGCAAGTTTGAGATAATTGTGAGCATGTATGAAATCCAAACCTTGCCTACATCCAGTGGAGAATGTATATGTGCTTAGCATATCCCTTGGAAAAGCTGTGACATATGCTGCTGAAATATGTTTCGTGTCATTAAAAGCCTTCAAGTTTTGTTGGTTTTGGCTTGACTTGGTTCCCTGATGTAGATCATAGAAATAGAGCTGGTCTTCTGAGAATATCGTAGGAACAACAGAAACCACCTCTTTGCCTGTACTTGTCATGACTCTCCAGTATCTCATTTAAAGCAACTTATATTATCATGCCTTTTATTGTACTTAAGAAAAAGGGATTTTCATGAAATGTCTTAGAGCTTTACTACTTTTGGAAGGCAAGGACATAATTGACCAAAGTAACACAATCACAGTCCTCACCGCTATGTAAAGCGTTAGTCTGTAACCCTTGACAGTGATCATTGTCCAAATACACAGCCTATACAAACCAGAAAAGGCTGGTGAAAATTCACTATTATGCATGAATTAGACTGAAATCGGGACACTTATTACATGGGGCTCAGGTGAGTCTCCAGATTCAATTTGTGTTTGAGGAATCCAGCAACATGGCACTTCAGATGCTGCAACCTGGTTGTACTGGCTGTCGTCTTAATTTGCTTACCTACAGCTCCTCGTATAGGCTGTAAATCTTCTAGGACACTGCAAAATGTCTTTGTTGTCAGTGCTTAAGTAGGGCTCCTTGGTCATGCTTAAGGATGCTTTATATAAGGCAGAACACTTCCGTAACCAAGAAGCTGCTAACAAGCAGTTTCCATATCCTCATTCCCATTTATTTTTTCCTACTTACGTATTGTCTAATGTAATTTGTTAAAGTTGTGTAAACGACTTTTGAACAGAGGATTGAAATACATAATACATTGCAGGATCGTGTGTTTCTCTTCATTACATTGCTTGCACTCAAATACACAACAGCAATTCAGTTAGTAGTCTCACCTTAATTTTTAAACAGCAATTTAAAAAGGACATACACATAGAGAACCCTCCTCCAGAATATCTATTATGAGAGATTATTTTAATTTCATTTCTGTGTTAACAGCTTAAGGAGTAAGGATACTTTTGCATTCATTTTTTTTAATTTGGGACATGTCTGTCCATAGTCCTTTTTGTTGTCTTCACACATTTCTGTTAGAGGCTGTTGGCAGGGGTGTTAAACTCTTACTTTAGAACTCGGCTTTTCCTCCATCAGAACATAGGTCTTGTGCGTCGCTCATGTAAGGCATAGGAGAAACATGGAAGCAGTCATGAAAAATTGGAAAGTAAACAGGAGGAAATAGTGTCATTTGATGTACAGTTTAACACTTGTTTTCATGAGAAGGCAAAGAAAATAGTGACATTCCAAAGGTCATAAGAGTTGGACACGGTACTCTTTTTAGAGTTTCTATTCTCAGCTTGGACAATTCCCTAAATTTTCATAGAAACTATAGAAAGCACATCCTCGGTAGTAAGCTAAGTCTTTGTACCAACTTCTGAGTTTTATCCTGATCTAGGTAGCGGTGTCCCTGCTCACTGCAGGGGGGTTGGACTTGATGACCTCTAGGGGTCCCTTCCAACCCAAAACATTCTATGATTCGAACACATTAAGCAATTCAGACTGTTTGGCAAGAAGGTAACTATCAATACAAGGTAACCTCATCAACATATACAAATATCTTAAGGACGGAAGTCAAGAGGATGGAGCCAGACTCTGCAGTGGTGTCCAGCGACAGGACGAGGGGCAATGGGCACAAACTGAAACATAAGAGGTTTCCGTTGAATATGAGGAAAAAACTTCTTTACTCTGAGGGTGAC
>NW_009258301.1:709930-723511 GCF_000687185.1 Egretta garzetta | reverse complement strand
TGGAGTCTCCTTCTCTGGAGATACTCAAAGCCCGCCTG
Source organism: Egretta garzetta (assembly GCF_000687185.1). Lineage (NCBI taxonomy): Eukaryota > Metazoa > Chordata > Aves > Pelecaniformes > Ardeidae > Egretta > Egretta garzetta. The sequence goes on along the minus strand of NW_009258301.1, from coordinate 723,473 downwards.
GATGAAGTCCTGTGTAACATGCTCTAGGGGAACCTGATTTAGCAGGGGGGTTGGACTGGGTGATCTCCTGAGGTCCCTTCCAACCCTTGCCATTCTGGGATTCTGTGAAAGTTTAATACTGACAGAAGAAAATATTTTTTCTAGCCTGACTTTCAGAGTCCACTTTAATTCATTGGAATCCTTCTTTATTAGAAAAAAATGTAGCGAGCATTTGGTCTCCGCAGTCTTTGCGTGTCCTTTTCCAAATTACTTGAACTTAGCTAAGCAACCCATTAATAAAGTCCTACGTGCCCAAACTTTTCATTTTGGGGGTGTATGCCTGTATTTTCTGAAGAACAGAACAAATCAAAGCCATTGGGAAGTATATTTTTACTGGCGTAAAATTCTGCAGTCTCCTCTGATCTGTAACTGTGTTTCCTGGACTGTTTTTACCATATTTTCCATGGTTGTGGACTTTCAAGCTTCCATTCTTATACAACTAGTTGGATCGTAAAAATTATTAAACTGTGACTTTGAGAATGAAAACCTAATAACTTTAAAATTACTCTCTGTTCCAATAATCTTAGCTTTCATAGTGTCTCAAAAGGCAGCAGAATGAAAATCTTCCTTTTAGAGGTCATGTAGGAAATACTTAAGATGATCCTGAGTCACATGGGTTTTAATAGTAACATCTTTAATGTTAAGGAAGAAGCTCTTGCTCACTTTCAGTATAGCTGTTTTAGTGCACTGAGACTGAGTTGAGTTGCTTTTTTTTGCAAGGCTTAGTGGTTTTAATTCAAAGCAAGCAACGAAGAGGAAAATGCCAAACACATCCTTTTTAAGTTATTAATTTATTTTTTATTTTTGCTAAACAGCAACAGCAATATGTTTATATTGTTTCTAAAATGTATTGACATGCCTAATCCAAAGCTCGTTGAAACTGAAGGCAGATTGATAGCAACAGGGTATAATTAGGCTTTGCTGACTTTTCTTTTTTAACCCCCGTGAGGTCGATAAGATCATTTTCCCAATGAAGCAGATTGTGAGTGAAGGGATGAGAGCACCAGAGCTGAGGTCGCCTGGTGTCCACTCACGTCCTTGAGCCAGTAGTTGCTTTTGAAAGACTTTTCCAAAGCTCAGGTTCCATTTTCAGAAGCGACTGGTGGTACTGGCAGATAGGCAGTGTGGATCTTACAGGCTTGCTGATTCTATCCCTTTTAGTTCCAAGCTTTTGTCATCTAACCCAGGGTGGGGAAACACACGCTCCAGTTAACATCTCCAGGGACCCAAGTAGATTCTTAGCAGACTAAAAGCCAAAATTAATTCTGGAAATTTTTTTCCTTTGGTTTTTAAAGTCAGGTTTCAGTCACACAGTCTTTCAACAGTGAGACACAGGAGGCAAGACTCTATGTTAACAGTTCTGCTGACCTTGAGTGTTTTAAGATAATGTGTGTGCATAGTGGAGATGACTGACACAGTTCTTTTTATTTGCATTAATTTAGTCGGACTTTGTTGACATAACATGCTGATGAGTATCTTTTCCTTTAAATATGGAATGGAAATATGGAAATAAAGTATCATGGATGAGACGCTACAAATCGTTATGGTAACTCATGCTAGTTGAAGTGAGGTTTCAGGACATATGAATTACCTCTACTCACTAGCTTGAGATAAAGAACTTTGAGGTCAATCAGTCCATTCCTGCCGGTGCAGTACGCTTACTTCCTTCTTCCCAGATTGTATTTAACTATCGAAGAGAAAGGTCTTTTGCCATTTTACTTGATAAACTCTTCCACAATCCAGAATGACTGCTCACAAAGTTTTTTCTTCCTCTTATTCAACAAATACCATTTTTCCTTAATTACATTACTTTACTTTTGGTAGTTTCTTTTCATTTTTACTGGGAAACTTGAATTTCCTGTAACTGCTGTGCTCTTAATTTCGTTGGTAAAGAAGCCTTTATTTTGAGATCAAAGAATTCTGATATACATTAGCACTTTAATTATAAACCCCAGAATGATAGCTGAATGAATAGGGCGAAGAGTCTTTTAGACTAGCAGGGCTGACAATTAAAAAGGCTTTTTTCATGACTTGCAGCATAGCCTATTCTTTTTTTGCTAAATATGGCTATTATTGTAATTGAAGATTAATAATCACTAATAGCTACTGGGCTCTTTTAATGTAATATTCTGCACAAATAAATCCCGCTGCTTAGATGGTACGAGTCTTCCCCCTGTATCCCCTCTTTGGCAAACGCCAGTTGTTACTTGAGCAGAATAAGCAGAAAAGGCAATAAACTCAACCGAAGACTTACAGTTAAACCTGTGTCTCAGGGACGTGGGGGTTTTGTGCAGGGGTATGCTGGAGGACTGGAGGTGAAATAAATATTACCAAAATCAGCATAATGTAGTGATCGAATACTGTGCCTAGTGTCTGCTATTCTCGGTGTGGAAGCTGTAAACATGTAGGAATGGCGATGCCTACGTGCTCTCTCCCGGGGCAGCGCTCCCGACCGGCGACTCGGACGCAGTGGAGCGGTGCGTAATTAGCAGCTCCTGGGAACCACTCGATGTAGAGTGTCGTTTCCATTTTTCTTCTTTCAAATATTTTAAGAGGTCAGTATTCATAATATGAAATGGAGTTTAAAAGGTGTTAAAAAACTTACAGTGCAACTAACAGCTTGTTACCTGCTGGTTTTGGCTACTGAGTGAGTTCCAGTCTCTTTTCATTAGGTCCATAAAATAGAACTTTTTTTTTTTTTTTTTTTTTTCAATCCAGTACCCAGTGTGCATTCTGATCAGTTCCTCACCTCAGAAATGCCCTGTATCCTTATTATTGGGTGAGGCTTGGATGAAAATATCGTTAATTAGGGTTCAGAAGCTGTTACAGCATTATAGTATACCCAAAAGATCAGAACAGTTTCTGTAGAGCTTTTTAGTTTGAATATACAAACAAAAAACTTTAAAATGTGTTGGATGACAACATTCTTGATGTACAATGTAGACATAGTGCAAAATGTTCTAGAAATTTCACTCTGATATCAAAATTCTTTTGATGATTATTTACATTTAGTTTAAAGCTGTTTGGAGTACATCAAATACCTATATACCTGGCCTTTCTACTGTCTTAGTTTATTTTTAGGTCTGAAAATTAATTTTATCTGTAACTGCATCTGTCTTCAGTTTTAACATACAGAAGAATTTTGAGATGAGTTTTTGATCTCTGTGTGCAAGTACAGTTACACACACACGTGCACGCATCCATCACTTTGGATACCATCAGCACTCCCACTCGCTTCTTCACTGTTCACCAATCATAGAATCACAGAATCACTTTGGTTGGAAAAGACCTTTGAGATCATCGAGTCCAACCTTTAACCTAACCCTGCCATCCCACCATGTCCCTAAGCACCTCATCTCTCCTTCTTTTAAATACCCCCAGGGAGGAGGTATTTAAATGCCACGTTCTGCAGTACTTGTCCGGTTTGGGGGTCAATTTATATGGAAGTTTGCGTAGTATGGGGAGATGATGCTGAGTACACACTGAGTACAGTATGCCAAAGGAGACTGTTAAGTATTTTCCTCCGATACACTTTCATTCTATAGTATTTCTAAAAATCCATCCTTTTCTCCCTGGCCTCGTGGTCAAACCACTCGTCTTCATTGTAATCTTCTCTTGTCTTGACACATTTGCCTTGTAAGTCTTTTTATCTCCCTGCAATCCATCTATACTGTTGGTGCCAAAATGATCTTCCTCAGCTGTCCTTTTAATCTTGCAGTTTGCTCTTTTGGAAATTCCCCAGGCTCCTGTTTATGTTGTGCAGCAAATTCCAACTTGTTTTTCTTTCTAAATCTTTTGCCTTTTTCAAACCCCTTCTCTTCCACTCTCCAGTCTCTTCAACAACATCGCTTTCATCATCTTTCAGTACAGGCATCAGATCTCCATCCTCGTTGTTACCTGCCAGGCAAAACTTGTCTCCTTGTCTGTTTGCCCTTATTGAGATCTCTTATGATGAACTCATTTGTTCCAGAAAGTTAATCCAAAACCGAAGACAAATAGGCGTTCAGCTAAGCCAAAACAAAAGTTATGGAATCAATAGCAAGTGCAGAAGCTAAGAAAAGTATGATGCTTACCAGCAAGGTGAGTCTTGATCTTTGAGCTGTTCTTACAAGGCTGGTCAGACAGTCTGGAGTGACCCGTGCCTTTCATAGGCCGTACCCTCGCTGCTTGATCGATTCTATTGGATAAGCTTAAGACAGGCGACAAGCCTTTTAGAGTAGATGTCTTTTGAATTGTTTGCAGGAACATGCAATGTATTTTTGGTGCTTCAACACTAATGATGATTACAAACAGTGAGATATTTAAAACAGGTAGTACCGGGAGCAACCATGGTGGAGTACTGTAGGTAAACATTGATTATTTTTATTTATTTATTTATTTTTAACAGCAACTGCTGTAGTTTGAGCAAGTAGTAACATTTCCTGCAGTGTTGTAAGATTACACGCTTTTAAGATGTGCTTCTCTATTTAATCTTTGTTGCTTCCATTATATCATGCTTTATCATTTTAATACAGAACCTGCATGAAGATAGGGTGCTGTGGAATGAAACGGCCATCATAGCTTCACTATCTTAGTAACAGGTGTGTTATTACAGCCCCAGATGTGGTAATAAATCTCAGTTCTACCTTTAGATAGTTTGGGTTTTATTGCTAGGGTTCCTTATGAATTTTGAGGGCCATTCTATAGCACAGGACATTCTTCGGAGTTTTCTTTCTCTGTTTATATAAATATTCTGTGATGAAAAACGTTATTTGTTAGGTCTTTATTCATTGTTGTTCAGGGACAAGCTTGAAAGGTGAGAGAGTTTCTTTTTCAGGTAAATTGGTAGCCTCAGGAGCATGCCAGCTAATTATAAAATACTTCAGTAGGTTCATCAAACTGACCTGGGATTCCCTAAGGCTCGAAGAGTTTGTCAGACTTGGCATTTTCCCCAAGCCTGAGGGGAGCTTGCTCAGTCCCAAACATATTCATCTTTAATTAATGTTTTCTTTTTAAAATAAAACAACCCATCTTTCCCCACCTTTACTTGTTAAGTTATACTATTTAATTACAGGAGGAGGTATGAGATCCCCTTTTGAGATTTAAATTTCAAATTATTAATGTAAGTCAACTGATTACTTTCTAAGTCTATGTGTCTTCCACAGTATACATTGAAGATTGCATATTCCGATTTGAAAACTACTATGAAAAATTCACAGAAATTGCATCTTTGAGTGATGACATGATACCTGTAAGAAGTTTAAATACCTTTCAGGCTTGGTAACTACCAGGCGAGTATATCCAAGAGCAGGGCAACCCTAATTGAAGTAATTGCCTAACAGGGAAATTGAGCCTCTTTGTGGGTACTGCAGTGTGTCCTGGTGTCTGGGGTAGCTTCAGTTTATTATCCATCCAATTCTCCCCTGGAGTGGAAAGTGTCTGTTAACGTTTATGGGTCTCTTCTTTGAGCTATATACTACAGAACTACGTATTTTCAGCTTCCCTTAGATCCTCGGCGCTGTGGTATGCTTGTATCTCTCCCTCAGGGCTAGTCTGTCATGTTTAATGAACTGTCAGTGCTCCAGTCCTCACTGATTAGGGTGACCTAAGTGGAAAAATTTGAGGTACCTTTGCATCAAGAGGTGGCAAGAGAGCCAAGAACAATATTTTCTCTATATAAGCATTAAATAACTTAGCTTTCCTGACTTTAATATGTAATTTTCTCATGGATCTTTTTGTAATGCTTATTCTGTTGAGTCGATGCTGATTTGACTGCCCAAGTTTTTGAGGTTCCTCAAGGAACCGTTGCTTCAAGCCCTCATTGACGCTTTTCTTCAGGTTCTTCAACTCCTAGATTCAATTTCTTCCATCCATTATCCCTGGTTCTCCTCAAATCTTCTCTCTGTCTCTCTCTCAGGACTAACTGCTGCCAAGCCTAGATTTTTCTTTCAGTATGGCCACTTAGAAGACTTCATAATTGCACATAAAATTCAGGCGAAAACAGAGTATGGTTTAAGGTTCCGGTTACAGCATTTCCCCACCCTCTTCTCACAAATCTCCATAGTCAGGTCTGACACATTTTGACGGTCATCCTATGCAATGAGGTTTTAAGGATGGTGGCATATTAACGCATCGCAGATGATAGCAAATTAACGCGTCTCAGTGCCCCAATATAATGATCGTTAATGTTGAAAAAGTGTATAAATGAAATGAGGATAGATGCGGAAAAATAAGGGAAAAAAAATTTATTGTCACAATAATGGAAAAAAAAGAATAATGAACATCAAGGAGAATGACTGTTAGGTACTGAAGCAGATTATATGCATTATTTTAATTAAGAGTGCCTAATAGTACATATGGTTTCCTTTGAATAATAATTGCATGCTGATGAAGTGTGATTAGAGACTTTTTTTAGGAGTTCAATTAAATCAAATCCATTTCTGTAAAAGGGGAGTGATTAAAAAGATGATATCAAGGTCTAAACTAAAAGCTGTGGTTGAAGCTTCCTCCTGCAGATTTCTTTATTATTGTACTCCTCTGATGACTATTATCTAGTTTTTAACAATGCCACAAGTTTCAGACCAAGCCCTGCAGATTCAGCATAAGAACTGGCTTTATAGATCAAATAGAAACTTGGCGAGTACTTGGATGTCCTTGAACGTATAGTCCTGGGATTGGTCCTAATTCGGGAAGATTCTTGGTTCATGCATGTATCTTGAAGCATATGAGAAGCTACTTTGATTAATTGGGACTGTAAGACAACATAGCATTTGCTAGGCTGATCTATATTTCTGTAGAGTGTGAACCTGGGTGATTAAATGCAGACTTGTACTGCTGCTTATTTTATCTGCTAGTCATTACCGTCTGACTCGTAAGGCTCATAGACCGGCAGGACCCAGCCAACTGTCTGGCGACTCTTAACAAAATTATCAATTATCTTGCTGAGTCCTATCATCTTGTGCTTTGATTACCCTGTGTCGTGAGTAAGGAGGGCCGGTTGTGCTAACATCCTGATTAGAGTCTTAACCACACACGTGAGCCCGGGAAGGGCACTGATAGCCGCCAACTGGTAGCAAACGCAGTGAAGGCCTTCAGTAGCGTGGCAGAGCGTGGGGGTTTCTGGAAGGATGTACTGAAGGTCCGGGCTGTTAATCACAGCATCCTGTGTTTTCATAGCAGTGCACAGGAATGGACGCAGATACGTCTTGTCTGGTATTCTGAGATGACATTTACTTTCTTTAACTTCACACTTTCCTGTATGGCTTAAACCAGAAAAATTACTTAATATTTTTTTGTCCTAGAGCGTGCGCACTGTTAGCCAGCTGCATGTTTTATCCTTTGAAAGTCTGTATTACCCATGCAGATAAAAAAATAAGCTATGTAGTTTTGGTTTAAGGTAGTAAAGATCTATCCAAGACGCAATTTCTGTGCAAGATCGTTGTCATTAAAGATCTTTGCCTCTGATGTGTGAAAATAAATTTTGCTTCATATTTTATTATATACTTCTCTTTCTACCAAAACAATACTTTTATCTGTTTCCTCAGGCCTGCCTGTAGCCAGCTTCAGGCAGCTAACACTGCTTCTTTAAAAAGGATCTAGCGCCAGTGGCCCCCTCCTCCTGCTACACCTGAAGAGGGTCAGAGAATGAAAGCGTTTAAAAGGTCACTTTCTGTGCAACGATGGCATCTTGGTTTATGGGAATGCTATTTGCAAATTATTCAGCCTGAAAGCAACATTTTCTGTATTTGTCACTCTCAAAGTCTGCAGCTGGTAACCAGAGCAACCTGGCTTTAAAGTTGGAGATAAAAAAGAATTAATGCTAGAACAAACTTTAAAATTCTTCTTAAGGAATCTAGCATGAGGGTTTGTAACGATGTAAAGATTTGTACTGCCGTGGTGTGACCTCTTCACCCAGAGCTCATGAAGCTCCTGGGGCAGAAGAGCATTCTGTTAATCTCCTTTTGCATGCTCATAACTTACCCACACCAGGGAAGAGTCTACGTGACAAACTTCTTTCTAACAGGAGGTTTGAATCTAGTGGCCCTTCTAAAATTTAATTCATCGCTTCCTTTGCACCTAGATACCTCTAGAATTTGACATACATAAATATGAAATACATAATAACTGTTCTCAAGATTATTGCTACTTACCTGCATACTTTAAAGACATGCAGTTTCTGTTTATGTGCAGAACAAGTAAGAATGAAGCACTTGAGACGCTCTCCCTTTCTAGTTACACTTCTACACTGCCCACATAAGGAACTTGGCTTTTCAGTGAGCTTCAGGGCTTCCTGCGTAAGCATTAACCCTGCGTATTCTGCACAGACATAATGTTGCTCTGCCTCAGTTCCAAACAAGCCAGGTTGAGTACAAGTTCCTTGACGCGGTGCCAAACCTAACGCGATCAAGCTCCTATCTTGGAAGCTGAGTTAATAATCCCCGTTTTCTGCTGCTGTGCTCACAAGAGCATGAGAACTGCCATGGTGGGCCAGACCAGCCCGGTTCCCAGGCTCTGAGGGTAGCTGCTGAGGAACGCTTCAGGAGAGGGTCTGGAGCCCCAGGCTGCTGGGGAGCGGCTGGGGGGGTTCAGCCTGGAGCAGCTGTCAGGCGCTGGAAGGGGCTGCCCAGGGAAGGGGTCGAGTCCCCACCCCTGGGGGGATTTAAAAGACAGGTAGACATGGTGCTTAGGGACATGGGTTAGTAGTGGACAGGTACAGTTGGACTCCATGATCTTAAAGGTCTTTTCGAACGATACGATTCTATGATTTCCCCTATGACCACAGTTGAAGTTTGAATCTGGCGCATCACTCTCAGTAGTCAGCAGCGCGCTGCCCTGCGTGAGTCTGTCCCATCCGAAACCTGTTTGTGCTCCTGGTGCCCGGCACAGCCCGTGGCAGCGAGCTGCAGAGCACAGTGAGGTCTTGCAGGACACGAGGCACCTCTGCCCGCTCCGTGCTGGGCGATGGGAAGAGGATTGCCCTCTGCTGCTGCGGGATGAGCGGCGTGATGAGCCTTCAGCATCCTCACTTGCACCCCTGGCATCGGTGGTCTGGAGAGAAGTGAGTGGAAAGAAACTCCGTATAACCTTATGGAGTTATAACCCAGGGCATGGGGTATAATTGCTCACCAGAAATTAATACAAATTAAAATACATATTTTAATATACACGTATTAGAAGATTCATATAAATGCATTTAAATATACATGAAATATATATTTCCTTATAGTTCATGTAAATACAACTCGAAATGTAGGCATTTCTACATGTGCACAGAAAAGAAAGCAGAGGTAAGTATGAGTTTCTTTTTTGTGCAAGTAATTGAAAGCAGTGGGATGAACGATCCCTCCCAGCTGTGAATGAAAGCTATGGAAAATGTACTTTCCCCGCTCTAAGTGCTGTATATTACTGAGTTGGCCAACAAATTAGATTTTAAGCAAATTAATCACTTAAGAGAATGGTTTTGATCTTAATCTCTCAGTGCCTCAGAATCTCTTCAGGAGCCATGTAGAAACTGTAGCATATGATCATGTAAATAGAGGTGTTCTGTCCTCCAGAGGAGGCAGCCCAAGCTACCCTAATTCCAGCGTATCTTAATGTGTAACCTTCGGGATGCCCAGCGCTGTCGGCCACGTATTACGGTTAGCGAAGTGGTGTTTGCTGCGCACAGGATACCGGCAAAGAGGGAGAATCCATGTTTTGTTCACTATCACTTTTACTTCCTAACCAGTATTTTCTATACTGAGAGTAAATAAACCAATACGAAATTACAAAGGGGGGGTGTGTCGAAATAAGGTTTTTAATTTTTGTAATTTTAATAAGGTTTTTAATATTTGTAATTTTAATATTTGTCGAACTTTCCTTGGTCAGAAAGAGTTCTGTTAGGAATGACTACGCTCTAGTTCACCTACCGTAGCCATAGACTCGTCGTAGTCTTTTCTCAGAGAGCCCTCTACTGACGTGACGTACAGTATGTGGAACTGAACATCAGATACCCCAAAATATCGTTTGACCTGTAGTGTAAGTACGTGCCCTGGTGCCAGGGTAGATTTCAGTAAGAACAAAATCACCTATGGTACTACTGAATTTTTGAGAAGTTCTGAATTTCCAAAAGTTGACAGCTTTAGTGCAAAGCAAACAGGTTTGTGACCAGATTTCTATTTCTTTTTCTAATCAAGGGAATGTGGCTCTGCAGAAAAACAGAGGGTCAGAGCACTGGCTGTTTTCTCATGCTCCTGTCTCTGACTTCTCTTGCGTGAGTCAGTTAACATTTTTGGGGGTTGATGAATGTAAGAAAAAGAGCTGTGTAGACTGATTATGCAGGAAATTTTTCTACAGTAAATTGAGATGCCGGTATTAAAAATGCTCATTAATTTATCATGAGTCTCACGATTACTGTCATTCATTCAGTAATACTAGGTGCTGAAATTATGTTATTGCCAGGGAATCACAGATTTCATTTAAGTAGACTCAATTTCTTATGTTTAATTAAAAAAATCTGAAAACATGAAGGAAGTCAAGAGGGGTGGGGGAACCAGTAGAAAGCAAATTCAGGGAATTTGCCTGTATTGTCAACAATATTTCTTCAATTTTGCAGGGTGGAGAGGTTGGGGAAGGCTGATAATTTTAACATTTGAGATTGCTAATGTGGTTCTGAGAGGGGATCTTAATATATGCAGAGATTTATTCCTTATTTATATGGGGGCAGACACTGAAACTGTTGTTTATGCTTGGCTTGTTGGTAAATGATCTCAGCAGGTCCCTCTGCAAGTCAGTGCATGTGGAAAGAGAGACCCCTTGATGCAAAGAGGTGAGCACCTGAGATTCGACAGCGCAACTGCCAGCCACAAAAGTTAAACCTTTTCATTCCCCTTTACAAGAAAAAAAGAGAAAAAAGTGTGAAGTCATTTTCAACACGCTGTTACCGATCACCCTAAAGAGCACAGTAGCTTTCCGTGCTCTTTCCTCACCCGTGAGCCACGTGGATGATGTGTGAAGGGAGAGGTGCAAGGTGTGCGGGCAAGCGTGACTCAAAAAAAAATAACGCCTGATGTCAAAGGAGGTTGAGGCTCAGAGTTCAAAGGAGTGAGCTGCCCGCTGTCACGCGCTGAGCAGCGGCAGGGACTGTTCGAGTCTGCAGTAGGCAGGTCTGGTGAGTCTGTAGTTGGGAATCTACACCGGGCTGCTACGCTACCTTGGTACATAATCTGCTTTCTCGTCTGAGTTGTCATGGGTTTGGTAGATCAGCTGCCACGTGTATGCTAGCGTTCTCTAAAAGTGCGGAGGTATCAGTAGGGTAAAGTGTTGACGATGCTCATAGAATAAAATTATCTAAAACCCTGAAAATTACAGAATGCAGGAAAGAAGAGAAAGCATGTTGCCGAGGTATATGGCTTGAAACACAAAGGAGTTGCCGCTGCACAATTCAGGTTTCAAGTAGCTGCGTCTAATTCATTCCAGCAGGTAAAATTGGAGTACAGCACTACTTAAGAGCAGTGTTCACAAAAGGATAAACACGGCAGTTTACCTGATTTTTTAAGTTATGTTGTTTGTAACTTGGCACATGAAGAGATCTGAGATGTCTGGTTAGATTTTAGCACTCTTAATGTAACTAAAAATGTCCTGAAGGCTCAGCACCTACACTCACTGAGGTTCACAGAGTGAAAACAGGGTAGATACAGCACACGGTTCCAAATTTCAGTAGACAAAAAGGAAATCAAGACTGGAATGCAAACTTCTATGTTAAAGAAACTGCCTGCACACTGTATGCTGATGTTTATTCTAGCAGATTGATCTCTATCGTGCAGAATATTCTCATATCTTCATTTTCATATCTTCATGTCTACTAAATATGTTTTCATTTTATTCATCTCACAAGTTTCTCATCATGTAACAGAATGGAAGATGGGTTGCCCTGCCTGTGTTGTCTGTAAAACCAGGTAACATTTACCACCCGTCCCTGCAAGGCGTGATCAATAACAGCATGGCCCAAAAGCAAAAGTGAATCTGCATAAAAAAGGCTGAATGGAGCCTTTCACGTTTTTGTGTCCTGGGTTTTTAGTATTCAATTTCTAAAAATTTTTTGCATGCCGATAGACATGCCTCAAGTTTTTGAGGAAGCAAGTTCCCTTGAAAACTCACTGGAAAACCAGCTGTGACCTACTCACCAAAAAAATAATTTCCTTGATGATCTCCCCCCCCAAACTCCATTTTAGCTAGATGCCTTACTTACATTGTAAACCAGCTTAAAAGGTAAAGGCTATTTATAATTTTCTTAGATGAACATATTGTGTGTATTTAGAATCATAGAATCATTGAAGTTGGAAAAGACCTTTAAGATCAAGTCCAACCACTCCCCTAACCCTGCCATTAATCCAGGTAGTATTTTGTTGTCACAGTCTTTTGGAGAGTGGTGCGGATCCATCTGATGTCCTTGAGAGCTGATATTTTTAAGTGAAATTAGGTTCATAAGTTGGGTAGAATTGCAGTAAGACACGTGAGTTCCTAAAGGAGTAGGTTAGAACACTTGGGAAGAGAGAAGAACCTACGGCTTCATTTAGGACGTGTCATGTGGTACTGAATCCTGTTGAACACCAGCATTTTTGGAAGTCAGTGGGGTTTTTTGTTCAGTTGGTTTTGGTTTTTTAACCTTTGGGATCTGCACAGTATCAGGGAGATAAAGGCGGGGCAGTAGCTATTTCCTTCCTATAAAGATCTTTACGCTGTACGGTAAAAGACCTTGAAAAAATGTTACCTCAGTATAGAACTATTTTGAATATTCAGAATTATTTTGCAATATACAGTATAACTCTGCAATTATAGTTGTGTTTTATATTAATATTTATCTCTAAAGCAATTAGATGTTCATTAAATACATTTTAGTTTACTGAAGAATACCTTTCCCAAAGCCAAGTGCAGTAGAAACACTATTCATTATTTTTCATTTTAAATTGTATAAGAAAAGCATTTCAGAATCAATTAGCATTTGAACTATAATTTTTTCCCTTAGACTTGATAATTGTGCAAATGTGACATCAATTACTGTGCGTATTGTATGTGTAGTATTATGTATAAATGTTATTTGAGAAGTTGTCATTAGTGCTACAACCAGTTCAGTATGGGAATAGAATCAATTATGCAGCTTTAGCTTCTCGGTTTATGAGAAAATTGTTGTCTTTACTCTTTGCTAACTTATTCGTGCATTTAATAATTCAATAGTCAGTCTGGACCATTTTTCAGTAGGGAAAAGGGGGCAGAAGCTTGCCTTTCTTTTCCATGTATATTCAGTGCGGTACTCGGGGGAATGGTATATCCAAAAATAAGACTATAAATAAGAAATCAGTAGCCTTTTCTGTCTCGCTGCATTATGTGGGTTTGATATATGCTTCTGCAGCGTTATTACTTACTCCATTCAAATCAATGCTCTGAGCTTTCCATTACGTGATTGATTGCTTCCAGATTAGCCTGCAAAGCGCGGGATGTAATAAACACCGCTGTTACCTGTTGGCTAACACACAGATGCCTGCAG
>NW_009258301.1:697500-709832 GCF_000687185.1 Egretta garzetta | reverse complement strand
TATTAATTTTCCAGAATGCTTCAGTCAGTCATAAGATTTTGATGGTATAACTTTATTTGAACAAGAAAGAGAAAACAACTTTGGTCTTATGTAGTCAAAAGAAAAATAAAATTGCTTGGAAGAAATAGAAATAAGGCAAGAACTTAGAAGAATCAAGGCGGATTCTGTAGGAGATAATGCTGAAAAGGAAGGATGCATCCTAGGGTTTTCTCCTCTTTAATGCCACTTCCATGCCTCAGTGAAGAAGCGTTCTTCCCATACTTTTGTGTTCTTAAACATTGCAGTAACAGATTGAAAAGTATCAGCAGCACTGTAACTGTTCATGTCCCTCCCCAAAATACACCCATGAATATGGATCTTGCATTACTGTGTAGGGTGGGCTTTTGCAGGAATGGGGTGCCAGGGAAGCTTCAAATGTTTAGTGGGATGCAGCACTATTTGGGATTCAATGAGTTTGGGCTCCATACCGAATGCCCCCTCTTTAATAGGATGGTATTTCATCGCCACAGTTGCTTTGCTGTAGCAACTTAGCGGCTGTTAATGTTTTGGGCAGCTCTGTCTTGAAAGATTTCCGCGCAGGGCAAGGAAGGATTTTGCATGGCATTTGGACGCTTAGAACCAGATTTTTACAGCTGCTTTGTGGCTGGATTATATGAACCTGGTTTAGATACAATTTTGTACAGATCTCTGTTTGCCCTGTTTTATTTTTGTATTTCTGCAATACCTCTCTGATATTCCTAAGCCCGATGTTTTCTAATGCCTTTCAACCCAGAGGCTTTTGTGCGTAATCACTGACAGAAAGCGTAATGGCCTTCACGCATTTAATGGCCCGTGCAGCTGGGAAGTTTGGAGGAAAGTTTCATGAGAGGTTACTGTGTAATACTTTAACAGGGATGTCCAAACACCGCATTTTTCATCTTCCTTCAAGTTCACTCTTAGTTCTTTAGTTTTCCTCGTAACAGCCTGACATATCATTATTCCTCCCTATTTTTTTCTCAATCTATATATGCTAAGCTTTTTCCTCCTGCCTTTTGCAATATTGTATTCTCTAGAGGTAAATCTCAGTAGCTTCACAAAGTGTCTGCTCAGACGGAGGCTGCAGCCTGATACACAGCACGTTCCCTCGGTCTCTGTACCCAAATCAGTCTGTGGCCAAGTCAAAAAACCATGGTTTTTAATGCTTTCTTAGAAATGTTGTTGAGATTTTGTTAATCTTTCCCTGGCAAACGTGTATTTCTGGTATTACTGTTTTCATCCACTTTCCTGGGAGATGGTTTTCACTTCCAATTGCTGTACTATTGTTTTTAATATTACTTAGCATCATCTTCTCCTTCTACTTTGTGTTGTGGAATTAAAATGCTACTTTCAGCACAGCAACTATCATATCGCTTTTGAAGGATAGGTATTATTGTAACCCCCCTAACATCTTGGGAAGTATTGTACACTACGATCCTATTCAGTCCACATTTTTAGCAACGCGATCGCCATCACCTGCAGCCACCATTCCACTTTAGAGCACAGCCCTACAGATATTTGTTCCCCTTTTTGCAATATCAAGATATGAAAAAGATGAATGAAAGTTCCTTGCATGTTTTTGTCAGTGTGTTTTTATAGCTCCCACGAACGGTGATGGACTTGGCAGCCTAGAGACTGAAATCCTCTGTTTAATCAGAGCCTAGGTATAGTGCAACAGAAAGACAGATTTCTATACACAGCCCCTGAAGCATGTCTAAGCCTTGAGCTGGAGAACCTTATCTTCTAAAAGTGGAAAAAAGCACTCGGGCTCGCCGGTCCCTGGCCTCACCTCTGGAACTGTTGAAAAGAAGCGTTCATGCCGTTGAGTTTCATGACAGGGGCTAATGTCTGGTCTGGAGTGGACTGAGAGTTCCCTTTCACTCATTGGGAATTTCTTTCTGTAACTTACTGAGCGAATGCAGTCGTCTTTCCTGTTTGGAAGTTGTACGTCTGTGGGCATCGAGGGGTCACACATCTCTTCAAAAGACAGTAGGTTTTCAGGTCAGCTTGCATTTAGCCACGGGCTTGATCTGAAGCTCATTAACATCTGTCATGTTTGGGTTTTTTCTTTACTTGTGTAAACTCTCAAAATCCAATAACTAAAACAGGAGAAGTAAGTAAAACAATAAACCTCATTCCTATTTTTAGAATGTTGAGATGTTTGATTTGAAAACAAAGCAAAACTCAGGCCCTTCAGAGACTCCTGCAGTATTGTAGGTCCACAAAAAGTCCTGCACAGAATTCTTGTGTGGGGTCATAAATCGTAATCTCTTAACATTTTTTTTAATGTTGTATTAGAAAGGCAATGGTCTAGGTCCTACTCCTTTTCACAAAGTTGTGTTTATGGCATTTTATTCATTTTTCCCTGGAAATCCAATGTAATGAATGTATGTGCTATTCCAGCAGAAGTGCTGGCTATTCAATCTGCTAGAAATTATTTGACTGTTTTGTGGCTTTTTTTTTTTGTATTTTTCAGCTAACAGGACAAGTGACTTTGCAAATTGCCAGTGAACCAGTTTTGCCGTTTAATGCCCTCGACATCGCGTTAGAAGTTCAGAACAGTCTTAAAGGTAATTTTTGTTAGAGGAATGTTGTTTTCCGTTGATAACAGAGAAAAAAAGGGATCATCTGCTCCCTGATAGGGATTTTCAATTTCCACTTGAATGATAGCCAGTGATTTTACTTGTTAAACAATGTCATTATATAATGCTAAATGAAACATAGGGGTTTGTTGCTAAGTAAAGCCATAAAATGTTTATATTTCTTCTGATGTTACCATGTCAGTTAAGCAATAATTACTATTAAAATCTCATAATTGCAGTCAAAGATAACAACCTCTGTGACTGAACTTGGTTTTAATTCCCTTCAAAGGCTTTGCTCAGTACGAGGAACAGCGGACTTCTAATCCCATTGCCATTTGGTTCCTTAATTTTCCCAATCATCTTCCTTGTTTGGTTATTCCATTAAGTCACCCTGCTGGCAGAGCATGCTGAATTTTCTTATTTTTCAGGTGCAAAGTAGCACACCAATTTACCAGTGCGCATTGTTTGAGTTGATTAAGCACAGAGACCGTGGAAGCTCTGTATTTGAGACTGATCTTGGTGTGTTTGGGACAATGGGTTGGGGTTAGAGAGAGGGACAAAAAAGTTCCCAGTCAGAAAGTAAACCAAAGTGACTGGTAACTTGGGAATGATGCTGAAACAATTCTCGTCGTCTCTGGATTTGGCAGTTTGCCAGGTGTGGGATGAATGCCTTGATATGAGACTGCTCCATCGAGATTGTGGAGCCATGCTAATATTCCTGTGTTGCTTTCCCTTTCCTGGCTGTTCCTGTTGTCTTGTGGCCATCTAGGGCTTGATAAAGACCAAATGTTCTGTACTCTTTTTGGCCTATGTCAACAACAGAACCCAATGAAGCCAATAGCCCTTGGCTTGAGCTGTTTAAGATAAGAGAGTTAAAGGGTGCAGTTGTGCATTCCCTTTGCTTCTGGGGGCTGTTCTTTTTTTTTTTTTTTTCCCTCTAAGGTTGGTAGAAAAATGTTGATGTGTTGTAAGGAACTAAACCCATAGTACATTACTGAGATGTTCTCTGCTACTGTCTAGATGACAAAAGAACAATAAACCTTCTTCTTATCAATTATGAAAAAAATATCTGCCTTAGCTCCGGTCCTGAGGACTAAGGAGGAAGAGGTCTAGGTTCTAACACTGTCTAGTGTCACGCATCCGTGTATGCTTTCTCCTTCGGTATCATCTGTCTTCCTCCTCCCATTCTGTCCCTTTTCCCTTACAGTTTCCTCGTATCTTAGTGTATTCAAATGAGATCCAATCTCCTTCCCTTTCTAAGTGACTGGTTGAAAGTAGTCTGAATGTGGAGAGCGTGTAAGAGCCTTAGTCCTTGGAGATTAAATCTTTTGATAATTTAGCTGCCAAGCTAACATAATTGTTTATAAACTGAGATATTTCAGAAGCTGGTATTCTGGTCAGAATTCCGTGAACTTAAAAGGAATCATAAAAGGTACATCCCTGGTAAGAACCCCCGTGAAATTCGGAAGACTACTCCAAAGTCTGTCTTTGTTAGGACCTCACAGTGCAAAAATGTGAGACAGGTAAAACCATGTTGTTATTTCCACTTCTCCAATTATGTCTCTGATACAGGTTACCTGTAGCGTGCTGAGGCCTTTCAAAAATAGTTTTTCTATTTATACATTTACAGAACTCGCAGTTTCTCGAGATCTGTTAAATAAAGACCCAATTCTATAAAATCACACCAAAACTTTATGTATAGTTTAGTAGAATGTCACATCTTATGTCAAACATAAGGATTTTTTGCAGTCTTGAGGTGATTCCCCTGCATTTCATTCACTCCCTACAGTATAAAGTACCACTTTTCTGTAATACACTTTCACAGAAGTATGATGCCTTTTCTTTAATCTTCGCTATCCATCATTGTCAAGACCTAGGAGTCAGTAGGCTAGCATTGGTCTGGAATCAGCGAGCATCCAAAAAGACAAGTAATTTTAGCTCTGTTGTGCCATATAAACATTGGTTTAGTTCAGCCTAAACACAGCAGGGAATAATCATCAAATAAAAAGTGTGGCTCAGCTGGTATTCCTTCCGCTGAGCAGGAGATGTCTGGTATTGTTCTTCCTTTTTTTCTTTATTTTGAGTACCAGGAAATTTTTATTTAAACTGACTTTTTTCCTCTAAGATCAGTTTAGATCACTTATCGCAACCACTTCAGGAGGGGAGGGAAAATTATTTTCTAGGCTGAAGGGCCAGCAGGAGAAATTTTCTCCCAGCTGCTCACTTTGGAGTTTTGTTTAATGACTTTTCTCATGACTTTTATGTCTCATCTCTCTCTGACTTGTGTCAAATAAGAATTTATTTTTATTTTGGAAATCAATAAGACAGTGGTCTTTTTTCTGGTTACTTAAATGAGAAGTTGTACTTTTTAACATGGCTTATGAATGTCTTCATTCTTCAAAAGATTTTATGTTGTCTCAGATTTCCAGTTCAAAGGTGCAATATCTTCGTAAATTATTCCTTCTCCAACTCGATGCGAACTGTAGATGTAGAAGAGGTGAAGGGAAATCTGCACGACGTGCTGGAAGATTTGTTCATTAGGCTTAGTTTTGTGCCTCTGGGATCTGGTTCAGCCAATCACTTAAACGCACATTTTGCTGCCTGTTGGACTTTCTCACGTTCCTGAAGTTGAATCGTATATGTTAATACTTGAGTCACAGTTTTGCATTCCCCTGGATGTCCTCACGAAAGGATATGTGTGTCTTAATATTTGTTAATACTGCATTTATTTATGTTTCCAAAGGATTTAATGCTGTAATGTGGTGGGTGTCTGTACTGTTAAATCAGTTAAATTCAATGGGATGTTGCTCGGTGCTTGATAAACCATTTCTTACATTCAGGGTAGGCTGGCCAACAGGTTATGGGGAAATGTCATCCACAACATGTTTGCGTCCGGCTCGAGGCGTGTTCCTCAGGAAGATGGGATGGGGCGATGGCTGTTGAGCGACGCGTGTTCTCTCCGCTTGCGCAAGCTTGGAACAAGCGACTGCTTTGGGGTTTACCTGAAAGGAAGGGTTGTGACCGGAGAGACATTTCTTTTTGTTCATCTGCTGATGGTCTGATGTTTAAAAGGAAACCTTGTGGTCATAAATGGTATGAGATGGGATCCAAGACTGAAATCCAGGTCCCCGGGACTATCCAGGCTGTTACTGTCTGATCACAGATGTGATATTTTAGAGAAATTCATAAATAGGTGACAGTTTAAAATATTCTCTTTAACTACACGTTGCAGTCGTGCAGTGTTTATGCCTTTCATGCATTTAAAATCAAGACCCACTGCAATTTGAATCAAATACAAGAATATCTCGCTAGGCCTTCTATTCTATGAAAACCCAATTTATCTTTTGAGGTAGGGCAGAGACAGGATGTCAGACCCGGTGTGGGAATGACACAAATGGTTCTTTTAGGACTTCCATAAAAGTATATGCAAGTACAAATGTTCAAGCATTTGTATATAAGTATTTTATATATATATATGCATTTTTATTCAAAACATGAGCGATCATCTGCTGAATGCTTTTGGCACAGTGCAGTCTGGACGTGCTCCTTGTAGCTCTTGCACTGTATTGGAGCCTCTTTGAAACTTAATGTACATTACAGCAAGCTTCAGGGATCGGTGATGGAAGGGTTAAAGTGTCTCATTAGGATCAAAAGCTGTTCTGTCCCTTTGCACCTGGCTGACTCAGCAATAACAAGTTCCATCACACAGTTCCCAAAAATAAAGGCAACCAGGTTCGACGCTAGCCACGTCTCTCGCTCAGGTGCTGTCGGCTGTAGCAGCTCTTTCCTTACCGCAGGTCGCTGGGCCCACCAAGACTCATGCAGACCTTTCAGGAATCGGTGTGTGCTGCCCCAGCCCGAGGTTGTGGCTGAGTAACACCAGGCACGGACACTAAGATTCCCGAGCTGTGGCTTCCATCACAGGCCACTGAAGCCGGTAAGCAAATTGGATGAGCTGCAAGCCGCGTCTGATGGGTATTGGCCGAGAGGTCTGTGAAGACTAAGTTAACTGGGGTGATATTTTTGGTTTTCCCTATATAGGGAGGGCAGGGGCTGTGATTTCCAGCTCTTTGGCTGACGCAGCATCAGTTGTGTGTTGCTTCCTACCCGTTAGGCCATTTCTTCTCCCCAGAATGGGTGTTTTACAGATGTTACAACAGCTGAAGTACTTGGGGTGATTATAGTAGTCAGTGCTAGCAGAAATTTAAAACTAATCTGGTTTATGATAAGCCATTTCCAGGAAAGTCTGCATGACTTGCCACAGCCCTGGCTCAACCCATGCATTTCAAAACATCAGTCTAAACTCTCGGTCCTTAGAAAAATCAATACGGAAATGTATCTCTGTCATTTACTTGATGGCTGCATACTCATTGCCTACAGCTATCCGCTAGTCTTCAGCTTGGCACCATTTTACCTGCTTGACCGTATTTCCCTGATCATTTAGGGTGCTTTTCAGAGTTACTTTCTCCATCTGTCTGTAATGTTCAGAAAGCTTCCTTTTTTATTGTTGCCACCCATTATTCTTGACTGCTACAGAGGTGAAAGATGCAACAGTTATTTATCTGTATAGATGATAGAAATACCTTCTTTGCCATGAGACACTGACATCTTGTCTTCAGTATCCTTTCAAGGATATTATATACTAGTACTGGCAAACCTTTCATCAGCCTTTTAAAAAAAAATAAATAACCATGGTTAAATGCATTTTCCACGGACAAAGCATTCGGTACTGAAGGGAAAGGACGAGCGTCTGTTCTGTGCCAGGAGGCCATCCATGTTTCAGCAGCTCTGCACAAAGCCGTGGATAACTCCCTCTGCGTTGGCATGCCTAGCGGTATGTCACGACGTGCCTTTTTAGTGCTCGCCTCTTGGAAAGGAGGCTTCCTGTAGCAACGGCAGGTCAGTTTGCTTGAGCAGCAGCAGTCATGGTAGCAAAATTGAAGCCGATGGCCACGTAGTCTTTGCACTGAGGATGTCCATGGATTTGGGTTTCTGCCCCCTTCAGGGTACTTTGTAGAAAGCTTTCCCATTCAGATTTTCCACTGCCAGGTCTGATCATCCAGTTTTGCACTGCATGAAAAATCTTCCTAGTGAATGCAACACCACACCATAGCTGATCAGGAATGTGCAAGCTAATCAAAACCAAAAGCAATTTCCCCTCTCTTTGACGTGCAAACACATGCTCACGGGCATGGAGAGCGAGCGTCATGCCTCAGACTGCTGATTTGCCTGTGCCCATTCGCCTGTAGGTGCTCGTAGGCGAGTACGTTCCTACCCGAGGGCACGAACACAATTTTAAAACATTCAATCTCCAGCAGTACTTTTCATAAGAGCAATCAGTTACACAGGGAAAGGCTATTGTATTCAATGTCTGTAAAAATAAATATTTGTTGTAACCTGTTTCTGAATAAAATCCAGTTACATTTAGCAAGCGTAATGAAATTCAACAGCATAATTCTCTGATCAAGAGTATGCATACTCCTGAGTCACTTTCTGGTACTTGCAATTTTATTTATTTAACAACCAAACAACTAGTTTAGATGATTCATC
The DNA here is from genome assembly GCF_000687185.1 of Egretta garzetta. Lineage (NCBI taxonomy): Eukaryota > Metazoa > Chordata > Aves > Pelecaniformes > Ardeidae > Egretta > Egretta garzetta. The sequence goes on along the minus strand of NW_009258301.1, from coordinate 701,685 downwards.
ATGATTCATACCGGAGACAAAAGGGCAAAGAATACAGAGTATAATAATGCCGCATTGTTTTCTCTTGAGTGAAGCAACACTTGCAGGGTTTTTTTTATTTTCTCTGTAAAAGCATCACAAGGTGTTTAAGACATTATTAGTTAATGCATCCTTTTCTTTAAGAATCATTTGCCCTTCCGCTCTCAGCTTCTCAACTTGAGAAGAGCATAAATCCGAGTTTCCCTTGGCAGTGAAGCTCAGTGTGTTGTGGTAAAAACTACCGATGGCCTTAGAGCCATCTCCTCAGTCCATGGTGGTGACACGAGCCAGAGACACTTGCAGGTTGTGTCCTGAAGTCTTAAAAAAGGGCCTGGATGTTTGTTTTATAATGAGTGCTGCTTTAGAGTGGGTTGTAAACAGCGCTTTTTACTCAGGACTGTAAAGTAAAGTGTAGTTGGTTTAGGGGCAAAAATCATGCTGTGGAGGAGGAGTGAGAGCATTTACAGGATTTTTATTTTTAAAAGGGTGGTCTGGTTGGCTTCGTTGCCAAATACAGAATATTTTCCCTTTATCTCACCTTCCCTATTGAAAACACACAGCTGACATTTGCAGTTGTTTGTATAATATTCAGAATAAAAATTATAAATGTTGTTTGTTACTTGGAATATGAAGTGCTTTGCTGAAACCAACGTCTTCTTTCTAAGAGGGTGAATTTAACCCTTTCCGTACTGACTCAAGTCCCAGGGTAAGGTATGCACAGCACCTGGATTCAATGCATGGAAATTGCAAGTTCTTCAGCTGCACAGGATGTTTGCCTGAGATTTGAAAACTTGAGGGTGCTGATATTTTGCAAAATATCCCAAATGTACCAAGTTTATATGCTTGGAGAATATTTTTCTGAGGCATCAGCCTGACTTGATCAGACGTTAAATTGCAGGAGACTCAATCACAAAGATACCAGTCCTATACCTCGAGGTACTGCAGGGCCTGTTACCCGTTGTAAATAGGGAAAGGTGGATTGGGCAAGAGCCATTGACAAAGCAACCCTGTCCCAAACACAGGCAGATGTAAACCATCTTCTCTCCTGTTCCCGCAGGGAGCTTCTGTTCATTGTTGAGATTCGTCTGGATAACTCAGGAAATCTGACAGTTTCTCTCGCACCAGCATCTGTCTCTCCGTGTAGTTTGGATCTTTTCATGATTTGCTGGTTTGGAATGTGTTAGTCAGCTGAATGACAGGAGTGCGTGGGGATCTATGAACTCCTTTCCGTTTGCTGAAATGTACCCAACAGCAAATTTCTTTTTCCATACGAGAGGGAGAATATGTCATATGTCAGGTGTTTCCTTGAATTTCTTCATTGTGCCGATTTGCTTTTCCATTCCTGTTAGGTGTTCACCTTCCAGACTCCATCCACAAATAGTTTGAGAAATGGGTTGATGTTCTCCGTTTACTGTTCCTGACCTCTCCATGTATCTCCTGGACAAGGAGCTTTAGTATTCATTTAACTTGTGTCTTGAGCCACCTTGTTGGGTTACGCATCTCAGCCTGAACTCACCAAGGTTTGTACATTCAGCTAGAGGTGAGGTAATTCTGAAGCCAAGTGGTTTGTTAGGATTAAATCGTCATTTGAAAGATCTGAGGATAGTTCATTTCCTTGTCCTTAATAGGCAAAGTGAATCTTGGCCTTAAAGATCATTTCTGCATCCTGGAAATGTTTTTGCTGACTGATGTTATTTTTGGCTTTATATCAGGTTTGGACTCTGCTTTCTCTCTCCGTGTGCTTGTAAAAATTAACGAGGTTTCTGCGTGTGCTGGGAAAGGAGGGCACGCTCTTCACCTGCACTGCGGGTGGGAAGAGACTGCACATTCACAGTGCTCCAATTCACGTATCACATCCTTCTTTCTGGACTATGAACAGGGAAATATTGAAATTGTGGTGTGCTCCAAAGTGCTGTGGGCTTTTATTCTGCTGGTTTCTGCGTAGGATTGCAGACAAAGTGACAGTTAACACTCTTGAGTTTTAAAAGTCTTGAAAACATGGACTGGATTAGAATATACATTTGGATATCAATTAAAGTGTTAGTTGGCTCGTTGGCATATGATTTCAGTGATTAAGAGGAACAATTTCACATCCCCTCTACCACTGTTGTTAACCTCTAGGATTCTAAAATGTTGAACAAAATTCAGTTAAATCCTCCATATTGCCATTTTCTATACAGCAGTCATTATGGAATCTAGGCGTAAGCTTTCAAACTTGAGAGCGGTCGCATTGAATGGCATTGAATAAATTCTGTCTCAGAAGGAAATGCTAGAGTTGCTGATTTATAACTGTTTATAACCATGCTTTCTGCACGCCTGTTTTTCCAGCGGTAGATTTCAAGCTGTACCCCAAAATCACTCCTCATAGCTTATTAGATCTTAAAACATCACAGCCCAAATTGATCTTCTCTGAAAAGCAGATCAGAGCTTATGCACAATGATTTGTGGCTTTCCTTGATCCATTACATAATTCTCCCAAGGGGAAAGAGGCTCAGGTTTTTAATTGGACTATTAATTTTGACTTGTAAGCAAGAGCAGTAAGTGATGTTCTCTGAATCACTGGCAACTGCCTTTCTCTCACTGTTCCTAGGTGATGAAGTAGTCATTCCTCAGCTGCTTGCAGTGGCATCACGGCTGAGGGACACCGCAGAACTGTTCCAATCGGATGAGATGCGCCCAGCTAATGACCCCAAGGAGCGAGCTCCTGTCAGAGTCAGGATGCTCAATGATGCGCTGCAGAGCTTGGAGAAAAGCTTCCTGGTTCATCAAGCTCCTCCGGGACTTTACAGGTATGGTGTTCCACCCATTCTTCATTTGAACTAAAATGGTAATCTCGCATTATTTGCTTTTCAAAACTGTCATGCTCTTTCAAAAAACATTCCAGTGAGTATCCAAGATTAAAGCTGGTTTTTCTCATCCTTTCTGCAGCAAACGTTAATTCATTACAATACAAGAGGTCATTAGAATGCAGCGCTGTAGGGCTTCTGTCATGACATCACTGCTAACAAGATGTACGGTGTGATGGCAACTCAGGCGGCATGGCAGATACTTGTGTTAGACAGTACAGTAAGCTTTCAGAAGAAGAAAATACTTTGAAGTCTAATACTGCTTGACAAGCTCCACCTATATTTTATTTAAAACTTTTTACAGTTCATTGAAGATTCCAAATGATACACGCTACTGTGTAGCATTATTTAACATATTTCATTATATAGCATCGTTCTTGGGTGCATTTCAACCAGTGAAAGGCAGTACAGTGGGGTGAATGAGAGGGCCTTAGTCAGTCACCATTCATAACATCTTGGCTCTACTTAGAAATATTCTCCAACACGTATTCAGCTGCACTACCCAGGCTGATTTTAAAATGTCATCAGCACTCCGTCTTTCACTTTCAAAGAAAGAAGTCTACAGGTCTGTGTCTCTCACCACAGATTGCTCTAAAAAAAAAAACAAAAAAAACCCACCAAACCAAAACTTAGAGTGATCAGGAGCTTAAAAAAAGTTTGAAAAGACAGAATTGGCCAAGCCTGCCCTGAGTAAGGCCTGGCCCTCTGGCTGTTTTGGAGAAGTAGTAAAGTGTGTGCGTGTGCTTCGGTACAGACTGCCTGAAGCCCATCGAGGTAGCGGTTTATAGCTTGACCCCAAGGATACGTTTTGATGCCCTGGGCTATAGAGTGAGAGCATATGCAGGTGCTTTGACTTCACCGGGCCTACTGGGATTATTTGGAAGGACTCTGCAGCTGAAGATAGCCAATGGCTCGTCCATACAGCCCATTAGGAGCCTTCCCCAGGTAAAACTGTCCCTGAAGCCATGCCCAGGTGTTACTTCAGAGGAGGTGGATTGGCACACTCAAAAAAGAGAGCTCAAAGCGAACTGACGTAGATACACAGGAGACAGACGGGGCCAGGGCACAGAAGTGGATGAGGCACCTGTGTTATTTAGGAATATAAATGTCCTTGCAGCCAGAACTAGCAAAAGTACCATAAACCAGTGCTTTGTTGTAGTTGATGGGAAAAATTGTCAAATGTCTTGTGGAAGTGGGTGTTTCAAGTGAGCACAACATAGACAGATGGTAGAGGTAGACTTTGGAAGAAAAAGCAGAATGCTACAGCATCAGGAGGAAGAGATTCTTCCAAGCATTAGGAATGGCGTAAAACAAATGCAGT
>NW_009258301.1:672057-697326 GCF_000687185.1 Egretta garzetta | reverse complement strand
AAATGTGATTAAATAAAGTCTAATATTCCAGGTTTAGCACTGCTGTCTTTCTTGTCTGAACTGGTATGGTGTTGCAAAGGAGCCATAAAACTGCGTAATGTGACGTGATGTGTCTGCGTTGCACGGCAAAGGCACGTTGTTGAATCTGGCCCAGTTCTTTATTTGTACAAATAAATTATCCCAAAACATAGGATTCCAGTAACAGGGGTTTTGAGGCGTTCTAATATTTAAATTCTTGCAGTGCTTGCAGTATTAAGTTTCTTATTCATCAAGGCATAATTGGTAGATACGCGGGTATAATGTGAATTAAATTTTGCACCTCCCTGCTCTCAGCAGTACTTCGGCGCAGAGCGCGGTGTTCAGACTGGCAAAGCAGATAGCGCGGAAGTGAAAATTTTGTCATTTTTCCCCTCCTGATTTCATTACATTCGATACAAGATTTAACAGTAGATGAGAAGGTTACTTCGGAGTTTGTGGGAAAACACTGGAGTTGACTTTACTCTGAACTATTGTACCTGACATCAGCTGGAGTATACAACGGTAAAGTACAGCCTATGTGTCATCATTTAGACACTTATTTAAAAAAAACCACGTTCTTTGTGCTGCGCCAGGGTGTGTAATGGCTTTAATGCAAACAGAATCGAGGACAGTGATAGATTTCTCATTTCCTTTCCTGACATTAAAACTCTCAGCCCTGTTTCTTTTCCAAAAAAGCACCTAACCATGTGTCTTTATTTGGGTTATTTTTCACTTTTTTAGGGATTGAAAGTCCTCCTATTAATTGATGCAGTTACGTGAATTTATTTTGTGTTCTGAAGCTAGAATTGTATCACAGGAACACTAGAAGCACTTGAAAAACCTGATGTACTTTTTTTTTTGCTTGTATAACTTTAAGCTTTTCTTTTTGGTAATTTGGTAAAGAAAACAAACAAAAAATCAGTCTCACAGCCAGGACCTTGTATGCCATGTTTCATCCCAGTCGGAAGATTGATGGGCAAGTTATAAACCCCTGAAATAGTGGTTTATAATGGAAATGCTGGCAGCCCTTTAACTATAGCAGCACAAGCAGTGCAGCAATAAATACTATGCTTCATCTGTAAACAGAAATTTAGGATGCAGTTTGCAGCCTTGACCTTCAGGCTCCAACTGTGTTTAGATCATTAAGATTCCATAAATACTGTAATTTACAGCCTTCTGAAGGAAGGATTTGTGTGCACAGTAAAGCACGTATTCTTCATGAAAAAATGATTGCTTCCTGTATACCCATTTGGACTCATATTCTCAACCTCAATCAAAGTACTTGACAAATTTGCTGAAGTTTAGGCGTCATTTTTAGGCTTGCGTTTGTCCTAATTCACAGCTCTCTGGATCTATACTATGTTTTCTCTTCTAGAACTCTGAATTAAAAAGAAAGGTGGATTTTTTGTGCTATATTGCAGGAGGTGGGTTGCAACCTACTTGTGTTTGTCCACTGCAGGGGAAGCAATACATCTTTTCTGTATCTTTTTTTGTGTGGTTTGTACACTCATTGCCATAGCTGTCGTCTCTTACTGTATGTATGGACTTTAAAACATAGATGCCTCATTCCAGTCAATGTCATAGGGCAATATTTGGGCGTAACTGATGTATTACTCATCTATAATGAGCAATAAAATTATTGAAAGTTACCAATAGAATTCAAATTCTTTTAATTTTTGTAATTATGTTAGGATATCCTGACTGAATTTAAGTAATGATGGTTGGCATTGGCAGGGAGCGTTCGATACAGTGTAAATAAACACTGTAGTTTAGATTATTATCCTTCGTACCTGAACTTCATGACATTGAACGGAAAATTCAACAACAGCATCTTTCCCCGCAATATTCTATTTCCAGCTCAGCTGGAAATACACAAGTACAGCTTTCATCAGGGTATTTTAGTCTTATCCAGAAATTTAGGCAGAATGAAAAACAATAGGTTGAGAACTACTACCCTGCTCTGCAAGGGTTACCCTGGGGCTTGATTTGGGGTTAGGACAAAATCTCTGAGTTTTATTGTACCTGAAGAATATCTGTGATTCCCAGTGGTAACCCTGGGTAGACTTTCTGTTTCCAAAATGAATGTTAGGAACAAAACAGGATAGCTGTTGGTATTTTTCATTTATCTGCCTTCGCTTTTCGTAACGTAATCATAATATTGATACTTTTCTGATTTATATTTTGACATTACTTTAATGGATCCATCAGTAGAAATTTGTGTATGTTTGTTTCCTCCAGCCATTTCTCACTTTCCACTCTTACAATGTACACTTGCGCTGAACAGTTCTGTATATTTTCTGACGATCATATTTTGCTACTGGTACCAATAATCACAGATTACACTGCAGTGGCATGTGCGAAGCTAAGGTAAGAACAGAGCTTCCATTATTTTAGGCACTGTGTGTAGAGAGGGGAGAAAAAAAAAAAAAAAAAGATCTTCAGCATCTTGTCCTCTCAGTGAGAGGACTCAGCCTCAGCAGAGATATCAGATGATTCTATAAATGCTGATATATAGCAAGAAAACCCCCAATTCTTCCCTTCATCAGCATTCAATAAAGCATGTGTCGTTGCCTGCCAGGGACAAGAGAAGATGCTTTATCTCTGTATTCTAAACAAAGCGTCCTTCAGCCGTAAATAAGCATGGATGGAAGCAAAGACCTGGGGCGGTTCCCCTACAGTGGAAGCAGCGTGTCTGCTAAGGTCAAGGAAGTACTCGCTGACGCCTCTTCTGGTACTGATTAACCAAACCTCTGCGTTGCTTCTGAGAGAGAACAAAATGAATTTCTATAAATGAATGTTTGTAAGTTAGGTAATTGGGCAAACGCGCCCGCGCTGAGTGATGTCTCCTCTTTATCTCTTTCCTGAACATCTTTGTCTTTTGTACATCAGCTAATCCTTAATATTCTTGGATTCTCAAAGTCTACTGTCATGCTTTTGCATCCTTTTGCCTCTACCAAAACACTGACACCGGCAATATCACAGATAACAAGAGAGCGCATATCTTCCTGCTGTTTATAAATACTGAGCTCAAATCTTACGTTTGTTTAGACTAAGACCATCCCGTGTTCCTTGTATATTTTATTATATTTCTTATATTTGCTGATCACCACAGCCTCTGACAGCCTGTCAGCCTAAGGTAGCTCTCAAGTCTGTGTGTACGCTCCTTGGGTATCCACACAGAGAGCTTGTGTCTTTTTGTTGAAAGGCGTAGCACTTCAACGGCATTGGGACGCTGAATAGTAATATCGCAAAGAAGAGAGATAATCAGGAAGACTTCATGGAGTATCAGGCAGAGGACACCCGGTGCAGTAAGATGTCCTCTCGTTCTGAAAGTGTTTCATTTCTTCAGGTCCATGTCTAGAACTCACCATAATCTTCACATCTGATGGATGCCGTTGATAGTAGATGGATCCGGCAGTAAGGATGCAGGGGTTCCTAGAATACCCTGTGATGCTCCCACCAAGATTTCCAAATCTAGAAGAGTCACTAAAAACAGAGTTTTCAGTCTTTATAAGTAAAGTCCAAAAAAATCACGCAAGGCCTTAGGCTGTCGTTTCTGCTCCAGTTAGGTGGGTCTTGTTCTTAATGGACCATTGCTTATGTCAGCTGTGTCCTGACTGACAGTTCTTTCCACAATTTTTTAAAAGAATCAGAGTCAACTTGTGTAAAATCTTTCATTTAAGAGTTTCATCTTATCTTGCCAAGTTTATCCTGTCCATTAAGCCAGTACGCATCTGTCACCACTATTTATGGAATCCTTGCAAGGGCCGTAGTGCTATGTCTGCCAGATGTAATTGAGTGAATTGAGTAATAAGTGGGGGAAAAGTAACGATTCTGAAAACAATCTGTGGTTTCAGGAAAGACCTCCAGCAGTTTTTATTGCTCATTTGCGCAAGTTAAACTTCTTCCTTTTGCTGCTTTGTCTCATGGATACCCAGGTGTGACTTGAACACTTCATTGGGCTAAAAAATTACAACAGATCTGTACCTTATAATGCACTGAATAAAACACTCGCCGTAAGCAAGGATATCTTGTGCACCCTGAATTTGGCATAATGAAATGAAAGAATAATCAAAAAAAGATGCTTTTAGCACCCCCAAGGAGGTGATTTACATTGCTGCTGATCTCAAGTGTTTGTTGTTCACCAGAACAAATTTTTTCCTTTCAGACTGAGATTTGTTATATACGTTCCCGACAGCGGTACGGAGGCTACAGGATTTATTTCTGGTTTGCTGATAAACTGCAGCAGATTCTCAGGTGTCAAAATTCACACGCCCTAAGACTCTAGTTTCTAGTGATACATTTAAGAGGAAAATTAGTGTCCTTATTAAATCTCCGCGTGTAAACAAGCTGCTCGCTGGATTTGCAGAGGACAAGCATGAAAGATGCAAATATCCTGCTAATCTTAAGCAGTGACATGGGTAAACATGTAGTGCAATGTCATCTGGAAAAAAACCCACCCTAGCCCAGAGTTTGTACAGGAGTTGTAATTCTGTCTCATTGTGCAGACTCTTTGCTGATGAGTTTTTTTCATTTTGAACTCTGAATTTGTGACTTCAAGTTGGAAATACGCCTGTATACTTTGTTGAAATGTTTGAGACATTTTTGACTGACCCAAACCAAATACATGGAATATTTTTTTTTTTTCTGCACTGTATTATGTGGAGCAGAGAGTGATTTGATACGGTGCTGATGAGCCTTAGTGTGGGAAATGCTGCAACAATGCATGTTGCACTGGCAGGAGTAGATAATGTTCTGTCTCGTATTATCTGCCATGTGCAATTTGTAAATACAATATTACAATGACGTTGGGGAGAAGGGGAGAATTGTGTACTCATTTTAGAATAGCGTACCTCCGATTTTGCCATTCAGTCAGAATAAATGAATTTTCGTCTTCCTGCACAGCAGTGATTTTCCACCTGACTTTTCACCCTCATATCTTGTATCTTTCAAAATTTGTATCTCTCTTGCTCCTATAACTGTTCCACATCTTATAAATGGAGCTAGGATTAGTGCTATTACTTGTTTCACTTTCTAATCCTTCACTGGTGTTTCTTGGCTCTGCAATTCTTGTCCAGCTCCCTTCTCTCTGATACGCATTTGTCCGAATGTATTTTTTTACACCTAAAACATCTTCCTATTTTCTTCTCCTGTCTTCCTTCAAGCTCCACAGTGTTTGTGCAGTCTGACTGTAGTTCATGCAAGAGTAAGTTAGAGATGACAAACTCAACTATTGCCCTGGTTTCGGCTGGGAGAGAGTTAATTTTCTCCCTAAGTAGCTGGTATGGCGCTGTGTTTTGGATTTAGTACTAGAAGAATGTTGATAACACCCTGATGTTTTGGTTGTTGCTGGGTAGTGCTTAGACTGGCCAAGGACTTCTCAGCTCTGCCAGGGGCACAAGGAGCTGGGAGGGGGCACAGCCAGGACAGCTGACCCCAACCGACCAAAGGGCTATTCCAGACCATACGATGTCCTGCTCAGTATATAAGCTGGGGGAAGAAGAAGGAAGGGGGGGAACGTTGGGAGCGATGGCGTTTGTCTTCCCAAGTCACCGTTACGTGTGATGGAACCCAGCATAGTCAAAAGTGGGTTTTATCCTAAAACTGAATAGACTGAGTCATCTCTGCAAGACACCGCTGATTAGAAAGTAATTTATAAGGATATAATTGCAATTTTTAACTGCCAGATTATTTTTTCTGATCCTAAAACCAGAGACAAACCAGTTAGTTAATGGCATGACAAGCAATGATGTGAATTCAGCTAGGTTGGTACAAACTAAGAAGTATTTCCAACCAAATCCTGAACACTAGATTCTAATAGCTCTTATATAGCTATCACTATATTGAAAAAGATGCAATAACATGTTTGGCACACTAATTTTGGTTTAAAATTGTAATTTGAGTCAAATTCATACATCCAAGTCACTGGTAACTGCAGTAACAACCTTGATATAAGGTGGACTGAACGTATTTAATTCACTGTATTCCTTTTAAACACTGCGCCCAGCTGTCGGGTGGGGATATAGCATGGCTGGGAACTTCCTCGAGCAGCTACCAGAAGCCAGGCGTAATTAAGATCACTCCCTATTCGCTGAGGTGGCGCAGATACCCAAAATGGGATTTGAGGGACTGGGAAGAAGATACAGTCACGAGTCTGCTCATTCAGTGGATCAACAAAATGTAGTGTTGAAATTAAGCTGTAACTCTGAATAGCACGAGGCGCTTTCCCCAGGATACCTTTTGCCACCAGGGCAGCTCCCCACAACAGGCGTACTTAGGGAAGTGTAGGAACTGTTCCATTCATGACAGACCTGTAGGAACAATATTCTAGCAGCATGCTGGGCAACTCTGGGAAGGGTCCTGACCCCGTCCTCCCAGCCCCTCGGGGGGCGAGTGAACAGCACTGTGGTTATTCATTCTCTAGGCCAGACAGAATTTCATCCGCTGGGGTATTGACTCTTTAACATTCCTTGGTGTGTGGAGCAGCTCATTTATCCTAGCACACATCGGTAGCAATTACTAGTTGGATAATGCTCTTCCAAACGCCTGCTATGGTTATTATTTTTCTCATGACTGATAATCATGCTGAATTACGCCCTTTCCTAGTACTGAGAAGATGCAATAAAGTGAGTGTAACTCATACTCAAAACACCTGATCCATCTGAGTGGCAATTCAAATGTTTTTCCTTTGGAATCACCGGTACATGTAATGACCATGAAGTAATGACTGTATTTGTTGTCTTGTAAATTTTTACTATTTAAAGAGCATTTGCTGCATAAATACTACTCAATTAGCCATCTGCAGAGATGTAATTATGGTTGACTTTAAAGCTTATTTAAACAGGCAACATGAAAATCTTTTCATTACACCTGCAAAAGCAGAAAACCACTATAATTAGGGATTATGTCATGGCTGGAAACCAGCTTTCTCACTTCCCTGACACGAATGGTAAACCTGGGGGTACATGCCTTAAATTATTTTTCCAGTATGTACTCCTCATGAATTCTCTTCCATCCTTTCAATTAGATCGATTTGTACACTTGGAGAGTTCTGTCTGTAGTATGCATCAGACCCTTTATGGTTTTGATACGGGAAATATTATTACGTATATTGTAATTTACCACAGCATTGGTGGCCCTTAAGGCAAGACTTCATCCAGGACATCCAGACCCTCATGCTTCCCACAAATGTGCGTAGTCTTGACCTTGCAGAGAACCTGGGTTTTTTTGTATGATGACATTTATTTGACTATGTGGCCCTATTAGATGTTTTGGCCCATTTCACCGCGGTTGTTCTGCTCACTGTAAAAATCCTTTCACCAAGGGCTCTTCAGTGAGCTCAGCGCAGAGCTCCCATGCCAACGCCTCGCAAGTCTTCCGGTTCAGATACGGTTTCCATTTGGTTTCCCTCGCTGGCAGATCTCAATCACGTCTGTGCTTATGGTGCTAAATAGACCAAGAATATTTGGTTACAGAGAAAAATAGCCTATGACCTCAGAAAGGCCTATAAAGTATTAGATTTCAATTTATTAAATATGACAGCAACTTAATATTTTATACATTATGTCATTTTTCTTATAAATAGGAGGGTCGATAACATTTTTTAGATCCAAGAAATATATGGTTCCACATTTTTGGTTATGACAGATAAGAACTACTCAGGTATGTTTGAAATATTAGCCGGGAACATTTCTCAAATATAGTACAAAAATAAGTGGAATTCATTGGAAAAATTGTTAATATGTAATAGTCCCCCCACTAACGTGTTACCCAGGCAATAGGGCTTAGAAATTTGGTGGTGAGATCATTAACAGGAAAATTACCTTAACTGGGATAAGAAAAAGTGTGAATTTGTGTTAATGCATGCCATTGAAGGTAATAAAAATATAACTTTGGGCATTTCTTTAAAGAACGTGCTATGACATCATTAATCTTTATCCATGGTTAACTCTTACGATAACGACCTTTCTGATTTTGGCTATGATGATAATGGTCTCGCATCTCATGGTGTGGAGTTACTTGAGATGATAAAGTCAGGACCAGAACTGGAGATCAAGGTCAAGCCAATTTAGTGCATCAAGCACTGGACGCTGCTTGCTGCTTTGTTTAGAAATGGTATTCCTCCTTAGGAATCGGATGTTTTCCACGATCTCTGAATAAAGATCCTTCTGAAGCCTTCAGAACGTCAGCTGTGAGCCATTTGGAAATAATGTTATTAATTCACTTCCCTCAAGTCCTTCAAAATAGTAGCACATCTGCTTTGAGTTTGGATATTTCAGACTGAGATATCCTTAAGAGAAAAATAGTTTCCTCCAAATTACTCAGCCCAAGCATATGCTTCTGTCATTTGAAAAGCAAGTGCAGCACAAAGCAATCAAAGAACACCACGCCTACATTTGGTGCCAACAGCCACGTTATTTGAAATTTAACAAAGTATATTTTAGACCAGTTGCTGCCAGCAAATAACATTTTAAAATACCGATATATCAATTTTATTTAATATTCATCACTCTTAAGTATAGATCAGGTTCTTGTTCTAAGAAATTGCAGAAAAAATACTGAAGGATTTTCAGGGAATTTTTACATTTCTGTGGAGCACCTATCATTCTCTCATCAGCTGCAGGTAGGGCATGAGCTCTATGGCAAAGAGTCTGACAGTGTGTTTTGTGGCTTTTCAGGGATTTCTAGATAAAGCCACTTAATTAATTTCTACAAAACCCGAGAGAAAATCATGCCTAATTAATCAGAGGACTGCTCTTCAGCAGTGATAAAGAAACGCCTGCAACTTCTGAACAAATGCATCCTAATTTCTCTTTTTCTTTCCCCCTCTGTTCTGTGAAGTCCTTCTGTGCAGTTGAAGCTGTAGAATTGATTCTTCTTGCTGACTGATCTTATTTACTCCAAAGTAAGAAAGAAATAAGTTTCCTAAACCCAGCAAATTTTCAACAGGGGAAATACTGGGAGTGCGAAGTAATGTTGACATTCAGCCCTTGCAGACGGGTATTTTATTGAAGCCTGATTTTACTCAGACTTTATAAACTAGTCAGACTTCTTAGCTCCATTCCTCTGATCTGAGGCTGTTCCAGAGCGTCAGTCCTCTGATGGCTAGCAACTCGCATCCAGCTTCCATTTGTTCGTGGTTATTTCATATTATACTGGAGGCTGGTTTGCTCTCATAAGCCACAAAAAATATAAAAAAAATACAGGAAGAAATGGAGTAATTACTGTTTATTTAATGAAAGTGAAAAAGTTTATCTAGAGGTTGTCATAGATACAGTATCCCATCTGAAATCTTTTCCAAGCCGTCATGGAGAATCGTCTATTATTGCAAAATCAAGGTTATCATTCGGTTAGCTTTATTTTATGTCAGTCTTTTCTGTTGACAGTAATTAATCAGCTACCAAAAGAATCACGCTCTTATATGTTTCAGAACAGGAAGCGAATGTTTTCTGTGAACGTGGAATTTTGGTCACAAAAAAATTCCTCAACCGACCTTTACTCAGCTTGATTTCTCAAATAGATCTTTCACTTTCTCTTTCGGATTCTGAATGCTCATACATGCCAGTTGGAATCTAGCAGATGAATCTGTAACAGTCACCAGGGTAGGTTTAAAGGTGGGAAGATCTGTAGGCAAGGGTAGGATGGGGGTTTGCAGAGTCAAGTCTGATAGGGTCACCAACAGGGGAAGGTGTGGGGGGTGGTGAGAACTGGCTGCTCCCTAAAGGATGGGGAGCAGAGCGCGATCCCATGGCCAGCGGGGCAGCGGCCGCTCCAGCCAGGCCTAGCGTGCAAGGAGGGGAGGCCTGGGAGTGGCAGTTGGGGTCAGCCAAGAGCCTTGGCCATCGGGCAAGCCCGTGGTGATGCAAGTCAAGCTGGGAGGTAGTTGACAGATCGGGGTCTGGATCAAGTGGCTGCACGGCAGCAACAGAGCTGGAGGGAGGCACGCCTACGGCGTAGCGCGGGCTGGGACTGAGCCCCAGGGCTCGGGTGAGGGGGGGCTCCGGGGCCCGAGCGGGGGTGTGGGTAGTGGCCCCGGGTGAGGCTGGATAGTGGCCCCAGGTGAGGCTGGTCAGGGCCAGTGAGACCTGCTACTGCACCCAGGGCCTTGACAAAGATCTAGGGCTGGCAGGGTGCATCAAGCTGAAACTGATGCTAGAGTTAGGGTTAGGCTTTAGCGATAATTCAGTCAGAGTTTAGCGTGGTTTCTGTTTGGCTTCTCTTTTTCCTTTGTTTATTTGGCAGGCAATCAAGCCAAACCAAGCCTCAAGACACTTCACAGAGCTGCCAAAATCAGGATTTATTTTTTTTAACAAGCCCTATTCTAAATTGGCCTCTCAGAAATGAATTCAGACTTGGAATAATTACCTCCTTGTAGTCCCATGTCCCAACAGGATTTTGTTAAATGCAGACTTACCATAACCTCCGTTTGCCATAATTGACTCAATTAGCGGTGCCCTAACGCCTGTCTCTTACGCAAGATAAATTTCTTTCTGGCAGGGACAGAATTTATCTGGTTTACCACCGTCACGTAACGATGCCTTTGAAATGCCTTTCAGTTGGTTAGACTTTATTTAGGTTTGACGCCTAGATTAGCTGCTGATACCATGCAAATACCTGTCTTTCTGGCAGACTTTCACCTCTGAGCGTACAAGATTTGAATATATCACGGTCTGTAGTATATACCGGTGGAACAATTTGCAGTCCTATAAATGAGAGCAGCAAGTGAAAGCAGTTGATGGCTCTTAAAAAAGGACAGGATGTGTAGTAAACAACCCAGTACAAATAAAGGATCCTTAAATATGACGTGCTGGGTGTGGGGGGACTTAGGACAGGGAGGGAATAGAGTGACGTTTACAGCTAAGTTGCCCTGAAAGGTTGGCTGCCATATCCCCATCTTTCCTCGTCACGTGTATGTTGTTCGATCACAGGGCCCCAGAGCCAGTGACTTCCAGCGTTTGATCCAGCAAGAAATGAGCACTGTGAAAATCCATTTCCTCTGGATCAGCTGTAATGGCATGTAATGACGGTACCGCTGCATAAATCTTGTCCCGGTAAAAGTTAGTCTGACATGGCTAGCAGCGCTAATTTTATAATTACAAACCTTCTGCCACAATAGTGCTGTGAAATGAAGGAGGTAAGAAAAAATAACTGCATGCGGGTGTCAAAAAAGTTCAAAACATAAAAAGAGAAGAAAGGAGAAACACTGTTGGAGATGAAAAGGAGAAGGGACGCAGGGGAAGAAGGGAAGCTTTCTGTACCTTCACCATATCGTTTTCTGAGGTACAAACTAATATAAATAAACCAGTATGAATCAGGTCATGCAGTTTCCAGGGAAGAAGAGCATTTAATATTTTAATGTCCTACAATAAATAACCCCCCTGTGGAACTGGAAGTCCCAACATGGAAATGCTATTATTAGAATGCATTTATTTATTTGCCAAGTTACTAACATTTTATGTTTTACAAACGTGAATGAAAAAAACCTCCTAGATGTAAGAAAAGTGCGTTCGAAACTGAGCATTATCAAGAGAAAGGGAGACGCAGAGAACCCCTCTTCTGGTGCGCTTTTTTTCTTGGCGAGTACAAGAAAAAATAATTCAGGGATTTCTAAAATTGAATTTGTGAGGATGGTGAAGCAGCTCCAGACACAGCACGCTGTGCTATAACTGGAATAGACAGAGGCTGCCCATAGCATTTATCTGTAAACAATTCTAATGCGATTCCACGGAGAAAACCTGCGCTCATTTTATGTGGGACTGTATACCTGCCATCGTGTCCTAATGATTTAATAATTGCTTTTCAAAATCTCGAACGTAAGTTCTTAGATAGGAGGCTATTTGTAAGCACCTGAATAATTCAGCTTGTGTTGTACATTGCCTACACACAAACTTTTCTTGTAAGCTAAAAAATCCTTTTTCATGGCAAGAATAATGTGGTAATCTAGTTTTATCTTGTACTGTCCAGTTGTTCTAATATAATGTCCAAAATAGTTTGAAGTTGTGTTAAAGTAAATGTATTTTTAGTGTGATCTGTCATTCAAGAATTTGTCAAATTCATTTTGGTCTGGTGGGGGTGACATTACATCCTTATTTGTGATAACGTAGCCCAGCATTTAACTCTAATGGCATTATTTCGATCAATAATGTTTATGCTCCCAGGCCTGCAAAGGGCTCGTAAAAGTTACAGAAGGGGTTCTTTTAGAATTCATTTTTATAGTTTCTTTGCTTTAGTTAACTAAGGCCGATTCATTTGTTTGGAGCCATTTTACCTCTTTCAATGGTACTGCCTGAAGTTATTAATTAGGCGTCCTACTTCAGTGTTGGGCTTTTCAGGTCACTGCGACGTGGTGTTGAAACAAGCCCATTAAGGTGAGTGATGTGTGTTGTAATTTCATTAGCGTCATCAATAATGTATTGCACTTTTCTGGTGAGGAGTCTCTTTTTGTTTGGTGTGGGTCAGGTTGTCTGTGTGAATTACATTTATACGATCAAAACAGTTAAAGCTGAAGGTAGATACTTAAGCAATTTGACCAGAGGCTGGAATTGTTGTTTTAGAGGTGTAGGCTACAAAACAAATTTGTATTAAGGGATGTTTAAGTAATTGAATTTCACAGTGTAAATTAAAGTCTCTTGGTATCGTCGTGCATGTTGTGGTCACATAGCGATATCTTGTGCCAATGAAATGGCTGGGGTTTATTTTTCGGTCCGTGTGTAATCTTTAATGAAAACACTTTTCTGACTTGTAAAGGCTTGGAAGTAATAAACCGGACTGGCCATTTTTTTTTATTTGATGAAGCTTGGACAGAGATAAGAAGTAAAATTGTATAAATTGACTCTCATGAACATGCATAAAAAGAGAAACTATTTTATGCAACAAAGAGGTGGCATGGCTTGCCAAGCAAAGATAAGTAATTGGAAAATACAAGACCCTGGTGAGAATTTCTAGCAGAAAATCTGAAAAAAACAGGTGCCGTATAATGTTGCTTATTATTATTTGCACACATAAAAACAAAACATATGTTCTGTCATACTGTGCAATCAGCTATGCTGAAGTTGTATTACTGTTGCAAAAGTTAAGACATTCTTTTAAATTATGGCAGCAGACCGCTTCTCTCTCTCATTCATCAGACGACCAAGCTTTTCTCATTAGACGCTGATTTGTGGGGTGCGCTAGGAATATTGGTCTTTCACAGTGGATCACTTGCCCGTGGATTTACTGTGGAATCACTCGTGATTCCAAAATCACAGCAGTGGAGTTAAACTGCATTGACATCCTTGTATGTCAAGGTAAACCATCATTTTAGCCTGTGTGCCGTGTTTAGAGCACATCTGAAGACGGGATGGGGAAGACCTGTTCCTCTTCTCCACAAACATTTCCTCAGCAGTCCCCAAATGCTCCAGTCTTCAGGGCATCCTCTCTTTAGGGTCTGATTCCTAGCAGTCTAAGTTAGCGTTGCTCTGCTGATGGGTATTGCCTTATGACGTGCTAATTAATTGACGTTAGCCCCAAGAAAGCAATAGAGGGACCCTAGTATAGATCAAGATGCCAGCGCTGTAGGCATTTGGAGCAGAATCCTAACTCGGTCAAACTTTCCCAGCCACCAGCAACCAGACAGGACTCTTGCGTGCCTCCTGAGAGTAAGAGAGTAATGTGATTATCTCTAGCGTTGCCCCTGCTGTTCAAGGGCTGTGAGGGGTTGTGAACAGGCTTCTATCTCCCTCTGAACTATGGGAACTACAGAGGAGAGTTCTTCAAAAGCCTGGTTCTGCTCACACTGATCTCAGCAGGAGTCCCTGAATTGATTTCAGAGGGAGCAAAATCAATCCCTGCTTCAAAAACTACAGTATTTCCCATAGCACAGCCTATCCTTAAAAACCAACCAACCAAGAATTTATCCGGTTCTCAACGTATAGTTTTCATTTATCTTATCACAGAGATGCTTTAGGGACAGTCTGTAACGTGACTTTAGTCACCTTTGACCGTAAGCTGCATCGTAGTCCCAAGGAACAGTAACATCAGCTCAGAACTGAGGAAGCAGGCCGTTGTCCTCCTCTGGCTGCCGCAGTGCAAGCTGAAGAAGTTGTTGCCACATCTGCTCGTTACCATCCTCTGGATGGAGGTTTCTGTCCCCGCTGAGCTGTTCCTGCAAGTGCTCCTAACCCATTTCAGTCTAAATGATCTGGGTCAGTGATGATGGCCCAGTGTTTAAACTACGTAAGCTACCCTTCTGCCGCAGTGTTGGATTCGAACCGTTGCCCTCCTCTGTTTAAAACTGCTGTGTATTGCATCACAGAGCACTTGAAATGGCTAGATATGTGGCTGTCAGGGGATAAGAAGCTTGCCATTCCCATTGCACGTTGCTGGTTTTGGCTGCGTACCCAATACGGGAAGGTAAAAACATAAAGACTTGAAAAATTGTGTTATGAGGATAAGAGTTGTTTCGTATCTTTGAAAAAACATTGCCCCTCATTCAAAGTGTTTTTTCAAACTGGAAAACGTGTCAGAAGATGGTAGGTGTTCTGTGGTGTCATTTATCGGGCTACTGTGTTACCATATTTTGTGATACCAAAAGCCAGGCAGACAAGGTGCTTAGGGCCAGGGTTTAGTGGTGGGATGGCAGGGTTAGGGGAACGGTTGGGCTTGGGGATCTTAAAGGGCTTTTCCAACCTGGATCTTTTCCAACCTAAACAGTTCTATGATTCCCCCTTGTAGGCTGGCAATTAGATGACTCGTGTAATAGTAAGATAGATTTTTGTGGTCATCTGTCTTGTAGGTGCTTGGCAGTTCTCTTACAGATTTGGAGTTGCCATTGGGCCTGTCCTGTCATGCAGTTAGGTTACTAAGGGAGTATCTAAGCTGTCCTGCCTTCTTGCTGGTTTCGTTCTGTGAAAGAACTTGTCCCCTGCCCTGATCGCCTGCCTTGTATTTAAGGAGAAGGTCCTGCACCAAATCACATGTAGCTTTCCTGTTTCAAATTTCACTCACTTCTGTTGACAATCAAAGGAGTTCCTGGGTGGAGATTTATGGTATTTACATGCTCTTCTAATTAGGATAATGAATACACCTGCTTTTAGATAACATTTATAGCCTGCTTCAAAGAGTCTCATTGAAATCACTGACTAGCTTTGAATTCTGAGCCTGCAACACCTCATACAGGTAACATTTCCAGGGGATCAGACATCACCGTTGCATGTGTTGTTAGACGAGCCATTAACAACTCTTGCAGACATCACAGGAAAACACAGCTTTTGTTTCATGAGGGTTTAGCTGTACGTTCCGTATATTTCCTTCCCCAAGCGTGTGACATTAAAGATGGGTTTGCTCTTGTTCTGATGCCACAAAGGATTATTGATGAAATAAAGGCTCTGCTGAAGGCAATGAGAGTTTTACCATTGACTTCAGTGCAGCTGGAATTTCACCTCTGAAGTGTGAAATAAATAACAGGAGCAGATAAGAAAAAAAAAAAAATATTCCGTGCCTAGGGCCCACAGTAATAACCAGATTTTTTTTTTGGAGGGGAATAAATGGAATCCGGCTGAGACATTAAATACTTGGTGAGGGGTGTGATAGGTCTAGACCTCATGATTTTGAATAAAATCTTGAACAGTCAAAAGAGGAATGTGAGATTTCTTTGACAGATTTTGTGAATGTTTCAATGTATGTACACTGAGATCAATGAAAAGATGCAGTTTGTGAAGCCATAATAAATATGCAGTTGTCTTTCGGTTTGCCACGGGTCAGCTTTACTGTGAGTAATACGTATCATCTGTAAAGTGTGGCTGATACTTGCAGGGTTTCTTGATGATTTCTGATGAATTGCTTTGAGTAAAAAGTTTACCATTTCTCCATTGTTCTCTTTTAGAAATATTCTTTACAGGCTAGATGAAAGGACGAGCCAGTTTTCGGTACTGCTAAAGGCACTGGAGCACTGCAAACTACATCAGTCAAATGAGACCATTCAAGCAGCCTTGTCTGAGGTGCTGAGCAGCATCAATTCAGCTCAGGTTTACTTCAAAGCAGGACTTGATGTGTTTTGAGACTACCTTAGCTGGAAAGAAATGAGAGGAGTCTCTGCATTCTAAGAAGTTTGTTTACAACTCACTAAACAAAAGTTCGACTTGGACCAGAATTTCTCCGAGGATGAAACCTTTCTCAACTTTTCTTTCAGTTGGCTCTTAAAGGTACTGCAATGCGTGTTTTTATAAATATAAAACAGTCTTTTGCACTGTTCCCAGTATATCTCAAATGTCTGTTTCTGAATGTATAAAACATAATGAGAGGGAATAACACTTAAGATATGATTTTTAGAAGGACATCTGCTGTATTTTTATATGTAAAATATATTTTTATGACTAAGAGCTCAGTCTCGCAAAGTACTGGGCAGCACGTCTTGCAATATGCTGAAGACCTGGTTCTGAGACACCCCAGCTGTATACCCAGGTGAGCTTTCCATGCCTACTCTGTCAGCAAAATGGGACTTAAGCATACTCTTGTGTTTCTTAACTTCCTCAGCAAACTCATCTTCTTCCTTGCTCCTTTCAGAGTAAGTAGTTGAAGGATGTGGCATTTCCTTGGGTATCCAGCACCGGAGTTAATCAGGAAATGCACAAAACACCCTTACCAGGGCAATCCAACATCTTTACTCCTGTGGAACAATAAATACCTCAATTCTGAGAATACAGATAAACTACCCCGTTTCTGTATGAGAGAGAGTTGTTTTCTCTAGTAATTCTTGGAGAGAAAAGTCTTTCTGATATTCAAACTTTTCAAATAATTTGAAGTTCAGTAGTTACGCTTGCGCAAAAGTACTTTGATTCTCTATGTTGAATAAAAGAACTGCCTCGTCTTTTAAGGCTACAGGCCTTATAAGCTTATACGTTACCAAAACAGCCCGCTTAACAGTCTCCCTAAATTTCCAGAGAGCAGGAAATGTAAACAGGGCCTCAAAGTTCTGGGAATAGTTTTGGGATTCCACCACTGGGCCACACCACCCACTGTTCCAGGCCGGACCATTCCATCAGTAGTGCCCAGCATATAGAACTGGGATTGTTGTCAAAAAAGCACAAGGCAAACGTAAATTCATTCCCTACTGCAGAACCAGGAATTCACCCCTGAAGGCGCAAGCTGGTGAAGCATATTGCAGGGCTAAAACTCAAATCCATTTTGCATGGCTGGAAGCCCGGTACAAAGGCTGCAATCACACCGTTACCTTGTTGGCCTCAAGTAATCTGTGAATGAAAGGATCAGGAGGTTCAGTGTCCTAACCTCTGAGGGGATAATACACACACTTGAGCATTGCAGGTCTCCATAATATAAACAGTTGACGTTGTTAAGCCCTATCGGGTTTAGAGTTTTACAATCTCAGATGATTCTGGGGTTAGAGCTTAAAAAATTAATTTTATATAGATACTTAGAATTGAAATATAACTTATTTGATGGAAATGTTAAATGTATTGTTACCCAGTTTGCCATGGAAACATTACAGAAACATTTCAGGTTGCAATAAAAATGGAAAAAAGTTACCTGTATTAATGGAAAAAAATTGCCTTCTGGAAAATTTGGAAGTGCACAATTTGGTGAAAGACTTTTTTAAAAGTGCATATTCACATAGCAAGAAATGAGAGTTGTTTACAGCTCTGGGTTTCTGTTTTGAAAAGTCCTTGGCAAATGGCCCTCTATTAGCAATGACCCGGGATGAGGTACGTATAGCTATGATGTTGTTCCTACGTTTCTTTGCAAGTTGTTATCAGAACATGGGCAAAAGCATCCCGAGCCTGACCAGGGCGGGGTTATGCAGTTGAACAGCTACAGCTGAAGCAGGAATAAGTTCAACATCGGTCAGCATGACGGCATGAACTTAGACGTGATTATCTCCTATCTTGGCATCTGATAAGCAAGAGTGTGTGATTATTCTTTTGCTAATGCTGGTACCAATTCTGTTTACTGCAGTGAGAATCTGACTTCTGAAGAATAACATTTTTTCTGATACTACAATGTTTGTTCATCCCCTTGTTTCCATAGTTTTTATTATTGCAATTCTTAAATGGTTGGCATAGCCACGTTTGCGTTGCATGTTTATTCTGTGATAGTATTTAGGGATGTACTGTGCACACTGCGTTAGAACTGTATTTTCTAATAGGGACCACTCTTCCAACAGGTTCATTTAGTAACACATTTTCTTTAGAGTGCTGATTCGCTGTGGAGCCAGCGTCTACGGTCTTAAATGATAGAGGGTCAGGTGCCATTAAGAGACCAAAAAGAGAGATTAATGCTTCCTTTAACTCTGCCTGATGAATTTAATAACTGCTTCTTCAGTCTTAGTATGTATGTTCCACCAAAACCACCTCCAATGTATCCACTCATGCAAAAATCAGTGAAATCTGTTGGGAAGAGTATCCCTCATGTATGATTTCTCAACCATGTAATTCCTCACTAAAACATTTATCTTGTTTTCTCACTAATGTCCTTCTATAACCACTTTTAAAACAGCAGATTTCAAAGTACTCCACCACAAAAAGCACCGCTACTATAAATGCCTGTCTATTCTAGAGATAATCGTATATTCTTGTTGGTGAGATGAATCAGATGAGCTATTTAGGGACTTAAATGCATTGATTTCAATGTCATCTCACACTTCTAGATCTCTAGGCTTTTATTTCAAATGTTCAGATCTTACATATAAGTGAGTGCTCAGTGATAATATTTGTACCATTATAGCTTCGGAAAAGGCACTTTTGAGCCATATCCTTCCATTGATTTTTAAATCCTACCTATTGACTTCAAAGAATTTATAGCAAGTTAAGGTCCTAAATACCTGGTGTGTTTCTAACATGGAATTTTTGCCCAGCCAGCTGTGGAGCATCAGCTAAAGGAAGGTGTTAGTAAATCATAGCAGCCTACCCAGATTGAATTCATTCCTATATTGTGTTGAAATAAAAGGAGCACCCTTAAAGGCAGAAGTATGTTTATAAATTGCCCGAATCGTACTAAAAATTCGTTACCTTTTCCAAAACATCAACTGCCAGAGACAGTATAACAAATGCACTGATTGCAAAGTAATCTAGTCATGCTCACAGTGACCAGAAAATCCCTGCAGCTTGCAGTATTTGTATGTTGAGACAGTTGATAATAAAAGGCTAATAGGGTTTTATTAGTGCATATTTTAAAGAGTCCATAAAGAAGCTAAAGTACAATCAACCCAGATGAATAATAAATACATGGGAGCTGGTTTTTTTAGTATGAACCTTTAAAAAGGCAGTGAATTGATTTTATCATCCAAGAAAAACAAGACTGTTTTGATATACAGTGTCTGCGCAGATACGCAAACACACAAATACGCAAATGCCTTATCTGCAAAACATTGTGCAAACACTAATTTAGTTGCAGCGATATGATACATCTACATAAACACAGAGGTAAATAATAACTACATGAGAAAATTAGCAAGCACTTTGCGCTGCTTCGCTTACTTTTTAGGAAAGTATTGCAGTCTAGGGGTGTAAAAGAAGGTCAGTTCGGCTGGCCTCGGTTCTTGCAGTGGTCGGCGGGGAAAGGTTACATCTCTCAGGTATCACGGAAGGACCTCTGGAGGTCATCTGGTCCAACCTACCTGCTCAGGCAGGGTCGCCCAGAGCCAGTTGCCCATGAAGGACTACGTCCGGATTGCTTTTGAATAGCTTTGAAGGTTGGAGATGCCACAACCTCTCTGGGCAACCTGTGCCAGTGCTTGGTCGCCCTCACAGAGAGCAAGCGTTGCCTTCTTCCGTAGATAATAGTTTCTCCAAATCTCTCCCTGTATTTCTTAGTTGTTAAATTATTGTAATTGGTTAAATTGCAAACATTCAAAAGATAACCGTCGTTTTGTTCGCTGAAAACTCTTGGCCAAGGTTTCTAGGATTTCACGGTTAATATGTTGGAAAGTTTGTATAAGGAGATTTGTCCTTCAAGCCATGGGGTTTATTTTTAACTTGTGGGGATGAATGTCTTTATCTTTTGAGGCCTTTTTGTATGGTCCCAGATTCCCAGTCACAGGATATCTGTCTACATTAAGAGAGTGAGAACAAAAGATGCATTAGAAAATGCAGGGAGGAGAAATACCCATCAGCACCTGCATGGCGATGTGCTAGGAACCTGTCTTATTTTAACCGAACTTTCGTAGCCCAGTGCCATTCTGTGGCTTGTGTTGTGCAGAAAGTCAGGCAAGATAATTGTATGGGTCATTCTGGCTTTAAAAGCTATTAAATACTGTAAGCATAGTTATGTCTGGGCCCATATTCTCGAGGGAGCAGTTAAGAGTTTCCTCAAAAGCCTTGCATTGCAAGCTGTTATCTGTGTTACTCAGAAACGGGTACCCCTGGCATACGTTGCGGTTGCTATCTCAGGGAGCAAGCGTAGTGTGGAAGATGTTCGTTCCCTTTAGCACTCTGTGCCATTTTAGCAATATTCTGGCAGTCACAGAAAGGTGAGTGATAGGAAACAAATCTCATTTTAAGATGCCTGGGACCTGAATTTTGAAAGCAGTTAGCCTTATACAGCACTATAATAGTTCAAAACGTAGTAAAGTGTCATCTGATGGAGCTGAGTCTACAAAACTTGGGATAGGGACTCCAGTGTGGCAAGTAAATGTCTCAGAAATACAGAATACACAATTAGTTGCCATCTGATAAGGGTTATCTTAATGGTAAAAGTTACTTGCCTACCAGTGCAGGGGTAGGATTTCATCACCCCACATAGCTTTTGGTGGCTTTAACCATCCGACTGTCTTTACTTCCTCTGCCACCATCTTGTCCAACCCCCTGCATTCCCCCTCTCACATCTTCATGCCGTGTGATGACTTTCCCCATTCCTCACTGTCTTTTCTTGGTCATTCCCACTAATTTTCTGTCCCTATTCTGGTTCCTTGGCACTTGGTAGTCATCCTATTAACTTACCAACTACCACTTCTTAGTCTCCCCTTTAATTCCCCAACCACCAAGTTAATCCCCCTCCTTTCTCCCTCTGAACTCAGTCACGCCTCTTGTTCCCCAACCGGTTCCAGTTTCCTCAGCCAGTCATTTCAGTTTTCCTGATGTATCAGTTCCCTGATTTTCTGCCACCTTTCCTGTAGCTATGAGGGTCTTTCCCAATGTGCTTCATCTTCTCCACCTCTAGACCTTGCTCTCTGTGTTTGAATCTGTTCAGCTTCTTTGCCCGTTCTGCTTGGGCATGGTGCAAAGTTAAAGTGATAGATCAGCTCATCTCCCTTGAGTTTAGATTCTTATTCCCAGTACAGCTGACCATAACAAAGAGCTGAAAGTGAAGGGAAAGTCCTGCTCAGATCCAAACGGATAAAATATAAGGAGAGATCATATGTTAAAATCCAAAGCAGTCTCTTCTGAGTATGAGCAAACAGCAGGTTTTCAATTATAACTTGATTGAATGGAAGCAGATTTTCTTGGGGCCTGCGAAGAATTTTTTTCTTGGCTTCTTCCTCTCTAATGTCTGGACCAGGAAATTCCCTCAAAAATATCCGTGTAGGCAGATGATAATCTTGAAAGTTTTGAAATCAACTTTTTGGAGTTGGATAACAAGAAGTGATAGACAAGTTTAATCAGAGCTGGTACTCCCTGCTACCTGCCCACAGAGTCAAGCGAGCAGTATGTAAGCACGTGGGTTTTTCTGACCTCATGCATGCCACCCAGTACCTTTCATTACGTGATGGCTACATAGGAAAGTTAGGTGTGTAGATATCTGAGTAAGAAAGGATGGTTAGAGCAGAAGCAAAACTTGGTTACTGTATGGCCATCTTTTAAATGATTAAGGACAATAAGGACTCAAGCCATATGCACAAACCTGTACTTGAACACGCACACTTGAACCTAGGAAGTGCCTAAGAATAATGAACACTCGTCTAGGAAGCAAAGGATTTAAGAATAGCTAAATTAGACTGTATGTTTACTAAAATTATGGTGCTATCAAGCCTATTTTTCCTAATTTTAATCCCATTCTCCCTGGTTATTTCTACTATTGTTCGTACACACTCGGCATAACTGGAGAATACGTACACCTACGGATTTAGATTTACCAAAAGCCTGTGTTCCCCCTCAGTCTTAACTGACTCACTCTGGTTTTTTTTCAAGCAGGGTTGACTTTACCATGACGCTTATCGGGGTACAATTCCGTGTGAGTGAGGTCAACAGAATTTGGCCGCTATTTATGGAATTTCCCAAAATGTTTGGTAACAGAATATTGTTTATTTGTGTTAACAGAATAGTGTTTATTTGTGTTTAGTCTATTCTCGTCAATCTCTCAAGACGCATTATTACAAGCAAGAGTATATTTTTCAAAAAATGGGCAGGAGTCTCTTGGTCAATGTTAAGTAAACCCACAGGGCAGAATATAAAATGTGTATGTACATGTGATGTATTATAATCTAGTATTAACTTAATAGTTATTCTAAATGTTGGCACGGATCAATGCACGCATTCTCTTATGAGCTTCACAGATTGGAGTTAATACAAGGGCTTAATTTAAGAAATTTAATCAGAATATAGGTGTGGAACAACTGTTTCTGCTGTGTAAATGTAGTATACGCTTACTCATCTGCCTAATACATTTGGTGAAAAAAGATTAGGCTTTTGTTTAAGCTACTTTTCTCTGATTTATTTTCCAACAAGCCTTTGAAAATGAAGTCTTGCTCTTTATTTTTCTTTTCAATGTGTTCTGCCTTTAGTGGTTTTGGAAAGCTTATCATGTGTTAAGACAGTGTAACGTCGTCTTGCCTGATCATTCCTGGATTATTTGATGGAATTAAAAGTGGCATTTCAAAGCATGGTCTTTGGAAGAGGGTCCTTTACTGACCAGTTAATGTATATGATATTATACGCTTGGGTGGCTGCCTTTACCATATGGTGGTATAGGTATGCAATACGATGCTTTGAGGCAGTAATTTAAGAGAACTATTTTTTTTTTTAATAGTATTGCAGAGACCTGCTAATTTTTCCCCATTTGAAACTGTTCTCTCCTGAGCATACTGGTAACATAGCAGTGTAATACCAAGTTCTCGTAGCGCCTGCTGCACGCCCGTACTACAGGTTAAATTAAAAATAATACTTGGTAAGTACTTCCCAAACTTTTGGTGTTCTCAGTCTGTATAGAAAGGATTCTGAAAAAGTATGGGAACAGTGGGGTTTTTTTTCATGCACTCTCATTTCCTATTCTCAACAGCTGAAACATCTTGTAGTCTATGAATCCACTAGAGGAGAAATAAGGAGATGCTTAATATTTCATATTTAAAGTAGATAAGATGAATACAAATTCTCTTTGTTTTCCCTTTGCAGTTTATGCAAGTTAATATGCAACATACTCTTATCGCATATACTATGATTTGGTATTCTGAGACAAATGGAAAATGAATGCGATTCCATATCCAGAGGAAGTATAATGAATTCAGGGAACACTTCACATTCAAGTATCTTAACCGTTTGCACACAGTGAGAAAAGCACAAGTTAAGATGCTCAAAACAGATACTTTGGGGGGCTTTAGTACAGCTCTGGAAAATAATATTCCCCTGCGTGAGGCCAGATTCTAGCGCTGCAGTCGCACCTAGCTGCGTGGCGCTGTACCTGTGTCCTCATTGCCGTGCCTTTGAGGATTCATGCTCAAATGCTGTTCTCAGTGATCATCTCAATGCGGGTTTACCTAATTGGATGGAATATGCAAGTATTCCTGCCTTTTGTATGCAAACGAGCAGCTGTCAAGCTGTGTTATCTTTGTCAGGCTTTGACATAGAATGCGAGGCGCCTGAGTGATGACTCCTTCGTTCCATCTACTTCTGAATTTTCGTGTAGTCAAATCAAGTTGCCACAACTGATAGCTAGTCAATTCAGAATATGAAGTAGCTAGGGGGTTTTGACCATGCAGTAATATAAACTTGATGCAGTGATTCCTGGGAAACCAATAAATATCATGTTATGTGGAAATGTGCAATGAAAGGTTGATTTTTATAACGCATTATAGAATGTTGAGTCTGAATAAAACAGCTTATTTGCAAAATTAGTTTACTTTGTATCAATTTGTACTTTTATAACATAGTGTAATAAAAAGGTAACATTGGCCATTAAGGTAAGTAGATTCTGCGTACTTTGATTAAGAAGCACATTTTACTTGTTTGTGCTATGAATATGATTTTTGCAGTCCGTGAGTGTTTGTAGAGAAGGCTCTGTGGACTGGAATTCAGTAATAGACATTTTGTGAAAGTGGTTGTGAATTAGACAACGGGTTTTTTCCATAGTTACATTTTTGCTAGAAATTAAACTGGAATATGAAGATGTGTATCATGTACATTGCACTGAACGATTTGGAATTATATTCATTTGCTTTTTTTGTTGGTTTTGCTTTCTTTTTTTAATTGGTTCTGCCAGTGAGCTGTAACATATGCCTCTCAAGCTGCTGATTCAGTAACACGGATCCCAGGGCATTAAAACATAATGGGAAGAAGGAAAAAAGCAAGGAAGAAAAAAAAAAAATAGCTAGACAGAACCTCGCAACCTGGGATGCGATAATTTACTGACAGGTAAACTTTGAATTACCCGCTTTTTTTAGGTGCTGGTGTATATAAAGCCCAGATATTCAGGTAATTGGCTTTCAGGTAGGAAGAAATTGTCCTTGTATGTTTTTGAGAATCGAGAATTTGAAAAGGAGATAGAGGCTTTGGATCAAACCCTTTAAAAAGAAAAAAAAAAATAGCTACTGAACAATCTGAATGCTATTTGAAAAAACCTTGGTGGTATGTAATATTCAGATTAAATAAAATTCAGCTGATCAGGCTTTTTCCTGTAATTCAGAAGTCCTGAAATTATAAAGTAGCTGTTATCTCATGAAAATATGAAGAATTCCACATTTTGCTTATAGTATATGAGAACTTGGAGGCTTTTCTGTACTTATGAAGCACTTGAGAGGTGTAATGGAATGGTTTCATTGTAAATGAATGTGTACTTCCAAATTTTATTTCCATTTTATGTAGGGGGGGGGGAGGGGATTAAAACAGCTTTCCTGTCCACCAGATTAAAAGGAAAAATAAAAGTGATACCTTGTTAATGTTTTTAATCACAGCTAGATCATTAACCTAGTTTGAAACCTTAGCTCCATACGAAGTGCAGCTCTGACCAGGGTATCTCATCTAATGTTAAAGACTAATTTGTGAAACATATTTCTTCAGAATATGTTTCCTTTAAGCCATGTAAACCTGCGCCATGAAAATAAAAGCCAAC